>NW_022280057.1:3275837-3292247 GCF_004355925.1 Anarrhichthys ocellatus
TTATTTTTTTTTTGTGTAAGTCATTTTCTGTGAAATGCTGCAGCTCCGTTGTTGCTTTCAGTGAACTGAAATCCCTTTCGATGAGTCCAACTGTGGGACATCAGAACCTCCTGTCTGTGCCTCTATGCAAACAATTGCAATGGCATTCAAAGCCTTAGGTTACCACGCATCATTTATGAATGAAGGTAGTTTGTTTATTCAGTTTTGGTTCTTTTTTTTAAGGCACAAGATTGTAAATCTGTCAGTTGGTTCAAAACTTTGGTCCAGATTGAAATATCTCAACAAATGTTGGATGGATTGCTGTGAAATCTGGCACAGGTCTTCATGGGCCCCAGAGGATGAATCCTCCTGACTTTGATGATCCTCCTGACTTTTCCTCTTCTGCACCATGAGTTTGACATTTGTGGCTTATTTTGAAAACGTCTAAACTACTATTGAATAGACAAACGGATTGCCATGAAATTTGTTCCACACGTGCTTGTTCCACTCAGTCAGGATGAATTTTAATGACTTTGCTGATCCCTTGACTTTTCATCTGCTTTGAATCAGTATGTTAGCATTGCTATTTTGAGCACGTTAGCATGCCTAAGAATAGCCTTCACAATATAAGGGAACTTCCTGTGTGAATGTTTATTCGTGTTTCTTTATGTCTAGGCAACGAATGATTCAAATGCTCTCCTTTTCCACAGAATAATGTCAAAGTGAAAGTTTAAAAAACGTTATATTCTACTACACCCGTGCCCCCAGGATGTAGAAAATATCCTCTCTCTCTTAAAAATCTAAATAATAACAGCTCACAAACAGAAACATTTTTCACAAACTTTCCTGCATCTTCTGTCATCTCCTGAAAGAATCAATCAAAACACCCGAACATGGCTTGTGTTTGCAGTATCCTGCCTCACATGTGTTTTACATTACAGATGACAAAATAAGGATCGTGCATGCGTCTCAGCCATGCAGGCAGTATCTCCAAAAATAGTAGCAGATGGTCCTGTTTTTGCCTCCCTTCCTGCGGAGAAACGCTGTGGCCACTTTAACAACATCAATGAAGTTATGCAACAAACTGAATTCTTATGCTGACTGTCACTGACCTACTACATGTACGCTATGCTGAGCTTGGGGAAACAAGGGACGTTTGTTTCTTTGTATTTCAATAACAAATTTGAGTGAGTGAGACAGTGAGTTCACGTCTCTCCATCGTCACGTGAAGTATGCAAGTATGCAAATGTGACCTCTGGAGTTATTCTAGTGGAAGTCCTTTTTCTCGTGTCTTGTTCTACTTCCGACCTGTGTGATTGTCGGCCCCGCCCTTATGAGTTTCACCTGTTGCTCCTCAGCCCTGCTGCCACCTGTCCCTCGTTAACGCCCTCCTTTCCTTCAGTATTTAGTCTCTGTGCTTCTCTTGTCAGTTGGTCTTTGTTGCTACATGATGCTATGAGTTCTGTTTGCTTTTAGACTTTTTGTTTGATAAAAAGTATCTTCAAGTCTCTGGCTTTGGATTTGGGTCCTCCCTGTTTGTGCTGCTTCCATCAGCTGTGACAGAAACATAAATCACTCTGTATGAAAGGTTGACTCAGCCCTACTAGACCAGTAAGATATACACTTACAGATACACATATGTGGACGTTGGAATTAAGTTTTAAACAGACATTTTAAGACAAAATGGGTTAGAAGCAATTCATAAAAAAAATATTTATGAATTTCAACAACAAATTCCATAACAGGGATTACTTGTGATTATCAGTCTGATGTAAAGTTTGTAACTGCTGCCCAGAGAGACGACTGGGATTGTGCTTTTTCAGGCTTTATACATTTTGACTGACTGTCTAACTGGTATTACAGTGCAGTTGGGTCTTAACCAGAAAACCCAGCATGAGGTCTTCAAAACATTCTGGATACTCTCACAGTCATCTTGTCAATCTTTTTACAAAGCACTTTGTAAGAGCTCAATATACTGAGCTGTACATCTGTGCAACTTCACAGACCTCTGAGGGTGAAAAAACAGACGAACTCACCCATCCATCCAGGAGAAGACCAGAAACAGCTCATAACTAACTCAGTTGCGCCATCTAGTGAATCCACATGCAGTCTGTTCATGAGAGTACTTTGTGCGTTTCAGTCAAATGCACCAAACATGTGATTTTATTGTAAAACACCAAATTAAAAAAAAAGACTGTACGACAGAAACGTTGGTCAAATATCAGACAGTACACAAATTGAACCTCACAGTAACGACTTTACGCAGCGAATCAAACAGAAAATGCGTGAAAGCCTCTCTGACTTTCCTATTGAGGTTATGAACTATAAATGTCAGGAATACAAGCTTATACCAACTTAAACTTTATTTCATTAATCTTTGAACAAGTCTGTTCTTGTTGAACATCAGACTGTAATGATGGTGTCAGTGACTGGAACTGCTCTGAGCTAAAAGACAGCAGCCATGATGATACATGGCCATATTTTCTGAATCACAGCTGCGTACATGCGTTCAGGTGGTGTGAGATCTCCTCAAACAAAAGGTCTGACAGAGCCAGTCACTCAAGAAATGTCACCTGATGGCATAGCATCACTTGTTGCATAAAATGATTTCACCTCAAACTTCCTCTTATGATGTTGCTCATCAGGATGTTGCAAGAAACATCTGACTGGTGATTACGCCTACTCTTCTCCACACATTTCCAAAATGAACGTCAAAATGAAAGTCATTAAGATAGTGATGCAAACTCAGGTGGTTTCTCTTTCATTTGTATGCGCCACTTATTTATAATAAGTTCAATGAAAGGCCAATTCATTATTGTCTAATGGCATAATCATAGAACTAGTAAAGAAAAATCATCTTAAAATGAATAGTTTGTCTGTTTGTGATCTACAACCTAAAATCAGTGGAACAGTAGGTTGTAAATGTGGAACTCATAGCGTATTGTTACAGTAACTTCCTGTCATTCCGAGTAAATTAGCCTGCATAATGAATATAGTTGTGCTGAGACTGTGGTGAACAATATGGTGAACATCTTGAAATGTTTTTGTTGGTGGAGGCTGCCCTCTTGAGGTCAACAGTCCAGTGAGTGGTGAGCAGTGGTGAAAGAAAAGTTACACTGCCATAGTCTATGTTGAGTAATATTGGCATCAAAACATTCCTCGAGTACCAAAAGTAAATACTCATTATGCAGAATGGGCCATTTCAGAATGATGTTATTGAAGTGAATTTATGTGTATATCACTTTAATGTTGCAGTTTGTAGAGGTGGATGAATTGCTTCATACCCTGCCACACTAGCTTGTGTATTTGTTGATGATATTTCGTATAATAAAGTAACTAGTGTCTAATATTATTAGCTAAATGTCGAGGATTAAAAAGGACAATATTTACCTCTGAACTGTAGTGGAGCAGAAGTATAAAGAATGGGAATACTCAATACTAGTTAATGTAGTTAGTTAGTTAGTTAGTTAGTTAGTTAGTTAGTGTTCAGACAGATTTCAAATCACCAGCAGCTGTTGTTCTGCAGAAATCCACAAGAGGGCAGCAATCAATGCGAATAATCTGCTCTGTGGAAACTACAAGACCGAACAAAGTAACCTAAGTGCCAATGCAGAACAATGCAGTGAAGTAACTTAGTCTAAAGTGGATGCAACTTACGTTATGAAGTTATGAAAGAAAACTACCAAATGAGGTCTTAAAATCAAGACATAAAATGCACTGCGTGAAAGCCACGAAGCAACTCAATAAGTCAATTATTTTCAAAAGGCCTGACCCTCTCCTCACTAACATGGATCTGCATTAAGTCTCATACATCACAATGAAAAAAACAGTTTTCAGTCACTTATTAGAGGAAAGGCCTTCATTCATACTTTTCTGACAGACACATCTTAATGTGTTTATAGTAGGCCACGTGACTGTGACAAGTTGTAAACTTTAAAGCCATCAAAAAGCCAGGAAAACAAATGAAAATGTCATACTTGATATCTTCATTAAACAGACAGCTAACCGACAGTCAGGACGCTGAATTATGTACAAGTCAGAGAAGTGACTGTCAGCGGCCAACTTGATGAAACTGTCTCATAAATATTTTGTGGTCAATAAACAGATACTTCAGAGACATCAGTCAGCATTTATGACTTATAGACAAGCCAATTAGGCAGCCTGCTAAAGAGGCCCTGAGACACCTGTCAAATTAATCACAAACATACCAAGAAATGACAAAAAATACGAGAAGAACAAGAACAAGAACAAGAAGCAGATGGTGTATAACGATCAAAAGGCGCACAGTACAGCGCAGACTTGCGCCTGAAATTAATTAGAGAAAACGTGCTTTGAGAAATGAGTTGTAAACGTGTTAGGCCTTTTCAGATTCATGCTCAGTTTGTTGTTTCATCAACTGAATTGGGCCTAAATGCATTTAATTTCCTGCGCATGTTTGTATCGAGCAATGGCAATATAAAGTATAAACTTTACAGGAACTGTGTCCAAACGCGTTTTTTTTCAAACTCCAATTTTAATCGGGCAGTTAACTTGTAGTTCCTAGAGATTCATGGCACGTATTAGGCACGAACACAGAAAAATAACTTCGCTGTAATTTCAGGAGACGGTGGTGACTGATGTGTGGAGGGCCGCTGTTTGTCACAGAGGGGGTTGTTGGAGTTTCCTTGTAACCGGAATTAGCTGTGAAGTGCGACCTTGAGGTGTGAACAAGGAATATGAAAGGTCCTGCTTGCTTGAAGAGAAAGCCTCTCATACTTTGCACCTAGTTTGCAAGTGAATCTCTCAACAAATAAAACAGGATTTACGTGTGAAGCGTGGTTGGAAACTGTTGAATTCCCATAATAACAGATTTTCAACCCAAAATAGATACATGTGTTGGATGTTCTGGATTTAGTTTGGAGAGTTACAACTATTGAGCTTATGTGAAAAATAAGTTGCTGTCTGTATTCTTCTATAATGCAAAGGGAAATTAATTGCCTCTAGTAAGTGAATGCTTCTAACATTTCCAATATTATAAAATATATCTGCGCGCAATTACGCACAGGCCTTTTTTGGCTTGGTGCGTTTGTGGACGTGTTGCCTCGGTTTATTGCCGGTCTGTGCAGCTGATAGGCCGTGGTGTTGATTTATTCATTGCGTGGAGGACTCCTGCTCTGGATAGGCCCACTGTCAGGTGATGACGCGCTGCGGGACAGACGCAAGGGGACAGCTGGGCCTGCCGCACCACTCACTCTCATTTGAATGCAAATCTCCAATAGTTTAGGAGTTGGCTGACGTCAAGAAGGCCTTAGTATCTTTACCATCTTGTCAACAGAGACACATAATGTGAAGCTGGAGACAGACTGGAACTACGTCGTATTTTACACTGGGAACCAATTTGGACTAAAAGAGCAGAAGGATTGTTTTTTAACAGTTTCAGGGAAACAATGTCGCCTTAAAATAGGCTACATTATTCCCTTTACTGTTTCGTTAAATTTCATCGTTTTTTTGTACAAATCATGTATGTGGGATACATTCTGGATAAAGAAAGCGGCATGTATCACCAAGGACCAGTAAGAAGAACGAGCATCAATCTGCCTCCACAGAACTTTGTTTCTACACCTCAGTACACCGACTTTACTGGATACCATCATGTGCCAAACATGGATACGCACGCACAGTCTTCGGGGAGTTGGGCACCCACTTATAGCGCTCAGCGGGAAGACTGGGGTGCATATAGTCTGGGACCACCAAACACTATTCCTACACCTATGAACAACTCCTCTCCTGCACAAGTTCCTTACTGCTCATCTGAGTACAGCCATATGCATCCTCCAGGATCTGTGGTGTTACAGCCTCCGCCGGAGAACGTTAACATTGCACAACTTTCTCCTGATAGAGAAAGGCGCAATTCATTCCAGTGGATGAGTAAAAACGCACAAGCATCTTCTACAGGTGAGACCATGATCTTAAACAGTGTGCCAAAATGATCTTATGCAATTGCCTTGGTCTTGCGATATTAGTCTTTTGCGCAACGCACTTTGTGTTTCCGCTTGAGTCTTTCTTTCTGGCAGCTCCATGCCGATGGTGTCAATGAGACAAACATCAATAGGCAAAAATTATTATATTTGAAAGGAAATGTCAAAAGAACAGTAGACCGCCTTATGCAGGTTGCTAACATTTGGGCTAACAACAGTTTAAAATGTTAATAGAATGAGAATATGTAAATGAATTGCATATTCTATTAAATAGTAACAATAAAATGCATATTTGGCAGCAGAAAGAGTCAGTCGAACGTGTGTATAAAATATTTCCATATCTCATAATTCTGATGGGGAAGTGGACTGAAGGCCAACAGCTCTGTCTACTGTATTCGGTCCTGTGGTGGATATAAAATAGGTGTGAGGAATCGGCGCCAGGCCCAGTTGTGATGTTAATGTCATGATTCCTGGAGATGTGTGGTCGACTTCCCTGTCACATTGTTGGGTGTTTTGAGTGTTATCCGTCATATCCAGGCGGTGGCCTTTGCTTTCATCACCTCTTCACTTTGATATGCACCAACCTCCCTTCCTCTCCAAGAGTTATATTGCCGGAAAGAGTGACGCTTTTCACAGACTGTTTTAAAAGTGTAGTAGTACAAACTGTAGGCCTTTACAGAGGCGTAAATTAAAGTTTGAAATCGAATAGTTATCAATTATGAGGGCCTAGAATAAAACAGGCCAACACTAACTTATATTCATTAAGTTAATTTACTTCAGAGTTATTGTAGGGATCAACCTTTTAAATTTTGATAAGATGTGTCATCGTCAGCCATTTGTTATTCAACTTGCATACAGTAAAAGTTAACATGCACTCGTATAAGAGGTCTGTAAAATTGTAAGACAAATCCAACAGTGCATCAACTCCACAGACGTTTGTCCTATCGTCCTGCGCCGTGTGTTTCTTTTTAACTTGTCAGTAGAGGATCTGATAGTTGGCTGTTTGAAATCCACTGTACTACAGCTGTCATCAAAGCAAGATGAAAAAGCTCAATTTGCGTATCTGTATAGAAAGCAGAGATGTGGATTTAAGAGGCAGCTAATAAAGATGCCATGTGCAGATAGGCCTGTCCTGGCATGCAGCCTCCTCTGTTCAACCGCCCGGCTGCTCAAAAGAAAGAAGCACAATATCAATGCTGTGTGATTTCTTCCTTGTCGCCTTCGCAGGTAAAACAAGAACGAAGGAGAAATACAGGGTAGTTTACACAGACCATCAGAGGCTGGAGCTGGAGAAGGAGTTTCATTTCAACAGATACATCACCATCAGGAGGAAATCTGAACTGGCTCTCAACCTCGGTCTGTCAGAACGACAGGTATGTCTAAATCAGTAAAGTAATTCTGCCTGGTTTATTTTCATCGCAGAAAGATGCAATACGACATTTAAATATACGAAACATTCAGCCTAAATGTATGAGCAATAATGGAAACTCATTAAAATATGTTCACACGTGTAACTTACAAAATGAGCCCTGCAGAAAACGTGTCAATTTTATCATCAGGATAACGCTCTGCATATTTACAGTCATGAATACATTACACTGGATTTATTTAAAGACACCTCAACTCCTGATACCTTGTCTGTATTTCTATTAATTAATTATTATATGTTTGATAATGAAATCCTAAGAACACAAACATGTGTTATCGATCATTTCCTCTTATTTCGAATCTTATATTTTACAGCAAAATGAATTACTAATTACGTACATTTATTCATTGTACAAATATTCAATGTGGGTATTGTTTAAATGTAGTATCCATTTGATAATAGGCAATCATTACATTTTATTTTGGTAAGGAGCGGTCGAATAAACGAGAAAATACATTCAACGCTAATGTAAGTTGTATTGTCTATATAGGCATATCTTTTTAATTTATTTCATTTAAGACCTAAGAAAATATATTATTATATTATATTAAACATGTATTTAATGTTCATTTTTTGTTGTAATCATTTTTCACATTTTCTATCCGGGAGAATCCTATTTATAAATGTTGTTTATTATTTTGTATTAAGTGTTATGGCATTGCATGGAAAGTAAAGGATGTAGCCTGCACCCAATGATATTCATTTCATTCCCTTTTCTTTGTGCCACTTCAGGTTAAAATCTGGTTTCAGAACCGCAGAGCCAAAGAGAGGAAACTGATCAAGAAGAAGCTGGGTCAGTCTGACGGCAGCGGGGGATCTGTGCACAGCGACCCGGGTTCCGTGAGCCCTCTGCCGGTGCCGGGCTCACTCAGTCCCTCAGACATCCAACACTCTATGTACCCTCCTCAGGGAATGAACACCTTGCCATCTATCAGGAATATACAACAAGTGACTGTGACTCAGTAGAGCAGTTCACCTCTCGGACCATCGAACATAACTGAGCACTCCGACACGCTGACAGGACACTTGATAGGCAGCCAGAGGATCTGAACTCACGTCCTGAAGCACAAAGCTGTGGATAAAGATTTCATTCATAGCAACCAAATGGAGGCTCTTGACATATTACTTTTTATAGAATAGTTCTAATAACGTGGGAATTTAAGAAAAAAGAAAAAAGAAAAAATCGACGTGTTTCAAACTTAAAAGCTTTTAATTGTTTGTGAGTTAAGATATAAATATCCTTTTTTTTTTTGTATGTGATGAAGTGTATGTGAATAAAATGATAATTCAGGGACATTTTAATGAAGTTTTAAGCTGGATTTTATGTAGCTCGTGCCACACAAACTGCTATGACTGGACAAATCATTTACAAACGTTTTTCAGCACAATCTGATCTGCTTTAGTAAAGCAGGGACCAGCTGTTAATGATACGGGTCGTGTGATGGCAAAATGTAAATAAAATGTTGTTTTTGCAGTACACCTGTCATTTTTGTTATTTCTGGGTATTTGCAAAGCTTGGATAAGTTTTGTATTTGAAATGCTTTTATGTGCTTATTACCAATACAGATATAGAGCATTTAAGCTTCTCTTCCTCTTGGGATACTACAGTTACAAATGCAGGCACAAAACAGTTTAAACCTTTCAGAAATTAACATCTCAAAGTAACTGTGTGACTTTTATTGTAATGCTTGTTTGAAATCCTAAAGATGATTTTAAAAACCTATTATTATCAATACAATCCGCATAAAGATCTGTCGACAGAATTACAAATGTTTGGACCTGTACCAACAGGCTATTTCTAGAAGTATAGTGACATGGTAATTGAAAGCATCTATTTTTCATTTGGACAAAAGGCTCATTTCCAGAGCAGCAAAATAACCAGACTTGTTATCACATTAAGTGTGAAATTACCTCACTTTTGACCTAAAACCAACCAGTAGTTAAACTTATGTTTTTGTTTTGTTCTTGTTAGATAGAATGGCATTTCTTTTAGCTTTTTAACATATGTCAAAACGGGTAGTATGTCATCAGTAGGTGCACTTTTATTTAGTATTCAATGTCAGAGAATCTACACCTAATGGGCTCCACGTGGACACATTTAAGATGGACTTCTGCACCTTTATGTGGTGAGGCAGGTTCAGGCTTAAGGGGTTCATAGTGTATGATCATGTGTAATTAGCTGAGGTGACATGTTAATTGTCATGTGGCTAGACTGACTATTTTTGGGAGCAGGAGTTTCCTGACTTTTCCCCATGTCCATGTCTGAAGAAGTTAATTCCCTGCCAACTGTAGGGATATGTAATATATTATAAACAGACATGTCATGGGGTCATTAGATTACTATTATCTATATCTGGCATGTCTCACTAACGTCAGATGTTAGATGTGTTGATAATGTTCAGCTCTGGTCCCGCTGCACACCGAGGGGCGATCATCGCTGTTCACAAACTTTCGGCTCCGCGCGCCCCGCTCGTGCGTCAGTGCGCAGCCCCGCCGTAGCAGACGTCATGAGCGTCTTACTACCCAACATGGCGGACTTTGATACCATTTATGAGTTGGAAGACGAAGAGGATGACCACGTAGTGAGTGAGGAGCACCTGCCGAGATACTGTCCGGAGCCCGTGGTGATGCGAGGTGCCGGGCACATCACCGTGTAAGCACGGCCCTGTCTGTCGCTCTGTTGTCTTCATCCTTTAGCCTGGTTAGCTGATGCTAGCATGCTAGCTAACGCTAAACACAACAACTAACAGTTAGCCACACGTTCTGTCAAAGGGGACCGTCGATTTGATCATGAACGTAGTAACCCAACATTAATACGACATAAACTAACGATAACTGTTATTTATCCACATGGCAAACATGAACGTGGCAGACTAGCAAGCGATATTTAGGGGTTAGGCAAGTTTACATGTGATGTTTTGTTAGCTAGAAGTCTGTGGCTGTAACGTTTAGACTAATGCACCATCACCAGACATTTGAAAGTTAACGTTATCTACCAAGTCAACACAATGTCACCGGCTTTATTATTGTCTGAAGCGTTTCTACTGCGAGTTTCATATTTGTTTAGGTCCTTAGCTTCATTTTATTGTACTTTATCAGGGGAAACTAACGTTAGAGCTTTAAGCACGTCATGTAGGCACAATAGTGAGGTGAATTTTATTTATTTTTTAAAATGCAAAAGATGAAAATCACTGTCATCATCGTCAGATCCTCCCTCACCCCCGCCATACCATTCACCTGACTAGCAGATGCTGAGACCTTCAACGGGACAAAAAAATAATGAGGATGTCCGTTTTTAAACTCAATAGTATCTGTTATACTTTTCACATGCGTATTGTTTCTATAGAGCGTTGACCTTTCCAGGAAAGACATGCAAACATAAGCAATTTGCTGCTAAAGCTAAATACAAGTAACAGCAATATCGTCCACTTTAATTACTAAGAGCAATCACACAAAAGCCACGTGAGTGTCGCATCAAGTCTGCAGGTTTAACTGTCTGCTGCTGTAAAACAAAGCATCATGGCTCATAGGAAGGTTGGAGCTGTTAGCTTATCCTAGTCGTTAACTGTTGTTTATATTTTGGGACTTGCGACTTGAAGTGATTTTACTGATAATAATCTATTGTATTGGTTTGTTGGGAATGTGAAGCGTAGTCATCTGGACTCCTGCATGTTTAGACTCTCTTAAAGAAGAAGAAAAGTCTATTGTGCCATCCTTCAGATGTGTGTAGTGTAACGAACTGAACTAAACTTTAAAAAACTGTATAGTTTGCTCTGTCTCATTATCACACAACGTATTTCTACTCTGGCTTTGGATTATATTTGTTCTAACATGTTCATAGTCATAGCACATGTTATTTTGACTTGTATTACCTTATCAATGTTCACATTTTGTTTGTCTTTTTACAGGTTTGGACTGAGCAACAGATTTGACACAGAATTCCCCTCTGTTCTCACGGGAAAGGTACAGTCGCTTCTTTTTTAGTTTTCTTGCACTTCATTCTTGCGAGCTGCTTCAATTCCAAGTGGGAAGAATGAAGCAATTAAAGCCACAGTGAACCAGTTGTTCCTTTAATAGCCCCTACTTCCCCAAACCACCCCATTCAAACCTCTCTGAGTGGTTTTGATCTGCCGGAGCTGCATTTCAAGCGACGCACCAAGGTGTATACAAAAGAGGCTGAATGTGCTGCTGTCCAGCTCTGTAAATGAGTAAGCCGTCTATGGGGCTCAGTTGGTGGGGACCCCAGTGTTTTTGAGAGTCCAGTTCCCGGTGATAAAATAATGAAATGAAGACTCTGCTGTAGACAAGAAAGGAAAGCTTCCTGGGTCGGACGCAGAAACACAAAAAGGCTGCAGGGGTAAGAGCAGGCCGAGGGAAGTGTGGGGCAATAAAAAGTACCTTCAGTATTGTGACCCAGGGTGACATGTGATGGATGAGGTCACAATTATGATGATTGAAGGGTGCAGATCAGGCCCTGCTGGGCTTTATTCTGAGGTCTTTGGCTGTTTGCAAAGAGACCTTTGCATCCTGTCATAAAAGATTACGACCCCTGTTTTATGGCGTACAGACTCGGCGAGGAATGAGCATCCATTCAAGTTGTTTGGCCGGCGCTGCCACAGGCTCTGAGTTTATCTCTCCTTTGAGTCCCTCTTTGCCTTGAACAGTCTGGTGCTTGGTTAGCAAATCACAGACATGCTATTTAGAGATCTCATCTCATCTCTGGACAACATCTGCAATTATCTACCTGTTGGTTTTCTCTCAAGCTCTTGGATCTTTCCAATTAGGAATATTTCATGTCAACGCCACCTACAAACACTTGAGTTGTCTCTCCCCCTCTTGTGTTTAGTAATTTGGTTATTGCCTCAATTTTGTGATAATTCCCTCCACCGCATAGAGGCTCTAGGAGCTGTTTACGTTGGTGCACGCACATCCATCCCATCTCTCTTTTCTTCTAGGTAGCACCAGAGGAATTCAAAACCAGCATCAGCAGGCTGAATGCTTGTCTGAAGAAGAACTTGCCGGTGAATGTGAAGTGGCTTCTCTGCGGCTGCCTGTGCTGCTGTTGTACAGTAGGCTGCAGTCTATGGCCTGTTATCTGCCTCAACAAGAGAGTAAGTTCCACACCTCCTGTGACTGTTGGACAGTTTAACTCTCCTTTACATCAGCGCTGATTACTCGGGGGGCTGTTATAGCAATTCAGCCGCATTGGTCTAAGTGTAGAGGGTAATAACAACTCGTGTTCAATTAGTGGCTCTGTGTAGAAATGACGCATTACGTTGCAGAGCTCCTCTCCTGCCCAGCTCAAGGGTGTGTCATTTGAAGGTGGTACTACCACTCAGAGTTGACGGCAACAAAGTGGAAATTACTAGCTGGTAAATCGGGAGTTCAGTCCATAAATCCTAACACTGTGGCCGTTTACTGTTACCTGTTAAAGTGTTCATTTGAGTGATGACGATTGCATTAACGTACATGCATTTGTTTTCTATTCCAACAGACAAGACGGTCGATTCATAAATTGTTAGAGTGGGAAAATAACAGATTATACCACAAGGTAAGGATGACAAATTGCAGATTAGCACCTGTGTGAAAGTGCCTATTTGTCTGTGCCACTGTGCAGTGCAAGTTGAGTATCATCATGATGGATAATGACAATTAATCTTTCTTGGAAACCCAAACCTGCCACACTAGTCCTTTTAAAGCTGAGTCAGATCTGGTGCTCGAGGTCTGAGAGGACCGTGAGGTTGGCAGTAAAATGCTGTGTTATTTTGTTTTGTCTCTCAGCAACAAATTACAGCTAGTAGCTGTGCAAAGGTATAAAGGAAGCTCTTCAGGGTGTCTGGCAACTATTTGACCCCGGCGAGACCAGACAGCCCTGCTCCTAAATTCCCCCGACACTGAAGGGAAAATTTCAGACAGATTTTCCTGTGTGTGTGTGTGTGTGTGTGTGTGTGTGTGTGTGTGTGTGCGTGTGTCTTTGTGTCTGTTTGAGAGTGGGAGAGATGTTCATTCATTGTGTCTGTGTCTTTTCTTCTTTCAGCTCGGGCTGCACTGGAAACTCAGTAAAAGAAAATGTGAAAGCAGTAATATGATGGAATATGTAAGTAGGCCGTCCCAACAAAAACGCTATGAATTATTAGATTACTGCACAACTCTACAAACCTTTTGATTGTATTCATGAGCGATTTAATTAATCTGCAGATTATTTTCTTGACTAATCGATCAATTGTGTTATAAAATCGTAAAGAGTCTCCATTAGAGTTTCCCAAAGCCCAAGGTAGTGGCTTTACATGTCTGGTTTTGTATGACCAACAGTCTAAAACACAATATATTTAGTTTACTATCATATACTTATTGCAAAGACAGGCAACAAATGCTCATATTTGGGAAGCTAGAGCCAGCACATGTGTGGCATTTTTGCTTGAAATCGAAATAGTTTCGGATACGGTCTTTATTACGTTTCCTTTAAACCTTAAACGCTGTTGCACATGAGTTGGACATAAACATTAGTTCTAGCAGACAGGGTTGCTTTGTCAAAATTCTGTCTCCTCTGTCTGTGTTAATACTGAATTGCATGGTTATCTGTATGTAAGGACAGCACTCATACAATATAACATTACCATTATGTTTAAACATCTTGCAGTCGTTTTAAATGTTTGTTTTGTATTGTTCTCTCTCTACAGGTGATTCTTATAGATTTCTTACCGAAATATCCTATATTCCGACCGGACTGAGGAGGCGGTCAAAAGACTGGATGTGTGGCCCTTGAATCTTTTCCTTAGTGCCTTGTATATACAGTATGTTGGAATAAGGGTCTGCACCCCGTACATCTCCCAGTACCTTGTATATTAGAATTTGCAACACTGTCACTTTGCTTTAGAGCAGATTTTGCACATTTTCCCGACAGAACTAGACATGTCCCCTTCGTTGCACTCGGATGCGGTTGTTTTTTTTGTTACACGTGACAAATAAGTGAAACTCTCGAAAAGTGCATTTACCCCAAAGAACCATCAACCTGTCCCATAGCAGTAATCCCTTGCAAAGAATGTGATGCCTCCACCTTCCTTAACTGCCCTCGCCTTATGTATGTTCTTGTTTTTTTTGTAGAAATAACTCTAAATGTAGGAGGAGGAAGGCACCGGGTAATTCAGCAAGTCTGTAGATGTAAAAGCTGCTTGTTGGGTTTACTCTCTTTGAATCTGGTTCTTTGCACGTAGATGGGACGGTTGAAATTGCCTAACATACAGTCCGTCGTCTAACTGTTCTTTCTTTACATTTGACCCTCTGTACATGGGAACTAGCTAGTAAAAGAACTTGACCTGTAAATACCATGTTAGGATAAGCTGTACAGTGGTTTACCATTGTTTACATAACATTACTTAGCTCTTTAGTTTTTATTTTGCCAATATATTGCTGTACCATAGTTTTGATTAACGAAAGGTGTCTCTGTACCTTTCTAGTTTATATGGACCTGTTTACCTTGTAAGCCATATAGTTACAATGTACACGATGCCAGAGTTCGGACCAGTTATTGCACTTGAGCCCAGTAGAAAGTCAGGATGTCAGACGGTAATGCGTCCTGAAGATTCATCCACAGCCGTGTACGTTACCGTGTGGTGTTTGCCAATAAAGATGATATTCAATCGGCCGTCATCCATGACACATTAATGGTTGCATCTCTGATGTGCTGTTGGAACATAATGATTTAAACTTTCCACTATCTATTTACAAAAAAGGCATTTTATAGTTTTGTACTTTTACTTCCCTGATGTGTGTGGAAGCACAAGCGTCCACGGTCGGTGACGTATCGAGCAGATGGTCGTTGTGTTTCAGTCGTTCTGTCCAGTGTTAGTATTATTTTCCTGAGTGTTAGTCAAGAGATTGCTGCGTTGCGTTGCATTAGAGTGCCTCTGGAATAGTTGGTGAACCACAGAGAAGCTGAAATATGTTCTCTTGTACAACGGAGATGTTGAATCCTCCTCCCAGTATTGTCCCTGTTACAATTCCTGTAAATGTTCGTCATAGTGAACTAATCTTTACGGAGACAGAAAATAAATTGTTGATTTTGAATTTTCTTTGTTTCTTTTCTTCCATTTGAAACCATTTTTGTTATTTAGTGTCGCACTCAATGAACGATGTGTCGTCTTAGTAAAAACAGATCACTGCTGCCTCCGCCACAGAAATGTGTCTATTCGTCATGTTTAACAAGGTGTGGAATCGTTAACTTTAACAAGACAGCCTGCAATTAGCCGACACATTTGTAAAACTCAGGAATGCCGTTACGATAACTTGCTACTTTCTAACGTTATGGATCAGTGGTCAGAGGATACTGGACCGAGTCTTTACTTTATCTCTGCACAACCCCCGAAAACTGAAGTGGTGGGCTTCAGTCTGGCTGGTTTTATGGTCCTTTGTTTTCACATTCAGTCTGTCCCCGAGTAGTTTTCAGTAACCTTTTACTGCTCCAATAGTTTTAAGCCCCCACCACTATAGTTTTAGTTAAGTTAGTAGAATTATTAATGTAGTACAATAAGATTCAGCCAATCAGTTTATTTGAATTAATTCAGGATTTCATCTGAAGAACATCTCAAAATGATTATCGTTACTTTTTGAGAGACTAGTGTACACAAAGTCACTTTCCTCTACTTTTATAATTGATGGTGCTTTACTTCTATTGTACTTTTTACTCCACTAAATGTGTCTAAAGTTAGTAGTTCCTTACGATTCATGTGAGGTCGCCAGTAGGAAGGACAAGGTTGTAACTTGCCGTGCAATAATAATTATTTTGTTTTGTGCATTTTGTGTAATTTAGCTAATAAATATGTGCTTTTACTTAAGTAAAGCCTAAATGCAGGACTTTTACTTTGGTAGAGGATCTGAGTACTTCTTCCACTACTGGCAGTTCATGCTGCATGTGACACTACGCAGAGTGTCTGTTTGACTTTCATTGTATGTTTTGCATTTGTAGAAAGATGTGCTGGTCTTGTTTGTTTACATGCTCGTGTGTGTGTGTGTGTGTGTGTGTGTGTGTGTGTGTGTGTGTGTGTG
>NW_022280057.1:3292257-3316246 GCF_004355925.1 Anarrhichthys ocellatus
GTGTGTGTGTGTGTGTGTGTGTGTGTGTGTGTGTGTGTGTGTGTGTGAGAGAGAGAGAGAGAGATTGTAAAAACATTGTAGCCATTCTGAACCACCATTGTCTTATTTAATCCATAACAGTCTTTGTACCCAGATGTTGTGCAAGTTTGGCCATTTTTAATGTACACATGACTGCTGAGCAAAAGTTGAATGTGAAAAAACATTTCATATTGAGACTAAACTCAGTAAAAACCTGGGTTACTTCTGTATTCTATACAGTTTGTGTCCACTAGGTGTCAGACTGAGCCATGAACAGACTAACATGTACTAAACATGTACAGTTTATTAGACATTTCTGACTCGTCCTGTAGTTCATTATATGAATATGTATTTTACCAGAGAACATGGCGTAGCTACAAAACCCCTCTGATGTCCCTGCCCATTATGAGACTGGAACCAATAGCAGCTTGTGAAGTCCAGTAACATTTATATTCAAATATGTACGTTTATTTACCACTTTACGGATACTTCAGGAACAAATTGTGAATCTGAAATATTTGATCTGATACGCCACAACAAACAGAAGAACAGCATGATTTGTTCTGATTTTATTGAACATAATAAAACAGTGGACGGGCTAATACACACATTACCAACTGTATACACTGTATTCCACTGCCAGTCTCGAAAAACAAATTCTGAATTCAATAAGTCTCGTCTCAATTGATGCACAAGAAAGGCCACAGGGAACGTGTTGACACAAAGAAGAACGAGGTAACACACATTTATCTGAACAAAGCTGTTGTCCTTTGAAATTCAGTTTGTGAGGGAACAATGATGGGAAACACATTTTGGTACAGTGGAAATTTAAGGCTAGTATACATTCTGGTTTGTCCTTCAATATCTACAAGGCACACGCTCATCAAAGTCATTCAGTATTATATAATGCTTCTATAGACCAGCTCACAGTTTTAAACAACAATATAAAAGTTTATTTCCTGTTGCAGAATTCGCTAATAAACCCGGGCCAATTCTGATTAAATGCTCTCTGCCGGTTTCCTCCCTGTTAAACCAAAGTCTCTTTTTGTAGCGGCAGCTGTTGATTTTACCCTTAATGTCACTTTGACTCAATTTAACTGAATTCCGTCATTGCTTCATCATTCTGATGCACATTTTAAAAGTGTAAATTAAGTTGATAAAATCACACTAGTGGTATAAAAGCTACAGGACAGGATGATTCTTCTGTCTTTGGCATGAGTCTAGTACATCAGCAACCATTTTTGTTATATGTAGTCCACTATATATATATATATATATATATGTAGTCCACTATATATATATATGTAGTCCACTATATATATATATATATATAATTCTTCATCTCAACTGTCTAAATATATCGTATTATTATTTAACAGGAAAGCAAAGAAATACATGAAGTACTCAACAACCATCCTTCCAGTTTGTCCATAGAATATAGCTCACTGATTGTCATCATTTTTGCACCCTGATTAATCCCACTTTGTGCAAACATCTGCCCTTTGAGTGTGAGAGGACACTGAAACAAACAGCCTGCTTCAAACGAGCTTGGGAGAGTCATTTCTATTGTACACAGGATGGTTCTTTAGCGAACGTCTTCTGTATTACACAGAAGGAACATCAACGCAACCGAACGAAGAGTTACATACGGGAGGCGACAGTGAGCGCCCCGGTGAAGAATGCAGCTGAACAGGGCGAGTATCATGTGAACAATTAACGAGGGTGACGGAAAGAAAAGAGAGTGAATGTGCAGGTGTGTTTTGCTACGCGAGACTCCCAGGCCAGGACACCACAGTCAGTGTGACTTTATTCTTCTGCAGCTTCAGCATGGGGATGAGAGAGGAGTTGTTCATTCCCACCGTTGTGGCTCCATTCACCGCCACAATCTCATCGCCGCAGCTGGAGGGAACCACAGACCGTTAATGTTGAGAGGGATGAAAGGATGCCGGAGCTGATTACGTGTCGTGTGGGAGTCGAACTGGGCTTCACTTACTTGAGGCGTCCGTCGAAGTGAGCAGGTGTACCAGGCACAATGGTTTTGATGAAGAAAGGCTGCTGGCCGTGGCTCTCCTCGTAGCCGCCGACGATACTGAAGCCCCAGCTCTCGTTGTTGGTCTTCTGTAGGACGATGTCCCGGCACCAGTGCATGGGGCTGAGACGAACAAAGGCACAGTCAGAGTCTCTCACATCCAAATTAAGTGAATGCACTTGAAGTGGAGGAACAGAATTCAGGCTCTACCTTGGTAATCCCAGCCAGCGAGTCCACAGTGGTGTCCAGTTGAGGGCGTCGTCTCGTGGGTCGTCCACAGCGTCCAGTTCGTCCTTGCTGGCAGCCTCGGCGTCCTCCTCCGAGTCCTCTGAGAGGGTCTGGATGGCACGGAGCGCCACCTGGGACTGAGCTGTCTGAGTCTTCAGCACAGAAACAGCCTCGTTGTAGGTCAACTGGGTCAGATCGACGCCATTGATGCTCAGCAGAACGTCGCCTGAGGAAACGCACACATGATGTTGTGAACATGGTAAAAGACATTTTATTTAAGAGGATCTCTGTTGTAAAAACAAAGTATACGTCAAAATCAAGCTTTCTAAGTTAGAAAACGCCATTTAAAAGACCGCTGTGTTAGTCTTGATGGAGGGACGAAACAGAGATGAAAGGATGCATTTACAAATTTAAATGTCTTAATGTGGACGTATTCTAAGTCGAGCACATGTTCATGGGAAACGGTTTCCCATGAACAGCTACTAAGTTCAGTGTATTTATTCAAATATGAAGAATTACACTCCATGTGCATTTAAATTTAGCCACGATTAGAGTTGCAACAATTAGTTGATCAATTGATTTGTTGATTGACGGAAAATTCATCGGTAACTATTTTGAAAATCAGTTTTAGTAATTTTAGTAAAAATACCACAAAGGTGCTGCTTCCAGCTTCTGAAATGTGAGAAGTGAAGTGAATATCTTTGGTCACGCAAAATATACAAAAGCCAAAATATAGCGGACATTTTTCACAATTTTACGTCATTTTATAGACTAATTATTAAATAAAATAAAAAATCTACAGATAATGAAAATAATAATTAGATGTAACCCTCTCCAAAATGAATAACATTACAAAGACAAACTGTATAAAGTATAAAGCTTTCAGTACGAGTTCCTTCAACGTCAAAATCACACATCACCAGATGTCGCTTTGTACCTCTTTTGATGGTGCCGTCTCGGTGAAGACAGCCGACAGGCTGCACACTCGTGATGTAAACGGGCAGACGGCTGCGACAGTCCCTCCCCCCGGCGATGGTGATGCCCAGAGAGAGCCGAGGCTCCTTCTTCAGACTCACAGTCTTCTCCTGGCTGGAAAACCCACCTGGAGGATCCTTTAGGAACAATGAACAAATGAATACTAAGCAACGACAAACGCACCATAAGGAGTTGTTACGTAATGATGGGAGGCCATGTTTCACAAATTCTCTACAAGAAGTACAGTTTTATCTTATTTTGTTTGACAAACACACACACGAGCCTCTCCAGGATCCTGTGACTTAATGGATTCCTCTCACAAAACCACTCGTAGAAACAAATGTGAAACATTTGAGAAGGAGCTGAGAGGTAAGGGTGGAGGTAACGTGTGAGGATCAACACTAAGCTCTCGTAGTGGACAAGATGTGTGGAAAATGACAGCTTCAGCCAGCCTCCTTGTTTTTCTGTGGAGTCTGTAAACCATCAGAGGGGAAGCTTGGGGAGGGGGGGGAGGAGGGGGCTCTTCCTCCCCCCAGCAGGGAACCCATCCCCCCCCCCCCCCCAGCAAGACTAAAAGGCTCGACTCTGTAGGCGAAAGCTAACTGTTACCAGCTTTGATCCTCTGCCACCCAAAGAAACAACCAAAAAACAACAAGACAGTGGCCCTGTAGCGGCAGAGTGAGCAGCACCCCAGGCCTTTTGATCAGGACAGAGGGAGGCCCGGAGAAGGGCTTTCATCTCCGCTCACCGATGCAGGTGTCTGCTCTCAAAGCTTCTCCCCCCTAACTGGGGGGAGGGGGGGTGCTATTCTTTTTACTGACAGTGTATGGTACAAGTGAGTGTGACTGACAAAGGAGCGATCGTCACAATTACACTGTGTAAACAGAAACATGTAACGTTTGTGAGGTGCTGCGAGGCCGCTGGTCAGTGGTGTAAAAGGAAGTTAGAATTCCAGAGGCCAACAGCTGGCAAGGGTCAAAATAAATGTGGATGAAAATATTTTATTTAAAAAGTAGTTTTGAGGATTAGTTTGCGAGGAAGTTTTCTGTATTACCTTCATGTAGGTGGACCGGCGCCTGAAGTACTGCGGCTCAGGCCTCCTGTTTGCTCTGCTGTGTTGTCCCTCTCTGCTGCCTCCTTCTTCCTGAGCGTCTGCAGGTCTCATCACCACAAAGTTCACACGCACCTCACTCGCCTAAAAGCACACACAAAAGGCAAATAATACCACAGCAAATACATATGGCTACTTTCCTGGCAGCCTTTGGATCATAATAGTTTTATTTATAACTTTATTTTTACCCTGATAGCAGTGGAGTCTATGGCAATGTTGACCCATCTTTCAATTCTTCTTTTGAGCAACATATCTGGACCAGAACTATCCAAAAAGCCATGACACTTTCTGTGGGTGTTCATGGTCCCCAGCGGATTGTTTTAGTGAATATGGTGACCCCGTGACCTCTCCTTTACTGCCACTATCAGACCAAAAGATCCTAGAATTGGCACATTTCTTTGGTAAACTCATGCTCTCCTAATGCGCCACGCTCAGCACAATCTTACATGGGTACAATTAGTCGCCCAACTGCTTGTAAGACTCATTGGTCGGCATCTTGTTCGCTCTTATCGATCACTTTTGCATTGTGTGAAGTGATGAATGCTGCAACTTCTTGTTTTTTGTAATGTTACATCTTTGCAAAAGTAATTGAAAGCAGTGACTGTTCTTAAAGTCTCTTTTTTTCTACATTCAAGTGCTTGCGGGAAACAGCTGGTAGTAGGAAACTTACAACAGCCGAATCGTCTTTTTATGATTTAACTACATAATTCACATTATCCTTTTCAGAATGTACATGTTTGCATATTGTTTGTTTTCTTCGTTTCTCAGCCTCGGTTTGATATAAAATAAGAAACAAAGTTAATCAGTACAATACTTTCTGGCAACTATCAAACCAAATCTGTCTGTAATTCTTTAAATGCACCAACACAGATGAGTTCAAACTAGTTCATGCTCACAACTACATTACCGCAATAACTACATTTTCAACATAACGAAATGAACTCTGGAAGAAAGGGAATCGGTCTTTAAACATAAGGCATGCTTTAGAAAATGGTCTTTGCTGCTGTAGAGTGTCACTTGTAGTTAATGTAGTTACCTGTATGATCTGGGCAGCGCTCTCAGGTGTACCGTGCCTCAGGTCGTGTCCATTGATGGCCAACACCTTGTCATTGTTCCTCAGTTTTCCGTCTTTGGCCGCTAAACCACCCGACAGCAGGTCCAGGATGAAAACCCCGCTCTCTTCGGATTTGCGGATGAGTTTGATGCCGAGCGGTTCGGTGCGCAGACTCTTCATTAGCGTCACCTGCAGGACCGTGCCGGGGTTGTGATTGGAGGTAGCGTTGACGTGGGGACTGTGAGAGGGCTGGGAGGCGGTGGACGTGATGCAAGAGGAAGCGTGATGATCAGACCGCGGATCCCTCGTCTTGAAACCTTTCTCCTGCATGACAGTGAGCCGGAGGAGGGAAGGCTGGCGGAGCACTGAGATGGCTCGGGCGTGGGGGACTGAAGCCAGGCTGACATCATTCACCTGGAGACACGACAGAGAGAAGAAACAGCAGTCAGTGGTGCAGCGGCCTAATCATTGCAGTACATATATAGAACGTTTTTTTTGTTGAGCAGAGAAGCAAGATAAAGTAATTTAGTTTGTAATCAGGCCAAAAAGAGGAACTGTGATCAGAATAATCAGAACTAGAGCAGATACTAGTTACAAGGTATCGTCATAAATCATGTCAAAGTGATACATGCCTCACAAATCTAATGTGAAATTAGACCTTCATGAAAATGGATTCAAGGGGAAGAGTACAATTGAGTCGCCGTATCTTTTTACATCCACCAGCTTTCCACCAAGCCGAAAAAAAACTGCAGTTAATGTTTCACATCCTGAAGGCAGCTTTTGTTTTCATTTCCAGGCTTGGGATCGGTTGGCTTTGGAGGAAAAGCAACATTTTGGAGGACACACCGAAGCAGGGATGCCAGAGCCGAAGCTGAAACAGTCTATGAGCTCGGTTTACAGCAGTACCGCATTCCAGGAGAACCGGAGGGTAGAAACACAAGGAGGAGGACGAGATAAGATAAGATAAACCACAACTTATTAAAATCTTCACCTATATTCTGCACTTCCATTCTCCTCTGAAGGAAAACAAATGTGTTCGAGGATAAACATTTGATGAGTCCAGGTTCTTACTTGGAAAAGTGAAGATTTGTGGATTTGGACTTTTGGATGGACAAAACAACACGTCACATTGGGCTCTGGGATATGGTAATAAAAACGTAAAAACCGATTGTCATGATACTTGGCGAAGTGGGGTTAATTATGAATCCCACTGCATTACTTAACAAGACCCGCCCTGTGTAGCTGGTTGAGGCAAAGACAAGTGGTTAAGGTTAGGCATTGGTCAGAGCAGTGGACCTGAACAAATACCGTGGCGAGCATGGACACCTGGCCAATCCTATTGCTTGGTTGCTACAGTGGGCGAGTGTAGCAAGGAAACAAGGAAGACACTTAAGGAAGCTGCATTGCGCCCTCTAACAGTGCCCCTCTAGTCTCCTAATAACTCTGGTTCAAAGACAACAGATTAACTCCCCTTCATGTTTGAACCCTCTCAAACAGAAAGGTGCTAAAGTCGATCAGTGGCAACAACAACAACAACCGGGTAGAGCTGCTTACGCTGGCATGTTGGCCCAGGAATAATATTTACCACGCCTTGTTACCATGGAGCTAAAACTTGTTCGTCTTGAATATCTACCCTCCCATGCCCTGCTGCAAAGCACCGTGTTTACGATGCCTTGAGAATTGAGTGACAAGGTGTTTATGCTAAAATATTCTTAAGTGAACAGTGTCACGCTACGCCACCGGGATACGATGAAGACTTTCCTCGTTGGATTTCTGAGTCGCTCTCACCTCTAAGATGTGGTCCCCCGGGGCCAGTCGGCCATCACGAGCTGCTAGCGAGTCTCGGACAATCTCCTGGATGACTATGTTCCCCAGCGGTGTGTCTTTCCCCCCCACGATGCGAAGGCCCAGCTCCTCCTCCGGCTCCTCTCTGAACAGCTCCACCACAATGGACTCGGCCACCAGACTGGACCGCAGGGGGGTGTTGTCTGGAGGGAAGAGGAACAGAGTGGAGTAAATATAGCTGTTTATACAAGCACACAGCCTTCCCCTGCAAGGACGGATTATTTCAGACATTCACTAACCAAATAAAGTGGTTTGGATCATCTGTTGGCTTGTTTACCACTTATTATATCTGACCGCTTGTGTTTCTCTGGCCCCACCTGACTTCACTGCAGTGATGTCTCCATGTTCCCACGGATCAAAAATTTTGTAAATTGTCACTATAACTTGTAGAAAAGATGGCTAAAACAGCAATTTATCATTTAAAACATGACCAGGGAGACACTGCTTGGCAGAACAACATGTTGTGATTACAATGTAATTGTAAACTGATAAAAAGGTGGTTCAGGTTTTTGTTAATTATATCCCTCACAGAGACTATTCTGACGTTTATTTAATAAGCCGAGTCTATCTTGTTCCTTTCTCTTTACTGAATGCATAGACATAGATATTCACCTTCTCATCGAACTCTCAGCAAAACAAACAAAAACAACAGTATTTACAGAATCTCTGGGGTAGAACTTTACCAGTAGAGACATGCACACAATTACACAATGCTGAGTGGACCAATAACCAGTTTTTGAACTTGAGGGGACTTTTTGTTACAGTACACAGTAAACAGAGACGTTAGACAGGAAACAGAGTGAAACACAATCGACCTCAACTTCTAATCATCACAATGACATCGTTCTAACTCTCTGAAGTATCTCCACCGTGGTGTTGATCTCAGCGAACACTCAGACCAGTAAGATTTGACATGCTGCAGCTCACTCCTCCGCAGTGCTACCAATCATTTTAGTCCCACAAACAGAACAACGGCATCAATTCAGGAGATAGCTCAACCTAAATGAAGCAACCTGCTGCGATTTTAAATGCTAAATAAAAAATATCATTTCAACAATCAATGAACATAAAGCTTCATTGCACAATTTAAAAGTTTAAGCTTGTTGTATTTTCCTTTCAGATTTTAACAGCATAAAAGGAGTAATCTGATTAAAACAGAGATTATGACAACATAACGGAAACTCCTCTGCCGACACTGTTTACCAGTTGCCTGGCAACTGTGTTAGATTGGAATGTTGCCCCTGGTTCTGGCTTGCAGGATGCTTTGAAGGAGATGAGACATCTGGTTACCACATCTGTGGGCTAATACACGATCCTACAACCTGGCTGATGATTCACCTGTGATGGAACCTCGAGGCTGAAAACATCACTAATTCCCGTCTGTGTCTCGACACCCACGCACGCTGAAAGGCGACGGGCACAATGATGTAAGTTTTCTGCAATCACTATTTCTATTCAACCTAGAAACTTCGATAAACATTATTCTGTGTCAAAGAGTTTACCAACCTCCTATCGCAGATCATTTGCATAGAAGTGGTGGTTTGTGTGTACGTGGGTACAAAGAAAACAGAAAAGTTCTCGTTCTTGTGCTGAAAACAGAGAGTGGCTGATACAGTGGTGGCTGTAAGTAGCATAAAATGACTCCATACCTTCCTCACTTTCTTCATAGGCAGGATTAATCAGCCCGGGCTCAGGCTGATCTCTGGTGGGATTTCGGGACTGTGTTGTTGAATGTTTAGCATCACCAGAAGACTCCACGTCACCCTTACGCCCCTTTAGCTCGTTCCACGAGGGCCTCTTCCTCTTCTCTGCTTCCTCCCTCAGTCTTCTAAAAACAGGACATCTGAGGAAAGATAGGAACATGGAGGAAACTGGTAAAGAGAATGACACGGCTGATAATCGACCAGTGATTTTTAAACACGCAACCTTTATGAGGAAATTAGAAGGGGGTGTTCTTAAATGTGCCAGAGATGAATGAACATAAACAAAAATGGAGGTTTAAAAGTGTTTTGAGAGGGCAAAGAGGAGACAAGAATGCACAGGATTCAGAGGAGAAGCCCAATGCAGATGAGGACAGTTATACTGCATTGCAGTGTGTCTGGGTGAGACAGGTTCAGTCTCATTAATTCAGTCAGAGTGCTGGGACTGCTGCTTGTTCTTCATGCCTGAACCTTGCCTCCTCATTGTTTGCTCAGTGAGGCTGCAGCAGGACTATCTGCCGCCCACAACTGCCTGCGTCATGGCTGGCCACCAGGATGATAAGCACCACACCGGCCATGCGAAAAACAAGTCGGCTGACCCGCACATCCCCTTGAGCTCAATAATTAGCTGTTTCTGCGTCAATAGAGGGACTGAGCTACCAGGAACACAGCTTCAAGAAGAGGAGAACACAGCCTGAGAGGGCATGAAGAGGAGGACAGTTAGATCTTAGGTTTACCTTAAAGTGGAGACGCGTGCATGCAGTATATGTATATGGGGGTATCAGAAGTTTAATACACTGTACAGTAACATTCTTCCACTTTGAGGAATAGTTTGACAATTTGGGAAATACACTAGTCAGCTTTTTTTGCTTTTGTATGTGGGTTAAATACAAAAGTTTAAGCAAGTTGCAATTTTTCATTTTTACACTTCAATTATATATGGATTAAACATAAAGGCTGTGTGAATTTAAGAGGTGGAGGTAGGCAGACAGAGCCAAACAAAGGTAGACATCTCCCCATGTGTTCAGCCTTTATGCTGAGCTACGCTAACTGGCTGTAGCTTCATATCAAACCAACAGATATGATAGTGATATCAAACTATTCCCTTAATGACCACATGACCGGTGACATAATATTTAGCATTCCCGTCTAAAATCATACACATCGTCGTGACCGATCATTTCAGCCGTGTAAAGGTTTACCAATATCCACTAAAACTGCCGTCATGACCTGTCAGAGTCTTACCTGTTGTGCAGGTGAGGCTGCAGCTCGCAGCGCTGCATCTGCTGCTGACACTCTGCGGAGTGGGGACACATCACAGTCAGCTTGTCCAGCAGGTTCCTGACCAGCAGGCTGGAGGGACGGCATTGATGCAACTGCAGCCGCAGGCGGTCCACGGGGCAGAAGTCCTGCTCTTTCAAGAAGTTGCTCAGACAATGAAAGCAGTACGTGTGGCCACAAGGGGTGTCCATAGGTCTGAGGAGGGGCTGCAGGCAGATGTGGCAAACCAGTTCATCGTCCACCTCATCCTGGTACTCATACAGGTGGCAGTCCAAGCCCTCGTGCTGCTGGCCACACTCCTTACACACCCGCGCCCACGACAGACCCGCGGTGCTAACGCTGCCTGCGACTTTGGTTTCTGTTGTAGCCATTGGCTGAAGAAGATCAGTCCGAAATTCTCTGGAAATGATCAGCGCCCTCTTATATCCTTAAAACCGTGTCTGGTCATACATCTATGTCTGCATGTCCGGAACTAAAAATCCATTCAAACTGTGAAAATGAAACGATGATCCAGAGTCTTCATGTCTTCATTTTGATTTTCTGTTGAGAGAGAAACACAGATTGGTCTAATGCAGAAGTTGGACTGTTCCTCTTCATACTGGCCAGCTCCACAGGAAATGACAAATCCACAGAGCAGCAGCAATATGGCAGCAAGCTGCAGCTGCTTCCTCTCAGCTAGTTTCCTGAGGGACAAAAGGAATTCTCATCTCAGCTAAAAGTCAGCATGCTCCACACTGAGAGGGCTAAACTCTGTGAAATGAGGCAAGAGAAAAAACCTGACTGAAGTCAAACCCCTGCTAATGTGAAGGAACAAAGGCATGGCACTACACCGCAGTAAGAATTTTGAATGAACTGGGCAGAAATGCAACCCCCATCACTAATGACCCCTTGCTCTCAATCGGCAGTAGTCTCCATCCCTTTGTGCGGCTCCTAATCTCATTTAATTCTCTCATAAGGAGAAAGCTGATTAGCATCACATTCTTTGGAGAAACTTTTGGCCACAATTATGAACAAATATATCCAATATATTGACACATCATAAATTACACCAAATACATTACGTTAGATCTCATAAAACTAGCTTGTAAGATGAATTGCAGCCAATACAACAGCGTGTGTGTAGATGTATTAACTGCTCACTATGGTTAGAAGCAAAAAGTGCCATTTAGTTGCAATTAGTAGCTTTCGTACGACAGGTTATATGTGCCTCTAATACGTCTAAGGAGTTTTGTGCTGAACACTTTCACAAACATCATTTTCAGAAGACTTCATGCGTTCAAAAATGAACAAACACCACCTTGAGATGCACGACTTTGTCCTAAAAACACAAAGGAGTACAGAAAGATATTCTCTTGCACATTACCACATACAAAAGAAAGAAAACAAAGCCTCTACAATGAACTCACTACGTTTAGTTTCCTCTCTCTATGTGACCCCAGTCCAAGACTTCAGTCACAAAAAGACAGATTATCTTTAATGATATTGCCTTGGAGCGACTCACCCGAGCTGATACCTTTGTTGTCAAGCGCCTCGTAGCCACTGCACGCAAACACGAGACTCTAACCTCACAGCTGCCTGAAGCCTGAATGAAACCAGAGCCCTGCCTCTCCAGCAGCACACCGTCAGAATAATGTCCGTGTGTGTGTGTGTGTGTGCGGACACATATTTGTGTGCATGAGCATGGATGTGTACGAGCTCTGACTGCACCGGTGTAAGTAATGCAGTGGGGGATTGGTGTAAGTAATGCAGTGGGGGATTGGTGTAACTAGGCAGAGTGAAAGGAAAGTGTGTGTACGTGTGACTGTTTGGGTGTATGTTGGGGGGGGGGGTGCTCAGACTGCTGATGTTGCACTACTACAGGTAAAGTGCTCTCAGTAGCTCGACGACTGATTGCATGCAAACACACAACACACCATCTGGAAATATACGCGTGTGTGCGCACACCTCTCAACATACGTGCACACTGGCGGAGATCACACAGGTCTTCTTTCCCTCTTTGTACAAGTGATACCTTGTCCTGTAATGGATAGGGGCTCATGGATCCTGTAGCCCAGAGAGAGGGAAGCACAGTAGAAACCAGGCTGTGTTCCATTTATTTGGAAATCAAATGATGTGGTGCAAGAATGTATACCCAAGGTGTATTATTTGCTCTGGGATAAAGTGGCGTGCACTAGCTGGGAGTCACAGAGAGCACCCGACGGGTTCCACTGAGGATGAAGCATGTCTTCATTAGAGCAGAGGTCATCTTCACAGGAAGACATACAGCGACCCTGGAGATGACCGGTACCCTCCTGCTTACCGGGTCTGAAGATGGCCGTCTCTGAGGCCATCTATCACCGTCCACCACTTCCACAGCAGTAAATATCTCCGTGTTTCTCAAGGATACGGCATGGCATCAAGAAACGGTGCTCGTCTTTCTTCAGATCCTCCTCGTGACATGGAGACTCGGATAAGTCGATCGATTCAGTGAATCGATTAGTTGATTTATCGTTGACAGCCTTTTATATGCAATCGTTGCTGCTTTTCTCTGTTTTATATCAAGTGACTACTTTTAGGTTTTGGACCCTTGGTCTGGGTAAATTGTCATGGGCATTGTTTCACCATTTTTGGAAATTCTATAGGTCAAACGATTAATAGAGCAAATTAATGGAAAGTAAGTGTTGCAGCTCTAAACCTAATATCTTTGGGTTTTGAACTGTTGGTCAGAGAAAAAAGGCAATCTGAGGACATCTCCACAGGACATTTTTCAGTCATAAGTCATCTACTGCTTCAAGAAAAATTCTCTAGTCTTGAGTTTCCCTAAGAAAGTCTGTCTCTATATCACCATTAATCTACCTCAACATCACAAGTACATGTACCTAGTTTAATCCTAATCCCTAACCTGAGGCGAGAAAATGATTTCAAAGGAATCCCACACTGAAAGAAACATTTTAGACTATTGTTAAAGTTCATGTGTGTGAAACCAACACAAGACAGCTTCACAATAGGCAGTAGAAATATGTTTTTACAGGTTTAGAGAAAACCAAAGCCGCTCAATACGACCAGCCTTAATGCCTCAAAATGCCTTGTAATCATGTGACAGCCTGAGCGGGAAATGTCCGTGGCCCTACAGTGTCCTCCAGTCTCCCAGAGGATTACAAGAGGGGGCAGTTCCCTCGAAGCTGAGCCAAAATCACTCGCTTTGATCGTCGATATGGTTCAGTCACATGTGCGGTCCGCCACACCCTCAGCGAACGCAGGTGAAACCTTGCTAGACAAATAATTGAGACAGGGAGGCGTGTCTCGTCTCCCTCTGTCTTACACCAACGTCTGGTACTAACCAACACACTGTAAATAAATACAGAAAACATAAAAGGGAGAATGAATCAAATTGCTGCCCAGAGGTGAATGACAGTTAATCATCAGTGTTTGAGTATGACATAATCAAGTGAAGAGCTCCAACACGTCTAAGATTAAACTTTTATGGCATCAATTAAACATTACATTAAAGTTACATGGATATTTTCTCTAATTAGTAATTAAAATAAAATACCATCTATTTAGAGCGCTGCTTGAACATTATGTAACTGGTGTAGAAACAACATGCAAAGTATCCTGCTTTGAATACAAAGAACAATATTTGCATTGTGTATCTATCTGTATGCAGGGAATCCTCAACAACGCAAATCCTCATGTGACATTAAAACCTTTATTCTCCAAAGTCTTTTCAACTCCCAACTTCACACCAGTTTGTACTTTCACACAACCAAACCAGTTGGATTGTCAGCCTCGCTGCACTCACGCGTGGTCTGGTATGAGTGTCTCGCCTGCACATACCAAAACAAACACCACCCATGGTATTAACTTATCATCAGCCATGGATGTTACCTTCGTATTCATGACCCTCTCTCCCTGCAGGAGCCTGGTTGGAGGAGTCGGGTCATCAGGGAGCTGCAGCGCACCTGGTCTGGCTGCAAAACTATAAAAGCTGGTGGCAGTTGGTCAATCGTTCTCCACCCCTGGCTTGTTTTGTTACATGTAGTTTATCGCCACACTAAGCTCTGTAAACTACACGTCTTTTTAGTTACAACTCATGTGCGGTCTCCCCTCCTTTGTCCAGCCTTGAGCTGGGTTGTGACAAATTGGAGGGTCGTTTTGGGATCAAATGAACCACTTTGGTAAGATGGAGTCCAGGCTGTGTGGTAATTTGGATTGCTGTGGTTTGTGGTGGTGCTACCTCCTGTGACTATGGGGGTTTGGTAACTTGCATGTAGAGATGTGGGCTCCAAATTGCAGACTGTGCCTACTTTAAAATGCAAATGTGGGGCGTATCATGAGTTTTTGTTTCTTACGAGGCAGAGCAATATTCCACTCTTGTCCTTGAGTCTTTTTGTTAAAACGTTACTCAATTGTGCATTTTGTGTCTTTTTTTTGGTTACTGATGTTCTCCCCCATTTAGTTTGTTGACTTGATCTCCTAAAGTGGCAGTAAAAGCAGGTACAGCTGTATGCTCTGGATCATGTCGGTGGCTTTCTGGTGGTAACTGCACTGCAGGGACATTCTGAACACACTGGTTTCCAGTGAATAAGAGCCCACCTATCAATAACTACCTGAAGACGAGGGTTGGGCTTGTATAGTTGGCAGTATGTCAGATGATTTTAGATTTGTTTTATATCAGGTTTGGTAGTGTCGTGTGGCTGGCCCCACATGTATGGTTTTGCTTTGCCTTTAACCACACCCACTATAACCATGATTGTCCCCCTCTCTCGTCTAAAGATGCTTCCTCCGATACCAAGGTTGCAGATATCTGAGGGTGGATAACCTGAAGTTGGTTTTAAGGGACTGAGAACAACATAAACTGGTGGCAGTCGGTCTCTCTCCCTCTGGTTTCCACTCTGTACTGTTACATTTAGTTTCTTTACACAAATTTCCCTGTTATTTAAAATAAACTTTAGTTACAACTCATGTGTGGTCTCTCCTCTTTTGTCTAGCCGGCTTGGACCTCACATGCACATGCACATGCATAAATGTGCTTTAAATTCCCATGTTGCTTGCGAGACGGTAGTTATTTAAACTTGAATATCATAGTACTGTTGCAAGCATTCTGAGTTCAGAATCTCCCTGAGGACAGACTTTAATATAAAGTCTAAAGATAGTGATGACACTTGACTAAAATAGTACAGATTGCACTTGTCAAACTCAAGTACAAAAAGCCTTCTGTTTGAAGACTGATCTTTGAAGTAACTGCACATAATCTCAATAGATGTGGCCAATTTTAACATTTGTGTCTATTTTTAAGCTACCCCAATACGAAAGTAAAAACTAGGTATGACTGTCTCCTTGAATAAGCACGAACATGTAAGCGGCATTGCCAAATTAAAGCTGGTAGAAAAATATGACTCTTGCTTTTGTGTGTGTGCTGTATATTTCCATATTAATACACACCCTGATTATCATTACATCACCATAATTGTATGTGTGCTGTTAAACATTAAAGGACTTTTCTGTTATTAGTCACATCACACCACTGTTGCCATCTAACTTTGTCTTTAAGTACTCAGTTTGTATACCTTTATTACTTTCCCCATCACGCGATCAATACAGATCATATTTATAAACTGATATGTTAAACATGCCATCAGTAACTACAGCATTCTGACAACCAAAGTAAAACCTGTTTCCAGATATGTATGAAGTAACCTTGAATAGAAATGCTTAAAGTACACTTGTGTAAATGTACTTTGCTCCCCATCACTGACTGTAACCATTTAAATGGATTATGTCCAGGTACTCTACAGAGATACCCTTCAGTACATGGGGGGGGCACTCAATAACAGCAACAAGGACATTTGTAATCACTTTGCCTGGATGTGTGTGTTGTCACTGGGACCATAAATAACTCACTGCTCTCCCCCCTCTCTCTCCCCCTGTCAGCTCACGACTGCTGGTTTGGTCCTAATCACTCGAGCACGATGTGACAGATCCAGATGACAGAAGAGGTATCGACGGTTAGCCTTCACAGGTATCTATCTGGTCCACGGTTAAAACAGCCGTTAACATGGCTTCACCTTCAGCTCGTAACCTGCTGAGACAGCGCTAACTGCTACACACCTTGAGCACAATAACTCACTTTAATGAGTGAATGTGTGCCTCTTAATACGTCTGTATTCAACCATTAAACACATATTACATGTTAACGCAGCCGTGATTGTCTGGTTACATATAAACGGGACAGAATTGGCTCAAGTGGAGACCGAAACTCTCCTTACCTGTGTGAAGGTTGGTTTCCGGAAGCAGCTAGCTAACGTTCACGTATCGCTAGCTTGAACAAAGAACACTGTGAACTCTGAATATAAAACAATCACTATATTAAAAACACTGGACAGCTTCTTCACCGACGAGGATGTATGGCTTCTTTTTTTTACCGCAGTGCTGTGGTTGAGTTCTCCCCGCCTAATGGCCCCCAGGTGTGGTTCAACCTACCGGAGACTGGGCGACTTTCCCAGTTTCGAGCAAACATACTTGGAAGCCAAAAACAAAAGCTGTTCAGCGGCACAGGAAGAAGTCCACGCAGGTGAACACGCAGTACTGCTGTTACTGAATCTATCCAAAATGGGGTTTTCAGTCACTTATAACATGGATTACTCACCTGTCTCCAAAGTAGTGAATAACCAATATAATCTTGCATGCAGAATTGTACATAAAAAAAAGTACTTTACCCAAATTCTGTTGCATGTTTTATTCTGCTTATAGTCCAAACTCATTATACAATGTATTCAGTGGTAGAAGTATTCAGAACCTGAAATAGAAATACCACAGTGTAAAAAAATACCCCATTACAAGTCCTGCAATCAAAATGTTACTTAGGCTACTTATGTCAAAAGTATTGGATTATAATGGTGCATTAATGTGTACATCACATTTATGTTGCAGCTGGTAAATTCATTCTAGTTACTTTACTGCGTATTTTAACCTATAATAAGTTAATTTGAATGTGCAAAAAACTAAAGCTATGAAATGTAGTGGAGTAAAAAGTACAATATGGGGACTTGTACTTCACTACAGTGCTTGAGTAAATGTACTGGATACTTTCCACCACTGCTTAAATGACTGAAGTGCTGATTGCAATCATACTGTCCAATTTCTATCTTCCTGTAAATTATTCTTTGTGTAACAAAGAGCAACATAATATTTTACAAACTTTGTTTTGTATGTAAAATCTTAATTTGAAAAATAGTAACACAATGCTGTCAAATAAATGTAGAGGAGTAAAAAGTACAATATTTCTTGCTAGACTAAACTGTAGAGTTATTCAGCCATGACGCAATAAATCACAAACACGAGTGATATACTGGAGAGTTGTCTGTGACAATACTTTTTACATACACGTTGTATATATTAACATACAGTGTTTGAAGTGATTGTCATACAGAGTGAATAATCATATATTTTGTAAATGGCAGACATATAAGCAAAACAAAGTAAGCTCTTTAGCTGTGATTATTCTGAAACAATTTGGGGTGTGTTTATCTAACTGTATAATTGTAATCAGCTCTTTAGTCATTTAAGCAGTGGTGGGATGTTAATTTACTCAAGTATACATACATAAGTACAAGTTTGAGGTAATATAATATAATGAATATAATGAACAAAATGAGTACTTCTAGTTTTACCACTTTAAGTAAAGTGAGCCGAATACTTTTGTACTTTTACTTTTACTTTTGAATGCAGAGCTTGTAACAGTGTATGTCCACATTTACTTAAGTAAAAGACCTGAATTCTTCTTCCCCCACTTAATTTAAGTCACTGTAAACACAGTTGAAATAGTTTTTCAAACTTCCTGTCTTATCAAAACATCTGTAAGTGAACACCTGGATGACGCTGAATAGAAAAATACCTCTATAGTTTTGGGACTGTGGCAGTTAAAAGGACAGTGACACGCGAACACTCGGTGTAAAGCACCATACCCCCTGCAGAATAGAAGGGAAGTCTCTGTGCCATAAAACTTCTCTGTGAAAGCCTGTTTCCCCCAGGATTTATAGCGGTGGTAGGAAACCTCAATACAAAGTGACATTTGCTGATACAAGCTCACAGACTGAGACACTCCATTGTGGCAATACAGAGGTCAATTGGTCTGTATTTCATAATACAGCCAGGAGTTTAAGATGTTTTCCTATCGGTATTTACTGAATTATAGAATTAATGGAAAGTTAAATGATTTGCCTCCTGCCTGAATAAAACAGTAATTTATATACAGAATTCATTGACCATCATACAACAAATAATTTCCAAAAAATGAGCCAAAACTGTATTTTTCATAACAGAATAGATTTGAATGTTAGTGAAAAGATTTAAGACGATACAGTTTTAATATTTCATTTAAATTATTAAATGAAATTATTACAAGTCACAAGTTCTCGACGGGTTTCAGAACTTGTGACACACTTGATTCCAATAAGGAAACATTTTAGCACAATTAAATCATTCTAAATCAGTATGAATGAATAACATTGTTTTCAACAAGTTGACAGCTCAATGGTTGCTGACAGATGTGGACTGGATGTGAGGATTTCCTCTGACTTCTATCAGCATAGATGAGAAAGAGTGACACCGTGTGTTCAGATGAGGTACCATATCTACGATGCTTGAAATGCTCAGGACTGTAAGCGTTTAATGGCAATGTATTGTGGATTGCTTTTACTTGGCAGAGTAATGAATTAATTGATTATGAGACTGAAGTTAAGCTTTCACTTATAGTAACATCAGAAATTCCAATGACTTTGCCGATTGAAGATGTTTTGTAGACATCTGCTGTGTGTAACCGTCTTGTGGTTGGCCTTGGCTGCCTTTTTTCAGTCTAATTTAATTCACAATGTTGATTTTGGTCGTCTTCTGATGGGAAACTTGGAAATGGGGTGAAAACACAGGAGACAAGATAAACACTGAGCTACAATACAATACATCCTGCAGCTCTGTCTCTCTCGCGCCCACACACACACACACACACACACACACTGTTTGAGCTGCGGTACCAACAAACAAGAAAGAGGCTGTTTGTCTTTCCTGGGATCAGTAAACATCCTCAACACAAACAAGTTCCTCTGGAGGAGAAACTCACACCGTCAGGGCAGCTGCAGTCTCACTCCAGCACGCCCTTTGATGTCCTTCAGAGAGAGCTGATAATGAAGGCCCCTTACATCTTAATTCTTTTAATTGGAGCGTGGATGTAACAGGTTGCTGATACTTTGCTGTTGTTGTCTTGGCTTGATGTGAACTAAGGATGAAAAAAAGAAATCATATTTTTGATTTTCAAGTTGTGAGGAGAAACTTGGTTCAATTTGTCTGAAGAATGATACCTCTCCTGTTGGCACTTACTATAATACAGACAACTGAAAATAATCCAATATTTTAGTTATCGTCAACACATCCCACAGAAAGACCAAAACCAACAGTCTTACTTTTGTCAGACAGACTGAAAGGGCTGGGCACTGTAGTTTATACTGAACATTACTCAAACAGGAGTAAATAGTGCATGTTTTGGGGGGACTATTGTCAGCTGCAGAGTGTTACACATTTGGTGAGTATTTTACTGCAGCAGGAAGATGTTCCAGGGGATTGACTCAAAATAAAGTCATTGTGATGAAGGATGTCAACCAGTGTAACGATGCGGCTCATTGAGATTTATGGCACAGAGAAATAGCAGACTTTAGATACAAAGACGATACTTTAATTTAAGTCTTCTTCATCCGATTTATTGAGAAATAAAAAAGGTTGTAGAATATCATCAAACATGTCCTTAAACTTCAAAGTACTACATCTCAATGAGCTGTGTTTGGTGAAAGAGAGTGAGGCTTTAGATACAAATAGATGTGTTTCAGATCTTTTGTTTTTAACTGTTGCTAAGAAACCAAGGACACTTAAACGCTGCAGCAGCTTGCTAACCTCCCCTCTGGCCACACCAGGCTAAAAGAAGTCCCTCCTCCGTCTTGCCCTGGGTGAGACAGCAAAGCATTTGGTTCAGGCCACAGCTTGCACTGCAGCCTCGGGTCCTGTCTGGCCTCCACATGACGCCTTTAATCAGTGACTTTTGAGACAAAAACACACCGAACCACACTGACATTTACGCTTCTCATCAGAGGCCTCACAGTCAGTTGTTGGTTTTGAATTTAATGCCAGATCGTGGCTTCAACATAGAAACAGATTTAGGGGATTAGCTTGAGCAGAAATAAGGCATTATTGTGCTTTCTGGTTTTAAAAAAAGATGCTAAATGTGTAAAGAATGCTACTACAGTGTGTAATCCTGAGGACAACAGGTTTTTGTGTCTGAGTGTGTGCATCAGTAGAGTCTTTCCAGTCTTCCCTGTGTAAATATGCTTAGCCCCAGATGATCTTCAAGGGCTCGCATGTTTGTACCTGCCGTGTCGTTCTGCTCGTCCACCCAGCATGACACCCTGTAGCCCAGAATCAGCTCCTCCGAGATCAAAAGACCTTGGTGATTCTTATCAGATAATATTCTTGTCCACCTTCCCTCCCCTTCAAGTCCAGCCTCCTCACACTGTTGACCTGAACCATGCACACTGTTCCTTACGGCCCTTTGGCCTTTCCTCTTGTTATCACCATGATGGCCAGGCCGTGATAAGGCAGGTCCAGCCTCGGGATAGAAGGAAGGTACTGTCCACTCTTCTAAAACTTCACAGTTGCGTAACTCGGACACTTCAGGGCAGTAAAGAGGTTATCTCAGCTCCGTGTCTGCGGTACAGTGTTTTATACACTCGCAAAAATGTGCAGGTCAGATACCTCTCATCATGCAAATGATAGTAACAATAAAAGTATTCTGATTTGTATATTGTAGATCAATTTAAGTGTCTACACAGAAAAAAGAAGCATGTCAGTGTTGCTTTAATATTGTACTTTGAGTGTTGTATGTATCATTTTGGTGTCCTGCTTCTGCGACTTTGAATCAGGATGACATCTGATCTTCTTGCTGTCATCCTCTTGCTTCAAAAAGGCTGAAACCTGCTCCAACACTCCAATACATTTTTTTTAACACTGACATGTGACACCCGTGCACCCGTCTCATTGTTGGATGCATTTATAAGTATGCAGGCTGAGCAGACAGACAGGGAGGACTGGTGTCCAAAGTCACGACCCTGCCCTGACCTGGATGAAGGAAATGGTCACACTGCTCGAGACAAAGCAGGGCAAAGGAGAGTCTGAGGGGCTGGCTGGTCAGCCTCCAACAATGGGTCCGTGCTCTAAGACCGCGGGCCACACAAAGGCCAGAGAAACCCCCTCTTTCCCACTCCCACATTGCAATAGAGCTGGCATTTCACACTGGCCTGTGAACAGCCATTCAATCAAACTACTGTTTAACCTGACCCCTGGCCTACACAGAAATCCAAATGAGGCTGGCGGGATGTATTTAGGTAACTGACCTCTCTGGCCTTACTCCGAGACAACTGTCAGTTACCCCACACCTTTGTCTTTTCTGTTAATATTGTATTAATTCCAATCTTTAAATGCAAAATGTTTCCTATTTTCTAATATACTGCACTAAATTCTTGTGAATATTCCTTAAAAGCGTGTAATCAATAGGCCACCCAATAAATAATGTGTCCAGTGATTGGTGTAAGGGGCAATAGCTCCCTGGGGAACAAGAGACACCACAAGACCCTTCGTCTGGGTCAACTGCCCTCGAGCCAGGGCTGAGAGAAGCGGCCACATGACCCTCTCGCTTCTCAATGGACTGCTCCTCCCCTCTACCTGTACATGGCTCGGTTCAAGGTGTGGGGGCTGCATATCAAACAGACTGAGGCCTTTGATGTGGATGGAAACACAAACACTGAAATGAGCAGAGTCGTAACAGCTTATTTGTTCCCTTTAGTCATTCATTGAGCTGCTTGTTGAATGTGTATGTCTTCAAAGGGTTGCAGCATGCACCGGTGGTACAGTAGCCAAGGAGGCCCTGAGAGCGCCCTGGCCTAGTGGTTTGTGGGAAGGCCATCTGGCTTCCTGTTCCTTAGATTTGATATTGATTTATTGGCTGTACATGGGAAGGTAAGGGGGCACCAGCTGCCAGAAGTTCTCCTCTGCATCCTCACAGACAATGGACCTCCTGGTCATCTACATCCTGACTAAATGGGTGATGTATCATTCCTTGTTAAGTTATTACAAGTTAAATAGAAATCACACAAAATAATGACAATTTTGTACACATTCCAAATTAAATTGTTTTATTAAATCAATTATTTTTTTGGTATATCCCCACAGCTGCTCTTAAAAAGTAAGCAACTACAAATGCACAACTCCATTGAAAATGTCACTGCACATGGGGTAATTAATCCCACATAAGTATAATAATGTATGGATCAGCACTTGAAACACAAATTAACTCCTTAAGGCTACATATTTACTGCATATTTGACACTTCATAGGCTGTATTTAAGCACATTTACTGGTCTGTGGGGCTGAGATAACAGAAGTTTAAGTGTTTGTTGTAATAAAGACTGTTCCCAGTAATGAGGTGCAAAATTGCATTTACTATTCCTAACAAACCCTGACAACCTTTCACAGTTTAACCCATCACAGAAACCATTAATGCAAAATTAGGCTCCTATGCATAACAAGTCTCCCGTTCCTGTGAAGTGAGCTGGGGAGTGCAGCAGTTTGGCCTCAGCCTTGTTGGCAGAGGTGTCAACGTGGTGCCGCAGTGAATTGTACTTATGCCTGATTTTTCTCACCAATACACCCCCCACCCTTAAAAAAAGACACACTCACATACTGACAGACTCTGGTGTCACCCAACTCCAGCCTGTTCCCCACCCCCACCTCCACCCTTTCTTCCCTTTCCCCTCCCCTGCAAACACAAGCCTGTGATGTGACTGTCTCAGATAATGAGGTGAGATCTTTATTGCACCAGTCTGTGGGGCTGACAGCGACTCAGGCCTCCCTGGTATCAGGCGCCCTCTGCTGACTGCAGTGGGCTCACAGACTGCTCTCAGTCTCCTCCAGCAGTGCACTTCAAAGTGGGAGATCAAGGGTTGACTTGCGCATGACATCCAGAGAATGACAAAGCCTCAGCCAGCCTACACCTACTGCTACGTGCCAGTCCAAGAGACACAAAGCCATGCAGGCTGCTCCCGCACTACTTTGCTGCGTGGAGGAAGTTCTCATTCAGGAGGGGGGGGACATACATACAGGAAGAAGGCAGTGCTCTATGTGTATTCTCTATGAATACTGGTGGGTAGAGGGCAGAGGAAGGACAGCCAAGGAGACAGAGTGGCAACAGATTCTTGGTGGGGCCCTGTTTGATTGCTGAAGCATTAATTGATAAGATACAGCATCACACCACTTATCTTTAAAGGAAGGCATCACATTATCTGGGATCAAAGAATTTCTAAAGCAATTTCAATGTGAGCTCTTTTATTGCTCTGGGGAGGTACAAATGTATTACTTTGGTATTCTTCTGTCGGAGCCCAGTTATGACTTAAATTAGCTCTCCAGCTTATCATCCTGGCTCCTAAGATTGTATTGATTTACATTTAACATGATTCAAATACCCCTCAACTTTAAAATAGTAGCCTGGTTGCCTGAGTAGAATATTAATTATAACTTTATTGTCCGCACATGATAAGTTCTGCACTTGTTTCTTAACCATTAGTCCAATTACCTCCACTCAAGAATTGGTTCTTGAGTTTTCAGAAGTGTCCCGTTCACACACAGACACACACACACACACACACACACACACACACACACACACACACACA
>NW_022280057.1:3316256-3329595 GCF_004355925.1 Anarrhichthys ocellatus
CACACACACACACACACACACACACACACACACACACACACACACACTCCTTTTCCCACCCCCAGTAAGCAGCTAGAGGGGGAGTGAGGGAGACCTCTTGTGATCAGGCTGTCATTTCCTCTGGTTGGCTCTGTTATTCCAGATAGCCTTTGTGAAGGAGCCAAGTGGTCCAGCCACAGACAGAAGGTGGGCTCCTAGCATGCATCTGGGGTTGTCAGCCCGGCAGGGGAGGGAGGTGCTGGTGGCGGGCCAAGACGAGGAGAAAAACAAACATGGTGCTGAAACCAGACAGCTACAACAAATCCCTGCTGATGAAACAAGACTTTAAATCAGATCTGATGTCACTGCAGAATTTAGAACAAAAAAAGGAGGATTTAACATTTATTTTTGCTTTAAACTAAACCTTCAACCCAAAACATCTTCCCTCTTTCACTCAGAGCCTCACTGAACAGGAGGCTGGATGGATGGGCAATTTAAAATAATGTCATGCCAAAAGAGATAGTTGCCTCTGAACCATCATAAAAAAATGAAAATGCCAAAAAACATGCTTGTATAGTTTTAGTTGTGTGGGTTATAGTCTAACTTGGAAGATCTTCTGATAGTTATTTTACCTCCAGTTGCCATGTGGACAGAAAGTTGGAGTATTGCGCCACCTATAGGGACAAAGTCCCTAAAATAAGTGGTTACGAAAGAAGTCTTCAAGGGCACCCTTCAAGTGGTCACCTAAGAATATGGGGAATGGTCTAATGAAACTAGTTCACTGTTTCCTATTTACTAGAAGTTAGACAGTGACGAAAATGTAAAAGAATAACTGCACTAAATCACAAGTTTGTATAATATCACAGTATTTATTGTACTCTATTCCTTTAAAATGATGTTAAAAGGAAAGTGCCATTGCTACAAAAATGTTTTAAGTGAGATACTTGATATAGTTATTAAAAAACTAAAACAAATCCTATTTTGAAAACCAGACCAAAATGTTTGTGTGTTGTGTTTGTGTCCCAATATGAATATATATATATATATATATATATATGAGAATAATAAATAATGATCTACTGACACTTCACTGGACGTTTGTCAATCCCTTTCAAACTACAGCACTGCTACTCTTCATGGGGTTTAAATGTGTCTCAGATTAATAACAAATGATTGACTTCGGTGTGCTCCACTGCAAAACCAGGTCCCAGAGCGCCCCCCAGTGTTACCGAGACATGACTCCAGCACCGGTCAGAGTGACGTGTTTTGTCCCACAACACCGCTGGTCGGGGCAGGAGACGGACACCTTCTCGGCTTCTACAGTTAGATGTCTAACCAGCATAAAGAAATCATCTCCTGACCTTTGAAGAAGACTGGACTCATCGCAGGAAGCAGAGGGGCCCAACAGTGATGGCCTCGGTTAAAAAAGATGACAGACTGACGAGTTCTCAGAGCTTTATGTGCGTCGGTTTCGCCGGGATTTTCAGTAAAACCGTCACGTCGCCCTTGGAGGTGGTTAAAATCAAGAGTCAGGTGGGCACTTTTCACTGTAAGAGGGGTTTCTGGCAAAGTTTTCTCCTCATCTACCAGAATGAGGGACTTCGTGGGTTTTGGAAAGGAAATCTCGCCTCTTGTCTGCGGTTGTTCCCCTACACCGCAGTTCATCTCACAACATACAGAAAGTAAGTAAAGTCGGATCTACTTTGTTTTGTCGCACGTTGTATCGACCTTAAAGCGTTGCTTGTGGGTGTTTTGCTCAGTGTTTATGCTAAATTAGCGTGTTAGCCTTCTTGGTCAGCTGACGTTGAACTTTTATGTTTATGTGGCGAGCGAGCTGTATAAAAAGAAATGAGTAGAGGACACATAGACGTCAGTAGAATAATGAGTGATCACTGCGTTCGTTTTTAATGGTTTGACACGATGTAATAACGTAAAAGGTTTCGTTTAAAAGATCTGTTTACTTTCATCCGAGCAGCTAAAGATGTACTTCCGGTTTTACCCTACTGAGTCGCACCTTCTCTCTTCAACCAATCAGAAGGCTGTATTTGCTCAGTCGATACTTATAGAGACAGGGGTTGGTTTACCCTGGGTTTTGTCTCAGAGGTCTGTTGTCTTGTTGTCCAACTCCCAACAATCGGAACATGTTTGTAACAATTAGCAGATTTTTTTTAAAATTGGTAACTATTTATGATGAGTTAGCCAAATTGTTGCTCGATTAATAATACATTTGGTCTTTAAAATAAGCCCAATATGTATACTAACTATTTAAGTAATTATTTTAAGCAAAAATACCAAGGATTACCTGGTTCCAGCTTCTGAAATGAAAATTATTTGCAGGCTTTATTTGTCTTCTATGGTTGTAAATTTGCCAGGGAGTAAAACGTTTAGTTCTGGGCTGTTGGTCGGTTGCCTGTGAGTCTATACACAAGGAAATATCATCCGCCAACTTATTCTCTCGGTTAACTACAGGGCAAACATGCCGGTAACATGTCTGACACATGAACATGCAGGGCAGTGAGCAGCGGGAAGTCATAAATATTTACTGACTAGCGAAGCTGCTGCAGTCAGGATGTGGTATGCATCCCCCCCGCCCCCCGCCTCGGGTCACTGGTGCATGTAAACATCTCCGCATCCTGACTTGCAAACCACAGTCCTGTACTGTACACAGTGTTCTAGGAAAACACAGCCATTTCCTCTTTGTCACTCACACACACACACGTGGCCTGAGTTATTTATTTGCTCCTTTATGTAATGTAGGCGACTGAAACGTGAACGTAACAATATATTAGTTTGTTATTACTGAAACAATGTCATGACTCATCTAAAAGTAATTTGCATATATAACGCATAAAGGTGAGAATATGGACATGATGCAGGAACATTGATTTAATTACATTGAACTATAGGCTACAATTTAACATTATTTTAATGACCGCTTATGTGTTTGTTGGTAATGAATTATTATTTTTTTTAAGCAATTAATTACTAATTCAGTCAATAAAATGTCTAAATGGTGATACATTCCCATCACATTTTACCTGAACCCAAAGTGACATCTTAAAATGTCTTGTTCTAATGACAATGAAACACTGACAACAAATGAAGCATCGAAGACCGAATGAGTGCACTTAAGAACCATTCACAGTCTAATCAATGCAATCCATGCAATGAAGTGTCATTCATTTTGACTTCGTCCATCCAGGATCGTCCACCTTCACATGGATGAACTGGGCTCCATCTCTCAGTGGAGAGCCATATTCGCCGGCGGACTGGCTGGCTTTGCTGCTGCCATGATGACGTACCCTCTGGAGGTGGCAGAAACCAGGCTCATCGTTCAGAGCTACAGACAGCCCACCTACGTCGGCGTAGTTCACACCCTCTCAAAGATCTACAGGAATGAAGGGCTGCCTGCTCTCTACAGGGGCTTTTCTCTCACTTTGTTGGGTGTGTTTTGCATATTCACAGCATGTAGATCCAGAATATTTACACTTTATTAAAGGCACTTCTGTTCCTCCAGATGAAGAGTTTTCTTCAGTCTCAACATCATTTGAACACACGTTTCATGAATGATGCGTTCTACTGTAACTTACAGCACATGTCATTCGTCTACAGGTGCATTTCCCTTTTCTATCGGTTGCTATGCAGTTTACATGAACTTGGACAAACTCTGGCAGGAGCCTCCTTTTCGCTTCACTCCCCTCCAGAACTTCATTAATGGCTGTCTCGCAGCGGGAGTCGCCCAAACCCTCTCCTACCCGTTTGAAACTGTAAAGCGGAAGATGCAGGTAATTTACCAGCAGAACACTTCACTTTCTCACTGTAGGTGGTGCTTTTTAGAAGAACTGAAACAGACCCATTTAAAATCAACTACACTAAATAAAGTAATTAAATATTGAATATAAATAGAGGATTAATACATTAATTCACTCTTAGTCAGATAGTCAACTAATGGTAATAAGACTCTCGGTCAACTTAGCATTTTTGCCATGTTTTTTTAAATATTAATTGGCACGATTTCTAGATATCTCTCTTCATGACTATTTGACTCCTTATTGATAATACTGGGAATATTTTTAATAGATCTCTTAATTAAACCAACTAATCCTCTTCAACTGTATTATCTATGACTATGAATAATTATTTTGTTATTCATACCCTAAAATAAATAAATACGTAAATAATATTATATTTAACTGTAAACAAAACAAGTTTACTGTATTTCAGCTCGTGTATTCTGGCTGTATTACCACATTCAGTCCACAAGGGGGCGGTCTGCGTGTACCTATATTAAGTTTAGCCTTTCTTGGTCACTCAATGTTTTCAAACACGGTACATTTAAATTCTTAAATCCAAATATTCTTAGTAGTATGTTTAAAAAAAAAAAAAAAAAAAAAAGTTGAACCTATGACTATTTATAAAGTCAGGACATTTATCATATGTGTTTATAAAAACGCCGTGGTCACAGGAAGACACACTTTCCTCTGAAATGATGCTTGAGATATCTTCTGTATGTTGGGGAGGACACATGGGGAACAATAATACTACATCCGGTTTTATCACCCTATTATTAGCAATCACAAGGTTCACCAGCAGCTGGGAATGCAAATGTGTCCCGGGTCTGCAGAAGCTATAGATACGTTCTCTAAAGATAGCCGGTCACTATCAGACAGCGGGCAAAGTGAGAGTTGTGTATGTCCACTTCACTAAACCATCACAACCACAAAGAGACGCGTTACATAACGATTTAACTGGAGGATTCAGCTCTCGTCTATGTCTCAGAGTTAAACATTAATAAAAAGCAGACAGAGAAGAGATGATAGGAAAACAGCTGAGGATGTTTGCAGAAGATGCGTATTGGTTTACTTACCGATTAGTCTAATGTTTCCTCGACAGAAGAAGCTGTTTGAACAGTCTAATGCCCTTATGGCTGCGTGTCCCCTCGGGAACCTTCAAACTTCTAAAGCAGTGATTGTCGACTGGCGGCACAATATTAACAAATTCAGAAAATATGTTCTGCTATTTAGGATATCCAGCTTTCGTTGCTTCCTGTATAGAAGCAGCTACTAAAACAATTGAGATGGTAATTATTTTATTGGGAATGATTTACCAACACGTTTTATCATAGTTGTTTTTTTAAACACTGATATAAGCTTATAAAAATAATTGTGTAAGAATATGAAAATAGTCAACAATGACCGGGTGATTTGGCTTAAAAAGTGAAAGTCCAACCTCAACAGTGTCTACTTATACGTGTTCTGACCCTTGGAGGAATGAAGGTGATGACCCCTGTTCTAAAAATACATTTCCTCTGTCACACGACAGTCTGTAGAGTTGTTGTCGTGGTTCACACACACGTGAAGCAGTGTGACTGTCTCACACAGTTTGAGTGTGGTGAACTTTAATATACTGCCCTTCATTGCAAAGAATATTATGAAAACGCTGCTGATATACCTGCATATAACTTAATTAACCAATACATCTTCCCCCCAATTTGCAATAAATTCTATGTGTCTTGTCATGATTCTCTTGACCTTTCTGGTTATTACTTTACAGACGCATAATGGCATCTGGGTGATTCACTGCTGTTCATTTTCACTTTCATTCTTTTCTCAGGCGCAGAGTGGCCGTCTTCCCCATTTTGGGGGAGTCGACGTCCATTTCAGTGGAATGATTGACTGTTTCGTGCAGGTTGTAAAAAGTAAGGGCATCCTCTCACTGTGGAATGGCCTCACTGCCAACACAATAAAGGTACCGTTCCTCTCATATATATGATTATTATTTATATCCCAGCCATATTGTACTCTATCAATCATAAGGATCGAGCACTGGTCTACTTCAAACTGAAATAACTCCTCGGGAACATGAGTGACTTTATGATGGAGTTGTCAGCTAATTCCTACGCAAAAGGGAGAGTGAGGATGGGGAGGGGGGGGCATGGAAAGCAATGTTCGGTGTGTAAATCCTAGCGTGAATGTGCACGAGCAAGGTGAGCAAAGTCTCTCTCAAGAACAGCATGCTCCACTCTCCTGTTTCAGCTGCAAATATCATGATAGTTGGATGCTGTTTTACAAATGTGAGGCCTTGTCACGAGCTGCTTTTTTACCATAATGTCACCCTGAATGAAACTGAGTTGAAGACACATTAAGCACACTTTAGGTGATAATCAAATCAAACCACAACCATCTGTGTGGATTTATGGTCCATTTGGTGTTTGGCACCACACTCATCCCTGTGTCCTCCCCCTCTCAGATTGTTCCCTACTTCGGCCTTCTTTTCACCTGCTTCGAGATGTGTAAGCAGGTCTGCCTTTACCGCAACGGCTACATCGTCTCGCCGCTGAGCTACAGACTTGCACCTGGCGTCGACCAGAGCCTCGGGCCGTCCGAGCTGCTGGAGGCGAAGCGCTATCTGAAAAACAGGAGCTTCGGGTCGGGGGAGTCGTCTCTCGGAAACCGCTGGTGAAACTTCACATGAGAAGATGTCTGACTGACGACCACACTTGAACGGCAAAATGAAATACTTCAGAGGCTTACGTCTGTAATAATTCCATAACATTTTAGGCTCCATGTCTTCATAGAAGGTGCTAACATGCATTTACATTATGTCCAGTCAGCAACAGTCTACCTCTTTCAGAAACTTTTTCATTTTATCCGACAGTGTCAGCTGTTTATTAATTGTTCATTTACCCTTCATGTGTCTCCATGACTGTTTTTAACCAAATATTATGTTCCTTAAGCATTAGCTATTTATTTTGGGTCTTATTTCAGTTATTGACATCAAATACTGCCATAATGTAGTTTATCCAATTGAGTTGCAAAAGCTCTGTTACTCTACTTGTGTGATAGATTATCATTTTTAATGTGCAATGAATGTAAAAAATGTTGATACTTCATAAGTTTGAGTAGGTTACGATCAGTCATGTAAATGTGCTAACATGGATTGTGACGGAAGAAATGTTTAAAACATTAAACCTTTCTCACGTTAACATTTGAAGTGTTCTTTTGTATGTTTTTGGATATTTTTTTACAATTTTATTTTTATATCTCTCTCTGGCTTATATATATATTTCTTTATTTCTGACATGCACTTCAGTGAATGACTCCATTTTTTGTCTTATAGTTAAAATGCAGCTCAATGTCTTCACTCTGCTGTTCGTGCAACTTGGTTCCAGTGAATGTCCTTTTGTTTAGTGATAATATATGATAACAGGCAACGCTTCAATCAGTCTGACTGGATAGTTTAGTTATGATTGAGTCAGTCGGTTGTTTCAATCATGTCCTCCTCCACTGTGGGAAACTGAGTGACAGCCAAGGGACATTAACAGATGGGATGACCTTTATCCACCATAGCCTTCAGGCCTCAGCTGCTTCAAACTGACATCTTACTTTGATCCCAATCTCATTCAGAAAACTCAAAAACAACTTAACAGTTCTGCTGATGTGTGATTCAATCACAAAGTCTATACATCTTAAACTTTTTGGTCTTTTTAGAGTTTACTTTAGTGATGAGAGAGAGCGCCAAATCTGAATCAAAGGACATCAGTTAACCCCGCCCATATCCCCCACAGCCGACCAATCGGACACAAGAGTCGAAGTTCACGGTCTCGTGCTCAGTCTTCTTAAATCCCCTCTCTTCTGGATTGGATTCGGCCATTTCAACCCCACCGACGAAGTGACGGGACGGTGTCCGACAACATCTGAAGATGAATGAGACCGCTATTTCCTTCGCCAAGGACTTCTTGGCTGGTGGTATCAGCGCTGCCATCTCCAAAACAGCTGTAGCCCCCATTGAGAGAGTCAAGCTTCTTCTCCAAGTGAGTGTCAACATCTTTATTTCTCATGACACTTTAAATTAGTCGCTGTCAGCTGTGCAACTCAAAACTGGCGTCGTTCATTTGCGGCGTTTTTTTTTTTTTCGTGCGGGATGGAGGGTGAATCTAACCAGATGTAGTGATGTGTTGCGGTAAACGTCATACTGTTGAGAGTAGAAGCTGTGTCGGAGATCGCTGCAGGCGCAGATGGAATGAGCATAATGAGAGAAATGAGCATAAAGCGAGGCGCATCAGACCTGTTGCGTAATGCACCGGCCAGCAAGCTGCTGGCTTACATGCAGTGCGCTTTAAAGGGCATGACATGACCGTATACTGTGATTAAGCGGCTCAAAAGTCCTCTTCCTCCCAATGACAGGCCTTCAGTTTGACTGGACAGCACACAACCAAGGTCACAGCAAGGTTTGCGCCATAGTGGCACTCCGCTGCTGCGCTGGGCCTGAGCTCAGCGCGCAGGAGGGGCTGGGGAATAGTTGAATGGATGCCATCAGAGTTGTACTCTGGCACGTGGATACAAAGGTGTCACGTGGGAGTCATGATGAGACAAGTTAGAGGATCAGGTTAAAGGATCATTCACACTGATGTATAAATGGGGCTATGTGATATTTGATCTGCTAATATCTTTCTTTTTGTTATCGCTAATGAACTGCTGGATCTCTCCTTCGATTACAGGTACAACATGCCAGCAAACAGATCACAGTTGACAAGCAGTACAAGGGCATCATCGACTGCGTCGTCCGTATCCCCAAAGAGCAGGGCTTCTACTCGTTCTGGAGAGGAAATCTGGCCAACGTCATCCGGTACTTCCCCACTCAGGCCCTCAACTTTGCTTTCAAGGACAAGTACAAGAAGGTTTTCCTCGACGGGGTGGACAGGCACAAGCAGTTCTGGAGATACTTTGCAGGTAACCTGGCGTCCGGTGGCGCCGCCGGAGCCACGTCACTCTGTTTCGTCTACCCCCTCGACTTCGCCAGAACACGTCTGGCTGCTGATGTCGGCAAAACCGGACAGGGCCGTGAGTTCAAAGGCCTGGCAGACTGCTTGATGAAGATCTCCAAGTCTGATGGCATCAAGGGTCTGTACCAGGGCTTCAGCGTGTCGGTACAGGGCATCATCATCTACAGAGCGGCTTACTTTGGCATCTACGACACAGCGAAGGGTAAGTTTTCATCAAAAAGTTTCGCAAAGCTTGATGTATATGTCAGTGTCTGGCTTTTTGAGACTTCTAGTTACCCTTCCTGACTGACATTTCTCTTACAGGCATGCTCGCAGATCCCAAGAACGCATCCATTTTGGTCAGCTGGATGATCGCTCAGTCGGTGACAGCGGTCGCTGGTCTTGTGTCCTATCCCTTCGACACTGTCCGTCGTCGTATGATGATGCAGTCTGGACGCAAAGGAGGTAATAAGCACAACATAGAAAGTACAACTTTCTGGGGGTTTTTCTGCTGTGTTGGTAGAATAAACGCATGACGTCTTTTGGTGATTCTGTTTTCCCTCTCAGCTGACATCATGTACAGTGGCACCATGGACTGCTGGAAGAAGATCTTACGTGAAGAGGGCTCCAAGGCCTTCTTCAAGGGGGCCTTGTCTAACGTGCTCAGAGGCATGGGAGGCGCCTTCGTGCTTGTCTTGTATGATGAGCTCAAGAAAGTCATCTAAGTTGTCTTTGTATGTCCACTGTTCATGTTGTGATGTTTAACTGTAACATATCTTGTATATTCAGAAGGACTTAAATGCCAAACTATATTTATAGGGACCAACTAGTATTTTCTACTAGTTGTACTGGGGGAATCTGTTATGCGCTCTTCTCTTGGCCCCATGCTTTTTTTTTTTTTCCTTTTGTTGTTTTGTCTCTCACCAGAATGTCATTCCCTGAACAAAGGAACCTTGCCTAAAAATAAATGAATAAACGCAACCTACCAAGTGAATCTCCCGCCTGGCTTTGTGATGTAGTGTCATGTATGAAGGGTACCAGTAGAGACTGAGTGACTGAGCGTCTCAGTTGTGTTGCTTCAGGAAGCCATTTGGCAGCATGCTGTGTGAAATGTAAGCTTAGAGCTGCAGAGGTCTCCCAGGTTGTAGTTGGGGGCGGGCCAAAATCAGCTGAGAAAGTTGACCTGCTGACAATATATCATCCAAGGCATGCTTATGGAAAAAAATGATTTGTCAGAAGTCTTACCTATAGTGCATTTCACATATATTGCTAGTTCAGCAGAATATTTGCACAAGCGACTTCCTGCGGAAAAAGCGACCAGGATTAACTGTCGCGAAGTGGATTAATGCAACCTTCTAAATATACTTTTATCTCCTGCCAAGTCTCTTCCGACTCCAACTGGTGTGACCTGATGACTTTAACCTTGAGCTGTTTGACCGTTCCCCAGCGTGACACACCTGTTCCAGTCATATAATATCCTGGTCATGGGATCAATTAAAGTGCACAAAAACTCAATTCTGTCTATGTATTACAGAAAATGGGGCAAAGGGCACCTAGATAGATTTTAGGCTAGTGTTGGTGTGTGTTTTTAGGGATTGCCATACATTGAGTTCGTCCTGATACATGATCTTATCAGCTGTAAAGATGCGGGACATTGTGTACTTCGTGGCGTCTCTATAGCCAAGGTGTGTACTGGTCCTTCAAATGACCCAGGTTGTAATCTTTGTCAGAGTGATCGCTGTCTGAATGTGGTACAGTTGTATCAGCACAACTCTCCACATCGACATCTCAAGCGTCTGCAGCGGTGCACATACCATCTGTAAACGTTGATATCTCACTAACAGACTGTCACTCTGTGACACTTGGCAGCTTTGATCAGTCTTCAGCGATTACAATTCACCAATTACAGAGCTGCTGCCCCCTCGGAGTATTATCTATCCATTTCAGGATTTTAAAAAAAATGAACACGCTGTTTCAATAATGAAGCTATTAGACATACGTATCCAACATTCTTATTAGCAATGACTTGAAAAAAATGGCAGTACAGCCAAGTTTTGTGTCTGCTGCGGACTTTGAACCTCACAGAAATCCTCTGAGTGTTCAGTCACTGCATCTGTAATTACTTTTATTGAATGTGTCTACATAAATGGAGTCTATGGGAATAAGTTATATTGGGGCCTAAAATATTAGACCAGCTGAACTATTATTCACTCTTGCAGTTCATCAAAAGTTTAATTCTGTCTTGTATTTTTTTCGACGTGACTCTTCACTTACTGTATGGATCAAATGAAATGTCCAAAAGGATTGCGACAATACAAATGAATCTTTCTCCCTGTATTTAGTGTGATATTTGATTAGATTTACTCTACCTCAGAAAAAATAACAATTTATTCTGATACAGTGAGATGAATGTGGTCATCCTGTGAACTTCAAAAGCACCCGGGTTTGTAAGTAGTGTGTAGACACAATCACTGTGTCTCGGACACTCAACCCAGACTGATCTTGAATGGAGGACGGTTTAATTTTAGCAACACTATCAGATTACATCATTTACGCAGCTGGACGTTGTCTAATCTCCTTTCAGGGATTCAGAAAGTCTTGGACGTAACCACAAACCCAAGGAAATGAGTTTTAATACTGTTTTGACCACTCAATCCCCAAAAGGCCGTCTCAGCAGGTAGCCTCTTTCTACAGCTGCTCCATTACAACTTTAACAAGGATTAGTGAATCAGAAGCCACAGGGATCACAGCCATTTACACACTGTCTGTCTGTGTGGCTTTAGATACGCCGTGCCTCCTCCAGGTCAAGTCGGGGACACAAGTGTCGTCTTTTCAGTGTGCTTTTATTCTGCTGTTACGCTGCAATGATCTCAAATGTTTGCTTGAATAATATTTCTCAGTATTTAGAGGCAATAACTCCTTAAATCATGTTGTGTTTATGCATTGTTTTGAGTGTCTGCGAGATCTCCCTTCAAAACATGTGTAGACCAAGACAAAAAGTGTGACACACAGTACTGATTTTAAAAGGGCACACTCGCCTCAAAGATTGAGGTCAAGGAGAGTTTAATTTCCAAATTAACATGGTGAAAAACATTCACATTAATAAAGCCATTAAAGTAAACGTGTAAGCTTGAGTTTCACTGATGCAGATACTGATATCGGTCCAATACTGACTCAAATAAATGGATCGGGTATCGTGACAATAGGCCAATTTGGTGTCGGACATTTTAATAAATAACAATTCAGTGGGCTACATATATGTATCTAGTTGTGTTACATTTTCCTTAACAAAGTTAGGAAAGCAATGTTCATCATCTTAATGTTTTTAAAAAATCATAAAATCATTTTTATTTTATATGCAAAATCTTAATTGAACAATAACTGTCAAAACAATCAAGTAAAAGGAAGAGTATTTCCCTCTAAATATGAAATAACAAGTAAAGTAGAAGTATATTGTACATAAGTAGGGTAGTCGTACTTGATTAAAATAACTTATCACATAGTCAACCACTTACAAGGGGCTTCATAGTCAGTGTGTGTATCCACGTGGAGGTCTATGGATCAGTGGAGCTTCAGCCCTACACATTAAAAGCCTTCTGTCAAGCAGATTGTTGCGTAATTTCAGCTGTTGACGGAATTACGTCATAAATCCACCGGGTCATGACATCAGTGATTTCCACTCATGAGGAATAAACACAGTTAGATGACTTATCTGTGCAGTTTAAAGGCAGTAGGATTTTTGAATGTCAGGCAGTAACATGAGGCCTTTTAGTAGCTGAAGTGTCATCGAATTCATTGTAAAAATCAAAAACTGTTTTCTCGGTTCTTCATTCTTGTTTAGTAGAAGAGCAGTGTTAGCGCCACCTTGTGGCATTTGTATTACTATGTTTATCTTAAATCACAATCAGACATCACAGGTAGGTCTTCACATACAATGAATGTGCCTTGGTGTTTTGGTGCATAACATTTAAATATAGTAAGAGAAAAAACACTACTAGAAAAAGTACTAGAAATGTCAAGAATCATAAATAGAAAATAGAAAAAAATACAATAAAAACATGAAAAATATATCTGTTTTTTAAATGAAGCTGTACAACATTTGAAACAAAGAGAATTGAATGTGAAAAAGTTCACATAAACTATAAAGAATATGTGCAATAATAGCTATGAAGTCAAAAACAAAAAACAGACATTTTTGTAGCAATATTGTTTATTTTTTTGTTTTTGTACCCCATTAATCACCTCACAACGAGGTATGTAAACGAGTAAATACTCTTTAACCAGCTACACCAGAGGGATACTTACACACTGTTGAATCAATATAATAATACATGGTGGGTGGATATAGATAGATAGATAGATAGACAGGTAGATAGGTAGGTAGGTAGGTAGGTAGATAGGTAGGTAGGTAGGTAGATAGGTAGGTAGGTAGGTAGGTAGGTAGGTAGGTAGGTAGATAGGTAGGTAGGTAGATAGGTAGGTAGGTAGGTAGATAGGTAGGTAGGTAGATAGATAGATAGGTAGGTAGATAGGTAGGTAGGTAGGTAGGTAGGTAGGTAGGTAGATAGATAGATAGGTAGGTAGGTAGGTAGGTAG
>NW_022280057.1:3329695-3431870 GCF_004355925.1 Anarrhichthys ocellatus
AGGTAGGTAGGTAGATAGATAGGTAGGTAGGTAGGTAGATAGGTAGGTAGGTAGGTAGGTAGATAGATAGGTAGGTAGGTAGGTAGGTAGGTAGATAGGTAGGTAGGTAGATAGATAGATAGGTAGATAGGTAGGTAGGTAGGTAGATAGGTAGATAGATAGATAGGTAGATAGGTAGGTAGGTAGGTAGATAGGTAGATAGATAGATAGGTAGATAGATAGATGTGACCACTTTTTCACAGTAACCTCTATGGCATCTTGTCATAATCAACAACAGGCACGCGGGAATTTCCTTCAGCCAATCACAGCTCCGACCAGTTTAATAAAGTTGGCTCTTTTTTTTCCGCCGTGTTAGTTCGTGTTTCGAGGAAAACAGCGGCTTGGTCTCCGTGCTAAAGATGTGAACGCACAAACCGGGTCTGGTTATGGGCAACACTCACCAGCTCAAAGCGAGAGACGCGAGCAGAAAGAGCCTCGTGTAAGAAAAGAAGATGTCTCTGTTGCGCCTCTCCATCGCCGTAACTCTCGGCTTGGTGTGGTATTTTTCAGACTGCGGCCGCACACTGACACTGTACGGTGCATGTCTGCTCTTTTGTTTCGTTACTCCACTGTTGCTCGTTCACAGTGGACGAGAGAGCGGCACTCAAACTGACGAAGAGACGAATGGAAAGTCTCCCCAGGTATACGTACTTTGTTGTTGCTTTGTCTGTTATTGCAGGAAATGGTTTCTCATATGAGTGTGGTTGCATAATCAAAACGGAGTCATGTTTTCATGAGTTAAATATGACATATGTGAGCGTGAGATGCATTATTAGATCATATGATACCACTTTAAATAGCATTATCTGCTTAAATGAATGGAATAAGTCTGTTAATTAATCTAATAATGATAATATGTAAATTAGGATGCCTTTATCTAACTTGTCCCAGTTTTCAGGCCAGCTTACACTAATAACTGAGCTGTGAGATTAATAAAAGTACTCTAATATTAAAGTGTTCTCATCCATAGCCCGAGGTGCATTTCTTTTTGCGTACTGAGGCCTGCATCACTTGTTTTCACTCATCACAAAACTCGCTGTCACCCAGAGTTCAGCACTTATGGATGCTGAAGTTTTCTCAGAATCTCATCGATTCCTGGCATGTGGCTCAATACTTCTGTGTTTTCCAGAAAACGGTGGAGGGAGATTTGTCTGGTGACTTGAAAGACGCAGAAAGCAGCCAGCAGGCTGAAGAGTCTCAGTATCCACATGTGAAGAGGTCTCTACAGCAAGGTGAGGCATGTCTCACGCAGCAGAACAAACATGTTTTTAAGTGGCATGAACACATCTGACTTTACAGTTCAGAAAACACTTCTTATGAAGATCTGAGCGAATGATAAAAAAAAAAAGGTCAAGGTTGTGCTCCTGACTTTAGGGTGTTTTGCCAGCAAATGCTACGTCTGTTTTGACTTGACACGGTTGAAAAGGACAGTTTTGCATAGACGCAGCTGCGGCTGGGTCTCGTGTTACATGAGGCGAGGAGGGGCTTACAAATGCAAGAAAGGGATGAAGAACACACCCTCTCAATAGATGGGTTGGCTGAGATACATTAAGCAGGAAATAAGATAACTGGTTTTCATGCCTCAGCAGCAGTGTTTGCTTTGTGTCTATTTGTGCTGCATGTTTTATATTGTTTGTGTCAGGCTGTACGATTGGTATCACAGCGCTGAGCTCGGTTTCCTGGCATTGCATGTCTTCTACATTTAAAATCTGTCTCGGCTCAAGTCAGACCTTGAACAACTGTGGAACTGAGAAGGTAAAATAAGCTTTTTGCAATAATTTGGTCATGAAAGCTCTTCATTTTTCCAGTTCCCTCTAGAGTCTAGCATGATATAGAGTTCATTACGCCTCACTATGAAGTCCTTCTTTTGTCTTTGCACCTTTCAAACTGTCCTTACACAAACTCGGTCGGAGTCTTTCTTCTCATTTTGTCAACTGAACAAAGTATAAAGCTGCCTGTGTAGTTTATTCACACAAAACAAGTGAAAAAATTCACAGGCTCCTATGTAAATGTACACATCTTTAATCTTAATCACTCAAAATATGATTATAGAACAGTTTGTGGCTGTAAAGAATGTTGTTGCACTTTTTATACACACAAATATTATATATAAAATGTAAGACGTATAACTATAACACATTTACATGTCGTGATTTTGTTTTTTTTCATTGACTCAATGTATGCCTCTAAGTCATTGAAAATATGAATAATTCATAGTCCATGGTCTACACACATAAATAAGACCCTGTGTGAAAGCCCCACGTCAGCGCTTTTCAGTTGGTTTTCTCTACATGATATATAAATAACATTATGTTGCTGTAAATAAAACATGCTTTCCAGAGGGACCCGTCTTCATCAGGTTCAGAGGGAAATCCTGTCACATTTGTGCTGCGTTTTGAATTGAATTGTTTGGACAGGAGCTCTGCACCCAAGTGTTAAATGGAAAAACACAGCTTGAATTTCACCAAACGAGCTTTAAAGTCGCTCCTCGTGTTTGATGTTCTGGAGGAGAGTGTAGGAGTTCGGTGTGAATGTGAATTTCCCTTTTTGTGCCTGCTGTCCTCAGTGTTCGAGTGCGCCTACGCCCAGCTGGTCCTGCCTTGGTACGGCGTCCCCGAGCCACGCGAGCAACAGCCTCTGCACCAGGTGCTCAGCAGGGAGTTCGACTTCATAATCGACCGCATCATTGAGAGAGCCAAAGACTTTGATGTTCGCCAGGCGGTCGTGGGCTGCGTTCGTATTTTGACCCAGCACTTGCATAATGCGAAGCAGTCTGACGGGTGAAACCTTTTTTTCTAGAATTCATGTAGCTTCAGTTACACTCCGTTAAGTGGCTGAACTCTATAAATACCTCCATATGTTTTTACAACCTATGAATAATTTACATTTTTACAAGATCATACCTGCAGTGACATCCTAGTGGTTGTTTTTGTGCTGAATGGTGTTGCAGTAGATCAAGTGATTGTCACACAGTGGCGATAAACGTCTACGATCCAGCATAATTACTGTAATGATCACCTCTCGTTCTGTTTCAGAAAGCTCTTGTTCAGCTCCAGAGCAGAGATAGCAGTTCTCCGAAGGTTTTCTGAGACTATAGTCCGTAACCTTTTCCCCGACTCTCTCAGGGATGCAGAGGTCAACCGCTGTGCCTTAAACGAGATTATTGCTTTACGGGGTAAGAACGCGTTAAATTATCTTTCTGCGGGAATACGCTCTTACGTAAGAGTTAGGCCTCCCTCCACTTCTTTTACAAGTGTGAATCATATGTAATTCCTTATTGTCAGTGGCGTTGTAGAACTGAGGACATGCACTTCTGCAGTGAATCGCCACTTCCATTTTCAGGTTTTCTCATTTTCTTTAGAAGCAGATAACATTTCTTATCTCACGGGAGGTTTTTTACAATTATGCATGTGGCTCAGTTAAAATAAGTGATTTTGACGGTTGTAGTTAAAACTTTATCTGCACGTCTTCATCTTGGCAGCTAGAAACGGCTCATTAAATAATAAGTAAATACCGTTGTTCATACATAGATACATAATTAAGTGTTTGCAATAATTTGGAACAAGTGGGAAATTATACAGGGCTTCTTCGCTGTCACAGTAAAAATGATGATCCTGATTTTTCCCTAATATTGTGATGCATTGTTCCACACAAGACATAACAAATGTTTCAAGGGGGCTGATATGCCAAATTTATAGTAATACTTTGACACTTTGGGAAATAAGAGTACTTTCTTTCATGTACGAATTTAACAAACAAGTTCCACTATGTAAATGTGTGAGCTTTAGAGGCGCTGGTATTTGGATTTTGTTATCCTTGTACAGAGACAAGCTGGCTGTTAACCAGCAGCTGTGGCAAGTTAGCATAATTTCGAAAATGTCAAACTATTCCTTTTTAAAACCTTCCATTAAGAAATCAATTATCACTGATTGTGCAGCTGTGTTAAGAAGACTCTATATAACAGATCATACATAACATGTTAAGGATAACAAAGTCATAGGATAACCATTGTGGTTCTCTTTATAAACGTGACTCATTACAGTCTGTTAATATGGTTGGATGTGATTTGAGTGCGTTTATGTCCTGATGAACAGAACTTGTAGGATGAAGTGTGTTTGCTGTTTTCTTCAGGGCTGGGTCTGTTGGTGACATGGCTGTCGGACCCCGACAACCTGAACCAGCTGGTGGTGAGCCAGCTGGACAGCGTGACCCCCAAAGGCTGTGAGGAGGAGCTTTGTGGATCAGACCCGGATCAAACCTCTCTGGCTTCACAGGAGGGTGAAGGCGAGGCCGAGGGCAGGGAAGAGTGAGTGGCTGTCATCTTTTGCCCTCCGCTGGCTCCACGTCGTTGCAGTGAGCCTCAAAGCAACGGCTGTGAGAGCCACCTTCTGTGTTTGGAAATTGGAACTGACCTGGTTTTGTTTGATGGCTGTTTTTCTATTTTTACTTTTTATTTCTAGGAGCTTAGAGGGAGCAGGGATTTCAACCACCAGGATCAAAACCAAATGTAAAGGTGCGTTTTGTTATTTGAGTTGTTGTGATTAAAAGGCTGTTTGATACTTAAACCTACAGGATGTGATTGTGACCTGGGTTTCAGCTTTGAGTGTGAAAACATTTCAGATTAAGTTAATGGAGACTTGAGAGACATGGATGGAGTAGCTTGTGGGTGTTTAGAGAACAGAAACCTTTGCTTGCATAACGTCTTGTACGACCGTTTGATGAATAGCAATGTGTTGTTTGCTACGTGACATACTTTTCTCAACCAGCCTGCCTTTCAGTGTGTAATTAATCCCCTGTTGTTTGTTTGTCGGTACGGACAATTACACAAACACTGAGATGAATGCCAAATCATTTCTGTGTTGTCTTCAAGCATCTTCTATCTCTTTGTTTCGCAAACAACCCAACAGTGATGACTAAATAAGACTGGATTATGCCATGATAATGAACCCTGCGATGTGACAAATGTGTATTTTCTGCAATCATCACATGGTATATTCTGAAACAATAAACAACAAATTGTCATCATCTGTAAGAATTATTTAAATCCGATGGCATATTTGTCATTATCAGGCCGTCGTATTGATTATAACATTAAACGTGCGATTGCTAGTTATGCTGACATGCCTAATAAATCTGGTGAATAGTTTTTTTTCATGATATTTCCAACTGTAGTGAGGCTAGAAAGTTGCTACACTTTCGTCACAGTGCAGAAAGACAAATGCAGGTTTACAGTCAAAGTGTTTTTAAGGTCAAAGTAAAATGCATTGCTATTCTCTCCATGTTCAGTACTCCGTATATCAGACAAGAACATTGTGCTTCTTCAGTGCTGTGGTATAAAAAGGTATAAGAGACAGTTTAAAAAATAGAAAAAGGTAAAATACTGTTAACACAAGTTGTGGAAATGTCTCTGACTTTTATTATGTGGTTGTTTTCATTTCCAGCTAACAAGTTAAAAGAAGGATGGTCTAAATTTGTGGACAAGCTGAAGTGTAAGAAGGAAAAGAGGAAGATGAAGAAGATGGAGCAGGAGCTGAGGATCATGTGGGTCCAGAGAGACGGGTCCAGCGAGGACGATGTCAGCAGCAGGGAGGGCTTCGGTCACATCCAGCAGGACTTTGACGGGGTGAGTCCGCTGCACATACAACGCAATGTATTAAACTGCCAAGATGACAATTTGTGAAATGTGACGGATTCATTGTCGCTTTTTGGTTTTGGCCAAACACCACCAGGAGGACAGTGACCTGGAAGACTACTTGACAAGCGTGCAAGAGGAGATGATGGAATTCAAGCTTTCGTATGAGATGTGGCGCGTTGGCTGCTGGGCTGTCAGCATTCCTCATGTGAGTTATAAATACAGGCGACGGTGTGGAATGTCCTACAGGCTTGTTATCTGTCTGCTGAAGCTCGGTAAAAGCTTGTCCTCGGACGGTTTGTAAATGTTTGAGCCCGAGTCCACTGTGTTGTAGGCCGACTGGGAGGATGAGGAGCTAATCTTCACCGTTCACCTGGAGGAGAAGGGAAGCCCTGAGAACCTACAGTGGGACATCAGGAAGACCTACATGGATGTTGTATACTTCCGCAACAGATGGCAGGTAAAAGGCCGATGGAAAGACATGGTTTGTGCTTTATTTTCTTGTTTTATATACAATTTTCTGCTTTTAACTGATCCAAATCACATCTGATATACACTCATTTTATTAGGTACACATTAGGTCTTGAGGCTCTCTTGTCATCAAAACAAATGTTTTTTGGTTTTTTTTCAGGACTCAACCAGCCTGCCCACAATCCTGGTGCTTGAGGAGTCGGAGGTCAACGGTGAGGTCCAAGAAGAAGCCAAAGCATCAGTGGAGCACTTTCTGCAGGTAAAAGACACCAGAAAGTTTGCTGACAGATAAACACTTAAATCATAACTTCCGTGACTCAACATTTTGTTATTTTTTTTTCCAGGAGTTAGTTTCTGATAATCTCATCGGCCCCACTCAACCGGTTTTCCAGTTCCTCTGCCCTCTTGACAAACTGCTGAATGAGGAGGAACATAAAGGAGGCGTGTGGGGCCTTCTGAGCGGCTTGGCTTACTTCCTGACTCCAGGTCAAGAGGAAGAGGAGGTAAAGGTTCACTGAAAGAATGATCTGGTTCACTACAACCATGGGTTTACTTTTGTACATTTATGCCTTTCGGTCATGGAAAGATTGAGCTTTTTCTGAAATCTGTGAATGCTAAAAATATTCACGTCTCATGGAACAAGAACAAGTGAGACGATCAGACGGGGTTCAAACAAACTCCCAAGAGAGACAAATGGTAAATTCATTACTCAAACTGTCCAGTGTAAACATCCTTCAGTTTACAGACCCTGGTTCAGCTTTGACATATTTCCCATGGTTGTGTGCACATACTTCTTTTGACTTGTCTGACTGCTTGTTTCCTTTATGAAAGATAAGGAGATAATGCCATCTCATAATTCTTTGCAGCAGCAACATTTAAAGCGACACACCATTCTGCCACCATTAACATCCGCTGTCAGTTGAAAACATACTTCTTGGAGGTGTGACTCTGGTTTGGGCAAGAATAATTCTGAATTGAATTGTACAGCATTGACTTTGTCATTACTCATTTTCTATATGTTTTAAAGGAGTTGCTTTAAAACACCAAAAACAATCATCGTAGCATAAAAGTTCAGTCTGGTTCTATAGCACTGCGTTAGTTTTTTCCTAAATCCTTATGAATTCTCCGTCACATCTTTCAATGACCTCATGATGTTTTCCATTGAGGTCAAGGAACAGTGTTTGTGGAAAGTCATCGGATGACATTTTTGACTTTTCGTCCGCAGCCCCCCCCCCTTTCTTCATGATAGGGGGGGATAGACATTTCTAACTCTGCATCACCTGTTCAACACAGGCTTTCTGTAAAAAAACATGACGTTTGAAGCTGACATCACTGTCTGTGTAGTACTACTTGTAAATAGTAAATTTACTTTATGTGCCTTTTTAAAGTGCACCTTTTTTAAAGTCTTGCTGAACCGACGTATGGATTAGTTTAGCTGCTGGTGTCCTCTGTACCATAACAGCAGCTGCCTCTGGGTCAGCTGTCACAACTTGATTTCTTTGCTTTCCTCCGCAGAGCTCGAGCCCTCAAACAGAAGCCCCTAAAGAAATCATAAAACCATCTCCCCATCCAGAATCGACAGCTCTGCCTTTAGAAAACCCTGATGCCTTTACTGAGGAAGGCAGTGAAGTTGACGGTGCTTCAATCCCAACTATTTTTGTCTCCGAACATGGTTCTCCTCCAGAATGGCTTGTAGAAGCAGAATCTCCCTCATTTGTGCACTCTGACTCTTCCCAAGACAAACCGGAGGACTCTGATAATCCTTTAACCTCTCCCTTTAAAATGATTTTCAAAGGACTGACCCGATCCAGGTCACAAGAGTCTCTGGTCTCGACAAAAAACGCCAGTGACGAAGACCCACTTGAGTCAGACTCTTCGCCACACAGCTGCCAGAATGGGGACATGCAGGGGAGTGCACTTCATTTCAGTGCAAGGTCAGATGAAATGGGCTTTAAGATGTCAGGTGGAGCCATCAAGACAAAAGGGAAGGACCAGGGCACTTCATCACGAGGGGAGGACTCCCAGTGTCAGAAGAGCCAAGTCAACTGGGAGCAGCTGGAGGCGACCAAAGCCATATTTGATCTGCTGAAAGAAATATCTGGTTTGTTCAATGTTTTTATCGTTCACAGCATTAATAACTTCAGGATCACACCAGTGTTTTTGGATTTTGTAGGTTGTTTTTAAAGCATTGTAGCGGCGTTCCGTCAGTGTTGCCGCAAATGAGCTGCAGACACATTGACTTCATTTCCTTACACGAATGACAGGAGATCGTTTAACTCTTTTCGTTTCGTCTTTATTTTACGCAACAAAGCGTAAACTAAATACACAAAAAATATATTCTGTCACACGGTAGAAAGACTATATGCTCCCGTGTCTAATGCAGCGCTTCGGGTTTTGCGCCGGCTGCCGTCATGACGTCATTAAATCAGGAAAAAAAGGGAGTGTCAATCATTAACATAAATGCTTTTCAATATGTTTTACACATCTTTAGTTCCTGCACAATGAGCGTAATTCAGAAATTAAATGATTAATATTCCCAAAATTACAATTAACTAATATATACGCTTGTGGCTCTTACAAGCATATTACAGCTTTTTAGATGGATTAAAGCATGTTTCCTGAAGTCTAGACAGCCAGTTGTCTTAGTTGATTTCAGCACTAAAAGAAATTCAACCTGTAGATGTCTGACACTCGCCTGACAAAGGTAATCCTTTACAGTAAACATTGTATTCATCATTATGTGGCATTTTAAGGTGAAAGTGTGGACTGTTATTAGTCTTTTGGAGGGTTGCATTCATGTGCTTCTGATGAGCTCCAACAATCCATGTTTGACAGAAGACGACTATAAACAAACATTGATGTGAAGAAAAAGATCATTATATTTCTATAATTGAATGTACTGACAGGTTTGTAGATGCAGGTTGTAGGATCTCTAAAATACTAAAACGAATCAAAGGTTTTGATCTTTGGTTTACTAAATGATTCACCAGCATGAAACAATCGCGAAACCGTGACAAACCAAATGGCTAGATATCTCAAGCAAATTTCAGACTTTTTTTTTTTTTTTTTTTTTTTAACATTGTACTGAAAATAAACCAAAACCAGTGGCTCACTGGGAGGTATGAAGAAAGTGTTAACGGTCTAATCATTTGATAAGCTATAGATAATCGTTGGTAGTCTTGTTAAACCAGCATTTATCTATGTTTTTACTGACTTACTTACATTGACACTGGTATGTTAAAAAAAGATCCAACAATGCCCAAATTGCGGCGAATTAACAAGCCAAGTCAAGTCCATTGAATTTGCCTCCGAGGCAGAGGGCAAGCCGGAGAGCTTCACTAACACACAGCACCCTCTTGCCTTAGAGGGCTGATTTGGACAAGGGAGAACACACCCAACTCTGCAGCTACAGAGCTTTGTGAGCTTCAACATTCAAAAACACTAAAATGGTCCTTTTGTTATGATGTTGTCAAAGAGAAACCTAATACTCTGTCCGTCTGTCTTAACAGGAAACTCCATCCTCATAAACATATTTGATGCCATTTTGAAACCTGTTATGCCCATCTTGAAAAAGTGAGTTTGTTGCTGACTCTCAAACCCTTTCCAGAGTTTTATAGCTCACTTGGATCCTTGTCTATAGGAGTGACTTTTGGTTGTATTCTTCCCCAGAAAAGTGAATTCTTTCCTCAACAAGTTGAACCCGACAGAGTTGCAGATGGCCGCATTGATTGACACCATGCGGAACAAACAGTGGCCAGATTTTCAACGAGCAGTTCCTCATGTTCCTCGCACTGACGAGCAGAAGAACGAGACGAGGGAAAGAGCGCAAAACCTAATCAACACCAGATGTAGGTGACACCTCTCTGCACCGGTGGGAAATATCTACCCGTTTCTGGCAGTTGATAATCCATCTAAATTCAATTTCTCTGTAGATTCAAACTATCTTGTCCTGAAGAAGACGGACGTGGAGACGGTTTTTAATCTTTTTCAGAACAGTAAAGAAAACAAAATGCTGGTCTATGTGAGTTTTCAATATTTACTTTCTGTCACCATCCCTCGTTTATTGCATCTAATTTACATTTTATACAACGTGAATATACAAACCTTGTTGTGATTGTGTTTTATCTTTCATAACAGATGCTTCTGTCGTTCCTACTGAGGGAATTTCTCCCCGATGAGAATTCCCTAAATGTGAGCGCCGCTGTCCTATCGAAAGTGAACAACTCCGCCAACTGATCTGTGAATCCTTGACTGTGTTTTTAATGGTACTCTCGCACATTGTTTTAGAACATCAAATTATTTATTAGACATCTTAAAATGCCTTAAAATATTTGACCATTCCTGTATCACTGTCAAACATTTCTGTCATTTTTACCTCAGAAATCAAACGTGTAAACATTCTTGTAAGTTGAATTTAAATGTGTGAAATCAGAAACATTATATTTTTATAGCCAGCTTTGCATATTGTGAAAAGGAGAAAACAATGTTAATATTTACATTTTGGATTGCACCGTTCACATCTTGATTTAAACATTTTATTTTTACATTTTCAAAAATATTTTGTCACTTTGAGCACTTTTGTATGGTGAGTGTTTGTTTTCTGAATTATTTTTACCTAAAGTTTTATGTAATTGAATATCTTAAAATTATCAATCAACTTAATCTATCAAAGGAAACTGTAAATAACTTTACTTTTTTTTTAAAATAAAATACTTTAATAAAGTTTTTTCTGGTTATATTTCTGGCTTTATGTATTTAAGTGAGTTAAGACTCTTATTTGCTTTGAACAATATTGGCGTAGAAGACAATTCAGCCGAGGAAAACAAGTTCATAATGTATTAAAAATAATTACTTCAATAAAAATGTTTTAATGTTGTAATATGCAAGCATTTATATTTTTTCTACTGGATTAAGATGCAATCAAATGCATTTGCAGAACAATACAAATTATGCTGATTTAAAATATACTAGAAAGAAACATAGGACATAATGGCAATGCGGTCTCAAATGCTCATGCTATTTCATTATGTAAATGTAGGTAATTAATTACAGGATTATCCTGCTCCAGTTCACAGGAAGGAGATTATCAAAAATGACTAGCTCATGATTAAAATGTTAATGTGCAGGTGAGCGTGTAGTCTGTGCTTTAAAAACCTCTTGCCAGACTTCATCCTCGTATATTTTGGTTGTCTAAACATTGTTCAAACAGGGTCAATGTTGATTCTTGACCCTGTAAGCAGCAGTTGAGAAAAGCTCACCACAAGGGCCATATAGTGCCTATTCTGGTGCTTTCAATAGGACCTTATGGAGATGGAGTCCGTCCACTAGTTGTTATGGAACTGCAGATCCTTGACTTTACCGATCACACTGTGATTGAGAGTCCCAGAAAAGCCACTAAAAGGACCTCTTTCTACTAAATACAATAAAGGTTGAAAACGTCAGATGGAGACTGAGGTTTTTATTGCAAGCAGCTGTGAATCTGTAAACGGTATTGGACAGCAAAGTGAATGACATTGATTACAAATCAAAAAAAAGTTTAGATATCAACAGTTGGACCAAAGGTAAAGGATGTGTAGGCCATGTCACAGCTGTAAATATAAACAGTTTATTCCCGGTTTATTTCTGGTTGCATTGCAAGGAATAATGTATATGGTTCCTTGGTTGAAGTGTATGTGAATTACATAAATGAACAGGATGTAAACATGGACTTAAGATGATGCCTAGCAATGCAGTTCATTTGAAACCATGCTTGGTAACAAAACTATAAAAGTATAAACTGTCAAATAATCCCTCAAGATGGGAAGAAAGTTGACGATCACCAGTGAAAATGAAAAGTCACCATAGGACATGCCGCACAGTAATTAATCTAAAAAGATTTTTTAAAAATACACGAGCTAAAGTGTAAAGAGTAGAGTAATAAACAACTAAACCAGTTAACAGTAAATTAACAGGTACTTAGAATGTTATATTAGCAACATATTAGCCTCAGACAGCTAGCATAACAAAAGCTAAATGAATGCATTAAAAATGTTCTTTGGTTGGTCAAAGATCTGACAAGATGGTGTTGATGTAACAATATTATTTAAAGTGCTGAGGGACTGAGTTGGCACAGTGGAATATTGAACTGGAACTGAAACCAAGGCTGCAGAACAAAACATGTGATGGGATCAGTTTTCCAAACACAGAGCTTAATTTAAAAGTGGAGATTACAAAGTTTCCAAATGTACCAAGTAGGTCAGACTGAATTTGGGGGTACATTCATATAAAAAGATGCACAAGACATCTGGAATATCTTTGATGGAATGGTTCAGCCATAGCAGACTTGGGTGTAAATATGTACTCAGTGTAGTAGTAGGCTAATGTAGTCTACTGTATATGAAGAGTTTGAGCCAGCTTATAGTGTCTAAGGTCTCAGAGGAAAGGACAATTGGAAACATGGGGAAAATATAAAGTGTCCTTGCGCAACACCTCAGCTCCTCCGTTAATTCCTCCCGGATGCTGCAGCTGCTCCTCCAGTCCAGCAGGGGGCAGCCTTCTGATTACCAGCAGCTGCGTTCAGGAATCCAACATGTCTGCGCCCTGTAGGATGCTGCTATAACGTGAAGGTACAGGACAAGTCTCAGGTAAGACAACACTAAGGTTTATGTCGGTTATTTAGAGTTGTAAACTTTCCTCTTTCACACGTTGTAAAGGTTTTAAGCGGTGTGTCGGGTCACTGAGTGTTAATGTAGGGCACGTGCACGTAGCTTCTTACTGTTCAATGTGACTGTGGAAGTGTTGCAGCTGTGCGTCACGCTTGTTTTTAAAGCATTAGTGTTATAAGAGGTGAAATGATGCCGTTCGCACCGTATCCGTCTAATAATTGTTCATCACGTAGTTTAGGTCCTCAACAGAAAGTTTTTAAAGAATCGTTCGTGGTGTTCAGACTTAACCTGGAAGCAAAGTCAAAGCTCCTATTTACGAGCAAATAACTATGAACACAATGTCTTCTCCACATTTGTATTTATTGTGACATTTGTGTTTTTGTTTGTGAGTAAGGCTCATTTGAGAAAATGCATTCGTTTACATGCATGCACTGATCAGTATTTTGTAAATGTAATATTTGAGTTAAAATGTGACAGTCTGGGGTTGTTTGCTCGTGTTTCCTGATCAAAGCACAACCACACAGTCTTGAAGATTCAGATTACCTGAGATTTTGAGTGTTTAAGTCTTATGAAGCATTACCTATATATGAAACCGTTACTTTCATTGTTGATAATTTATCATAATTATTTACTGTCATAAAGAAGTATTTCGGATCTTCTGTTGTATTGACAGTGAATTGGAGAGAAACAGTCTTCATTTATTAGATCTGACTGATGTGTTTGCTTGATGAGTATACCATCTGTTTTGTTTTCTTTCTTGTCAAAAGACTTATTAAACTTAACTGTTTTTTATTTTACTAACCAGATTCTTAATAGCATCAAAGAACAGTTTGTTTTTCTAAATCGTTCTCAGATTAATCGGACTCACAAACATTTGTGGAACTAATAACATCAACAATCGCTTCTGCAATTATTGGAATGCAGTGCAATGAATGACGTTAATAGTTATTGTGTTTGACATATCAACAGCTGGTTGTGTGCCTCCCTGCAATGACTCTGTGGCCCCCATGTGGCCCCACAGTGTAAATCACACCGTAAACCTTCCTGGTAATACATCATTGTTTTTCTATCTTTAAACGTAAATGAAGCAATGCTTTTAGATTATATTTCCCTTAAAACTGCTTCAGACCAGGCCTCAAATATCATCATTTGAGAAACGTCTACACGTCCTGTTAGTGTGGAGCATGTGTTTTAGTTCGTTACTGAATATTCTTGAAGTACTTTTAGTCACCTGACAGTATAACCGGACATCTATGGAGAATATATTTATTTGCAGGTCTAAGTTAATGCGCCAACAATAAAGCAACTACAAGAAACTTTCATTTGCTCTGCAGACAAACGCGATTGTTTACCTGGAATGGAGACGTTGCCACTGCCTTGTGTATTTAAAATCTTCATTTGTTCTTTTCCTTAAACCTGAAGGGTTGCCGCCGTATCCTGCCCCAGTATCAGCCATATAACCACGAAATATAACTCAAAAGAATTAATTCTCTAAAGAAAAATCTCTTCCTTCCTTTTAAACTGGAAAATGTTACTCACTGCAAAACGTTGCCTGTGAGAATCCGTAGGTCATAAAGCTGCATGAGTATTAAATCTAGACGGTTTCATAAACTCCTTGTAGAAGGCTGCTTCGGTAGCCACCACTAGAGCTGGGAAATAAATCAGATTATTATATCGATATCGTGATATGAGACTCTATTGTTTTAGATTTTGGATATCGTATTATTGCAAAACGGTTTTCTTTTCCTAATTTTAAAGGTTGCATTTCAGTCAAGTGATGTCATTTTCTTTCTTCTTACCAGACTGTTCTATTATTTATCTTTTACCCAATTAGTCATATCAACCTTACTGATGATTATTTATCATAATTCTCATTGTCTAATTAGGCTATTTTGTGACAGAAGCAATAATCAACCCTGCAATGTCGTTGTTATATCGATATCAAGGTATTTGGTCAAAAATACAGTGATATTTGATTTTCTCCACGTCACCCAGCGCTAGCCACCAACAGCAACAACACAACAAATATGAATCTGGATACCAACACACAGTAGGAGGAGGAAAGAGAGGGTTTTTACAAATTGTGGAGCTAGTAACCTTCAGTGCTTTCTGGCATGTTAAAAATGACCCATTCGAACAAGCCCAAACTCTGCTGACAGTACATAAGATGATGTGTTGTTGTTTTTGCTTAGGACCCCTCATCACTGGGTGTTTGTTTTTTAGTTCAAAGCAGTTCAATGGAAGAGTGGTTTTCCCCCTCAGTGTTTGGTAGTATTTCGCATTAAAAGAAAAGATTGGAGAACAGTGAGAAAGATAAACATCTTTTCTAGCTAGGTTTTATATGTTCTTATCGTGTATGCCTGAATGGTTTAAATATTTTAGAAAACATCAGGGACAAAGGATTTCCAGCTTCAAAAGAGCCGAGTCATTCCCTAACTGCAAATCTTTTGCTGGCTGCAAAATGGAGCTCCGGCTTTAACTCCACCCGGATTCCTTCTAGCGATTAATGTCTGACCCGTGTTAATTCTAGTGTCCACCTCCCAGTTCACTGCCCACCTGCCCGACCACGCTGTTACGATCATCCCGCCCCAGTATTTTGGATACGAGGTCCAGCTGCAGCCGGTGCTCAGACGGCTCCAGAGTTCAGAGGGTTTACTGTCGCGTTCTGGCTGCAGTCACAGTTGGCTTACAGCTTCTGAGCTGTAATTCTGAAGGCTGGACGTTATAATGTCAGAGCCTTGTGCATCCACGTGTTGCCTAGAGATGGAGTGCATGTGTGCAATCATCTAAATCTGTGACTGCAAGGCTTGTCCTCCTCTTCCTTTCCTCGCATCGCTTGTTTCTGTGTTGTTGCTGTTGCATAAAGAAGTCTAATGATGTTGTGAGCAATGTATTGCTCCTCTTGGTACATCCAGACTTTATAAATCATTTATCCAGACTTCACATTGAAGTTACAGTGGAACTCCTCATGTAACTTTAGCCTGTTTTTGACACACCAGTGTGTGGTTTTCATGTGCTTCGTGCTCCGATAGAAAGTAGGAAGTCACAACATGTGATGCTTGCTGCATGTCTGCAAAATGTATCCGGAGATGATCTGAAACGGGGGGCTGTTTCACCTTTTTTTTGTATATTTCACACAGTATCTGCTGCTGATGCAACATTGTCGCGGTTTGTTGCCTTTTCAGATTTATTCAAAGTGCAGGCGGTTTGTAACACATTCTGTGTCACCGTTCAAACATGACAGGGAGAGGGTAATGTATTCGGGGGAGCCGGGAAGGAAAACGGCCTCCCTTGGATTTGATCACAGGCGAGCAGAGATAATACATGCAGGGAGTTTAGACTGGGAGTCATCACTATTCAAGTACAAGGTCCTGGTGTGAGTCAGGGCTGCAGTGATGGCACTAAAGCGGCGCAGAGAACAGCTGCTGCCCTCATTAACGGTCTTCCTTCTGCACCGTGACTGTTTGACAACTGGAAGACAAGTGAACTGATTACAATACGCCGAGTGGCCACAAATATAATGGACTCCAAACATTACACACACACATGTGATTGGCTCACAGTTTGTGCAAGAGTTCATACCAGAGGTGTTGGATGGGGTCGGGGGTCAAGCCTCCAGGAAGAGCACTGGGCGTTGGACCAAACCAAACCGTGGAATTACAGCTTATGGATTTTTTTATATAGACTTACTTTGGAAAATATTAGTTTTTACTGGTAAGTTCATTTACCTAAAAAAAAAGAAATTAACCGAGAGTTGCAACTTAGGTAGGTCCTAAAAGTTGTAAATGCACTCGTAGACAAGTCTAAGTTCTTTTCCCCTTGGAGGCGGAGTTATAAGAGGCGTAGGTTCACGTGCTTGATGGGCTCAGGGATGTGGCCGATCGCTGGAAGATCTGAGGAATTTTGTACTCGGAAGTGAAACTTTTTTTGCTTCATGCGCCACTGAGCTAATTTTTAAAGGAATTAAACGTGGATCAACTTGTTGAATGTGTGGATTCGCTGCTGTTTCTTTCTTACATTACAGCTATTTGAATATATTTGTCTTCTATTGCACTTCTGCCGATCCTGGGAGAGGTATCCCTCCTCTGTTGCTCTCCCCGAGGACAAATTCATTCATTTGAACTGAATTAAATTTGAATAACGTTAAGACATCATCTTGAGCTCTAGTTAATGGTGACATGTTATGTTTCACTGTTTTTTATTGTTTCATAGACTGAATTTATTCATCAATCCCAACAATAATTCACAGTCACCAGTGAAAACAATAGTAGGGAATGAGGATAAGATTGAAACAAGGCATTGTATAATAATGTATAATAATATTTTGGACTGTAAAAACATGCTGAACACTGAAAATGTCTTTCTCTCCAGTTTTGATAATACTCTGTCTGCAGAGTGAGAACACCAGCTTAATGCAAAACATGAATTTTAAGTGGTAATGCAATTTAATTAAAACATGTTTTCCCAAGATAATTGCACCCTGAAAGTGTGATGTGAAGCGTTTCTCATAACGTGCTGCTTACTTTGTAATTTAAAACTAATTAAATGTGGTGTTACATCAGGCTATTTGGTGTAAGTTTTGTTTATGCCCGATAGTGTGGAAATGACGAGTTGTTTATTTCTCAAATCACAAGTTAGCTGAGAGCATGTAAGTTCAGGTCTCAGTTAAATCGGGTCATGCAGTCTTGTGGGATCATCCAGACTCTTCGTGAGTTCCACGTTTTATTCGACTGGCCTTTAGCACTTTACTTTCAGCAATCAATAGCTCCAGGCCCGGAGTTTGACGGGCTGAATACTGATGTGGAGGAACAGCATTGGCACACGACGGGCTCTCTATACGTTTATATCTGAAACCTCATCTCTTCATCTCGCCCCACGTGGCTCAGTGAATGATCACAGCACAGTTCATTCCTGTTTGGTCGCCGCATTAGACTCATCGATCGCAGGTAATCTGCTGCTCCTAATTCATAATGTGGCGCCATCTAAACAAATACGACACACCAGAGTTCCCTGCTGCCGGTGAAGGTCCTTCCTGTGCCGTTTATTGTGCTGTTAACAGATTTGCCATCTTGTCTATTCAAGGACGGCAGGCATCTATTGTGGCTCTAATGGTATTCAGACTTTTCTGCAATGATGGGCAGAAACATGAAATTGCTTTTATAATTTTTTATTTAATTTTCTATTAATATCTAAGGGCTTCAGTTTGTCTCCAGGGCCTTTCTTCTTGTTTATCTTCAATTAGTTTGGTGGCAGGTTCTTGTTGTGGTCGCATAAGTCACACACACACACACACACACACACACACACACACACACACACACACGTGACTTACCGCTAACTTATTGTGAATTAAGCTCTCAGCTTTCGTCTTACGTCTAATGTAAAGGTGAATGCAACCACTAGATGGACTGCCACGCTAAGAGTTGAATAACACTGATTGTCAGATTTTTAATGTCGTTGGAAGATAAGAATGAATTCTGTCCTTTTTTTACTTTTAATTTCAAAGAAAACTGATCTTTCTGTTTGGAAATGGCCTCCGACAGGTTTTTATCTTTATTGAGATGGAAACCGAATGGATTTGTTTTTTAAGGGGTGAGACCAGAATGTGAATACTTCAGTTCTTATCAGAGTAATACAAACCTAGACCCCCGGGACCAGAAATATGCATCAAGTAATGGATCACACATTTTAAACATAATCTAGGATAGAAGCTTGCTGCGTACATTTATTATATAGACTAAAATCATCCTAATTAGGGTTGTGAACTATCAGCTACGCTATAAATACCATGATACTGCAGCACGTGGGGAACAGTAGGACAGTAAGTAAATGAAGAATAGGGGATGGGTGATAACATCCTCTATCGCATCGTGTTTGGACGGATACTATATACTATATAGTATATAGTGTCAATGATTTCAGAGGGACCTTTGTTTATTATTCACACTCTTTTTTTTCCCCATCATTTCCTGTCACATCTTAACTGTCCACTTTTGAATAAAAAAAGCAAAAATATCCCGAAATATAACGTGTTAACTCACAGTCTACAGCATCACCCAGATGTGCCGATCTCTGGGATGAGGAAAAACTGTGACCGCGACCACATCTTTGTCACCTCTTTCATTCTTGAAGAGTTTGCATGCAAGAAAAAATGGCAAATGTCAACCTCATGGTGGCGCGAGAGGGAAAGTCCGGTTCCCTAAAGTCGGTATAGGATTCATCCTGGTGGCATCATGATTGAATATAGAATACCACGTCACGCCGTCCTTTAGTTGTTGACATGTTTCTGTCTGAAGTGGTGGACCGGCATCGTCGTCCTTTACATCCAAGTTTCCAATCAGCAATGATTTCACTTTTATTACGTTTTTTTTTTTTTTTTTTTAAATCAACAGGTTCCCGTGTTGATGATTAAGCTTTGCGAGCACAAGTCAGCAGTACGAGCTGTAGTCTGGTGGGCAGACCCAATCCTACAAAGATGGTTTTGGGTGGACAACGAGAAACGCTGCAGAGAAACACAAACCAGCCACATAAAGGTGCTGCGATGGTTAATACTGCATTCATGCTCAAATGAATCTCTGTCAGAGGGTTGAATGAGATCATAATCTTTGATCGTCTTTATTATTATAATCTTTTTGTGATGTGGCAACACAAAATCGGTTTCATTGCAAAGTATTTGACTTTGTGTCTTTCAAATTTAGCTGAGATGTGAAGAAGAGAAAACAGACAAAGTGTAACAAAGACTATTGAACCGGCCTCGGTTCTGTGGTGCAGGTACAAAGCATGATCCCAGTGAGAAATCAAGTCATATTCAGCTTTTACTTCATCAGACTGCAGTAAATAGATATGAAAGATGGAAAGAAGAGAGGAGGATATGATCTCCTCGAGGCTGATGCAGCGTCTATAATTTACAGTGAGGACGGTCCGGGACTTCAACAATGTCATTTTATAGAAGATCTGTAACCTTGAACTGTAAATAAATAACAGATTTTGGAGGATTCATTGATGTTGGCCACTGTTTGACGTGTCTCCTAAATGAAGACTAAAGAGAGCGTTGATATTCTAAACAACTAACAGCGGTGGGCTTCACCACTCCAGCTAATCGTACATTTTTAATAGCAAACTGATTAATTTCTTTAATCACAGTCATCTTCATCCTTGAAGTGCAGTCAGTGTTAATTATGCTAAAAACACACCACAGAAGCTGCTGTCGTGTGAAAATCTAAAGGAATTTTCAGACTCGTTGTAATGAACTGATAAAAGATGTAATGAGTTTGTACAACGGGAGTTTCAGGTTATTCCACTTTTAGGTTATCTTTTCACAACAGCTTATGTAGACCTGCACATTTTAATAACGGGTGGGATTTCTCTCCAGCTTCTCCCCCGTGTGGTCAGGTTTTATTGACATGTTTACCTCTGCCAAAGATGTTTCCATCCCAGGTAGTTTGTCTGACAGGCAGCAGGGGAGATTTCCTAAATAGATAGACCGTGAAACAGCTCGGATTTAGAGTTTGGATTTTGCCGGTGATTTACGTATAACTAAGGATGAATTTTTGCACCGTGATGTTTAATATCCAACATTTCATTTTCATAATAACGCTGTATGAACTTTTAAATCTTCCTCTTGGTTCATCTGGAGAGTCCATTGTTTACTTCTGGTAAACCATGTCCATGTATAAAGACCTGGCAGCTTCACTTCTTACAGTGTACGCCTGTATTACTCCTGACTATGACCTAATATTCATGACTTTGTGTCCCTCCTTCCCATCTTCTGTTTGTCCACCGCGGTGTGAACAAAATGCTTTATATTGTTGCTTGATTACTTTCCTCCTCACCTGATTGGACATCCAGAACTTCATCTTTCATTTTCCAAACCGGCATGAGTTGATAACCAGAGAAGCTAATGGAATAATCTCAATAAAAAGAAATGCATTACACCTAAAAATGTCAGCAATAGGAATGCCGTTGTTGGGTGCAACAACAGTTTGGAGAGTGCTCCAACATTTGCGGTGTTATTTTCTCTATTATCGCTCCCCTCGCCCTCCTTTATTAGGTGGTGATTTAAACACTGGCTTTGCAGCATGTCATTTATCGAGCACGTTTAAACAAAGTGCTTTTATGCTGCAAATCTACACGGCCCAAACGCATTGCTCTTTCTGTGTACTCTGTGTTATCAAAGACGCCGTTGCCAGTAATTGCTGTAGGAATATAATATTCAGCCTAAAGAGCAGCTCAGAATTGTGCCTGTTCCTTTCAAATTACTGCGGCTTTGATTTGATTATTCACAGCAAAACATTAACCCAGCTCTGACTTATTGTATTGCCTTGAACCGTGTTTCCCGCCGCTGCGCTGTTTATGCTCCTTTATACCTTGACTCTAATGTAAATGCAGCTGCGTGAAACCTACCGTCAGTGCGGTTGTGATGCCTTATGTAGGTCAATTCTTCTTCAGCGTTCACTGCTTGGCCTTGTGATGAGTGACTTCATTTTGTGAAAGCAACTGCGGTTTTATTATTCATACTCCAACCCGAGATTGGAGTTGCGGTTGTCATTTCCCCACTCGCAGAACTGTTATTCCCTTTGCCCCAAATTGGAATTAAACCCTACATTTGATGCTGGCCCTAATTGTTTTTCTCTCGCAGCCGCAAAACATCCAGTTAAGCGTCATCTCTCTGAATGTACAGTGTGTAATTTTACTGGTTGAAATCTTTTTTGAACCCCCCCCCCAAAACTGCGATTTTACAAGTTTTTCTGCAGCTTGCCATTTAGGATTCATGAGCCTTTCTGTCACTGTTTGATACCAGTGGGTTTTCTCACTTAAGATTCAATGCATTTAATGCTAACCAGCTCCAAAATTGATCTGAACTGCATCCCGATTTTCTTTCTACAACAAAGTATCTGAGCACATGAGGCGAGTAGCGTGAAATTGACCTCTGAAGTGTAGAAGTGTATGAGACTTGCATTGTAAAAGAGGGAATTCAAACTAAATGGATTGTATTTGGGACTCTTTCTGCAGCATGCGCGCCACATTAATGTCCTAAATGTTGCTTATGGTGGTTACACTTCAACGGCTGCTAGATAATCAGCAGTGCAGATGGAAGCACAACTTTTCTTGGGAGCAGTTTGTTGCTCCAAAGCAACGTGAGGTCCCATATATCTTTTTGGTACTGTCTCTTCTGTTGATCTAATTGGATACCCTCTGTTGCCTACAATGAATCATTGCTGGACCTCCTCGCTCCCCTCAAGTACTTATTTTTATTGAATGCAGGGTTCCCCTGAATCACGAGGCTCAACCTTAAAACTTGTATTTGTCCCTTGGCTCTAGTCATTGATCTTTTTTTTCTTCTTACAGCTGTGTCAGTATCACTTTTATTCCAGCAGAGGATTACAGGCTTGCTTTTATGCGTTTCTGCCTCCCCAGAGAAAAGCCAGGAGTTCAGGCCGTTCTCCCCACTCCACTAATTGACTCCTAATTTGGCAAATGCATTTTAAGGTGGAATGGAGACGCCGACCCCTCTTTGCGTTCAAACAGGAGGGGGGGGGGGGGGGATTGCCACGTCCAGCCCTCCTCCGTGTATTAGTATTGTTACTTATCCATATCCTGCCCTCTACTCTCGACCTCGACTGATGCAGAGGAAGCTCTGCTGCAGCGCAGGGAGTTTAGTGGTGACACATCTGAAGCTGAAGCGAGGTGCTTTGGCATGCACCCCATGATTTCTTTGGGAAGAGAAGTTTTAAATCCTGCCAGTTCTCAGGCTCTTCAACACGGCGAGCGTCAGCACTGATCCACACTGCAAACACCTCCAGGAAAGTGGCTCTCGCTGAGCCGATCGAAGGCAAAGATTTTCTTAATTACTCGCCCGCTGCAGAGTGGAAAGGCACGGGTTCAGCCTGTGGGTATCTGTATCGATTTGACTGTATGATGTTTTAATGAGCCCGGCGTGTAAATGATTTGTTGCAGTTGTGTATTCATGAAAGGCTAATTTGTTTGTTTTTTCTTCTGCATTCTCAGTGGATGGATTCTCAGTTGACGTGGAGGCAGAGTTAAGGCTTTTGAGACCAGGATGTCGAAGATCTCTAAGGCAGCCAAGGCTGTGAAGAAATTGGATGTCAGCAATGTAATCCGGGCTATAGTGAGGTCAGGACAAGCGGCCCCCGGACCTCCACTGGGCCCCATCCTGGGACAGGTAAAAAATTACTTACAATTCCACTTCTTGTTCCATCTGTCTGCTCCGAATAACCAGGAGTGTAAACTTAATTGCAAGAGCGGGGCTTCATTTAATCAGCTGACCCTCTGCACACAGCTCTCATTAACTGCGAGACAACCCGGTCCTTTCTTATTTTCACTTTGCCAATCACACAGTTGCCTCTCTCTCTCCTCAGTCACCTCCTCCTGCATCCCCACCACCACCACCTCCATCCCCTCTCATAGCCCTATTCATATTCATTCTTATTCTAGTCACACCGCTCCATTGTGCAGGTAGGTGCTACACTCTGCTTCAGTCTGCAACTATTTTCTCAGTTACACGAACACCTCCATCCACAGCAGCTGTCCGTACACATTAGCCTCACTCTTTACAAGCCATTCGATGAAATGGGACTGAACCTGTGAGGGTTTTCTCTTAAATTCTTGTATACTTCTCTCTGCTTCAATTACTCCAGAGAGAGAGAGACAGCTGAGGTTGTCTTGGTTTTCTTTATTGCTCAGGGATGCACCGCTCCGACTCTTTCATCACGGATGCCATTTGCTACTCGTAAAATGTATGTATCTGCAGGTACAATCATAAAATAAGTCGGCAGTCCTCAAGCGTTGAGCAACGAACAAAGATGGATTGTAGTAAGTGGAGAAAAATGACTGAGGATACATCATTATATTTGTTTTGAATAAAGTTATCCTTCCAGTGTTGATGTTCGGAACGCGTCCTGCGTCTCTGATGCATTAAAATCTGAAAGGACAGAATAAACTCACTATTGACGCGTCGGGACGACACTGTACATTTAATGACAGAGTCTCATGTTCATAGTCTTAATCATCATGAGAGAGTCATAATTTCCTGCAATATAATTGTGTATTTTAATTTCATCACCAGACTTTCAGTGGAAAGCTTTTTACTACCTACTGATCACATTTACACACAAACTCTGACTGAATACATTTTCTTATTGTTACGTTGAAAACTGTCCAATTCCGATCCTCTGTTCGTTAACCTCATCTACGTTTCTGATCACAGATCACACAAGTGCATTGTTTTAAATCTTTCCTGTAAAATGTGTCTTTTATTTTAGACCATAAAAGCACAATCTGCTCCGGCTTTAATGGAGATTCAGCGCTTTAACTTTCATTGTCCTTTGCGAGAGTGAATGAATGAAACCCTATGGCTCCTTCTGTCCATACAAATGATCCAGTTAGGCTCTTTAATGGACGGAGCTCATCAGCCTGGACTGCTGTTGAACGCTTGGAAACCAGATCAATTCTCACAGTTCATCCAGCTCTGTGACTTATTGACAGCAGAGAGACATCGAGAGAGAGGACGATGGGGAAAGGGAACAAAACTGGCAGAAAAGCTCGACGTGAATAATAATGTCAGGAACAAGTGAATGTTGAGATGTCACAAAGGAGTTAATTCATGTGAAAACATCTCATCGTCCGTTGTTGACTGTAAAGGTGTCATTACTTTATGGTTATGTTCAAAATGATGTACTTTGCTGTCACCAGCGACATCAACTATCACATAAATTCAGCTAATTAATGGAAATCTGAACTCCCTGCCAGACTGGGACGATGATGAAGTGCTCACAAATACTGGAAGTTTTAATTAAACACATTTCTCTCCTGCTTTGTTTGAACTTTACCCGCATTGCTCTACACATCCACTCGATCATCTTTTCACCTTTTTATATTAAAATAACAAATAGTTTCTTTATTGATTTGTTGATTATGTTCTTGATTAATCACTCAACTCTGCAGCTCTACATCTCTAAAATCATTGTTTTGATGAACCCTTACTGTATTGTTTTTTTTGTCCTCGGCAGACAGAAAAAGCTTTAAAAACCTCCGGTACACAACCTGCTCAGCACCAAACGCCAGACAAACACAGTAAGCGACGAGCTGGCAAACACAGTTGAGCATTCAGCAGCTAACGAGTCTCACATTTTTCTTGAGGAGATGGTGGAACCCAAAAACGGAGCTAAAAGAGAGTGAACATTGGGAAAAAATTCATCATGTGACTCAAAGCAACACGTTTGCCTTATCAACTAAAAAAGTGATGATGCGTCAGATGTTTTGTTTACAGCTTTTTTTCGGTTGCTCCCAAGGGGACAAAAATAATCAATGAACCAATTTTATTTTTTTTAAATGACCACAGGCGTAAGACGTGTTGTTCTCAAGAGTCTTGCAGACAAACACAAAGGTCACAGTGTTTGGACTGATGTTTGACTGCGACTTCTCTTTTGAAGTAATAATACAATGAGCAATTACAGTAATGAGCCATTTTCAGCCAGTAATTAGGAGGCGCATCGATTCTTTAATCTCATCCTATTTCAACATCTTTTACTTCCTCTGAAAAATACAGCAGCCAGGGTTTTAACTGCTGCCAAGTGAAGAGGCCGTAATAACCCAATTTTACCGTCTGCACTGTTTACCAGTTAGATGTATAATTGATTTTAAGATTTTCACAGATCACATTTAAGGCTCAGCTAAAGCTTCCCTCCGCTACGCTGGAGACCTTTAAGTTCCTTCTGATCCTCCAAAGCTGAGAACTAAGAAACTCGCTCTGACTGTCATTCAACTCTCAACCCAAAAGGTTATTAAGTTGTTCAGTTTGTAGCGCGTCGTGCCTCCGAAAAAATCCCTGTAAATTAACTTTTTTTACACCTACAACATTGGGTGCAAAAACATGTTTTTTATTGCAGAGTTGCATTACTTGACAGAGGGGTTATTTTTAATGGCAGCTCCCCATAGGCATACAACAATAACACTTTGAACAATCCTCTGTGTCTCTCACATCCTATGAAACCTGTCACAGTGACATGAGTGCTGCTGATATGTCAGCATCAGTGGTCGTTTGTGGTATTTTTGGGTGTTTTCCCCCAAAAAACACGTTTTCTTTTCCCAAACAATGCTCTGGTTGGAATTTGATCATTTTAAAGAATATGAATTATGTGACAGCTCAAGATAACAGGCAAGAATAAAGATAGTGGTTTCTTTACCATCTTAGACGGGTAGCAGGTGTGATCTTTACTGCCTTTCTTCGTCCTGTCCAAATATTCAGAAATTCAGTTCAGTACAAAACTAACGCATAAACAATGAGTTATTGGATTATGAATTCATCGGTGGCGTTTGCTCTTTTTCTGAAATTATTTTGATATGCCAAAAGCGGATGTAATTCAAGACAAAATACATTTCCCTCGAAACGTATTTCACAATGCAGTTTCGGTGAATAGGAACTTAATTTTTACGAGACCAGGCTGCCTTTAAAGACCCAGTGTTGGAGTCAGTGATGTAACTATCGACTTTACATAAGGCTGCCAAATTTACAAAAAGTTGTTCTACCCCTTTCTAAGACTTTATGTGTTTTTTTAAATTTTTTTTATTTTTTATTTTTATTTATTTATTTTTTTTCCATTTCCAAAGACCATCGATCAATGAGGAGAGAGGAATCACATCTCCATGTCACTGCAATGCGTTTCTTTTACACATAAAGTAATTTCATCAATTTAATCTGTGAATTAATTGAATTAGTCTGCTGACTCTGTGAAATTCTCCAGGAAGCAAATGAGCTCGATCTAATAACTCCTGTGATCTTTGTCGAGGTGTCACAGAAGTAGAACCAACAGGGTACAGCTTATGGAGGACATTGTAGTGAACCAGTTTCTATGAGCTTATTAACTGTCTTGTCATAAATCTGACCAGAGATCTTCATCAACTGTGTTCAGATGTGATTCCCGTCTCGCTCTAGATTTATGCAAACCTGGCTTTGGGCCCTCAATGCAGCAGTAAGGAGTTACATTTTAGAGATGAATTAGTAAACATTTCCCTCATGAAGCAGTTTCTCCACATCAGTAAATACAGATAAAGTCGTTCAAGGGCTCAGGTTGGTCCTAAAAAAAGGCTTTAATTGAAGATGGCAGAAGAAGGTATATTTGTGCAAGTCATGTCTTTTAATAGACTTTTAAAGAGGAAGTAATGTGAATCGCAGCAGAGCTCTTATTCACCGCTAAATGGAGCTCCAAAGCTAAAAGCTACTGACTTTCAAAGTAGCTTGAAAGTAATCTACCATATTAGCATCAGGTTTATCGTTTATTCATGTGCAGTATAGATAATCTTGTTATTCTGTTTCTCTAAGCTTTTGGCAATACCATATGACTGTCACACGTTCAGCTCATCATTTGGTCCTCGTGGTACTTTATCATTCACCCGTGTGTTCGTGTGGCATGACAGGATGTAAAGGCAGCGGCAGGGAGAGCGCGTAATTATCATCCATATTTTAGAGAAAGGCAAGCACTCCATTTAATGTATCACGAGCTATAGGACATACAAAGTAAACCGTGTTGCACATATAGACATAGATATATCGATATGGAGCAGAAAAGCAGTCATGTGTGAGACGCTTCTTTCAGACTTGGGATGCAATTCATCTCTCTGTTTGTAATTACAATATAATTGCTTTATTTTCTGTGCGTTTGTGTGCTTGCATGTAATTTCCACAACAATAGTCGGTTCAGTTTAAAGATTTGTTGGTGGATTTACTGAACACCTGTGATTTCTAATGATAAATAGAGATAAGCAGCACATCCTCACATCTGAGAAGCTGGAACAGGAAACAGTTTAGCACTTGTGTTTGACAGAAAAACAATTAAACAATAATTCAATAAATGTTCTTTCAACCAGCTAAATGATTAATCGACTAAATGTTCTAGTTAATTTCATTAATTTAGTCTGATGTCACCTGAGACCAGCACGAGTGTGTTTGTCTCCAGTATTGCAGATCTCAGACTTTTTTTGCATCATTTCTTTCTCCTAGAATATACTTTGAAGTTCTGCCCAAAAGCGACGAGATCGGCGTGTGCTCCGATGAATGATTTAGACATCTGTCTGTTAAATGTGGCTCTTTCTGCCAGACCACAGGGGCGTGAGCTCGGAGGCATACTGTAGCTGTCGCCGTGTCAGGGGTAAATGAGGGGAGATGGGGTGTAACCAAATGCTCAACGGAGCAAAACCAAGCCATATGTTTGTCTGAAGGTGCCTCCATTTGGACCCTTGAGGATGTCATTGTTGTCGGGGCGGCGTGTTGAGCGCGTTTGTCTCTCTGGGTTCCTGCGCTCCATCAAGCTAACACTGTGTAACGGTAAATAAATGGCAGTCGGCAGCCGCCCTGCTTCAGGCGGTGGCTCCGGCCCTTTAATCTTAGCCAGCCTCTCCTCCTCTGGGTTTGTCCTCCTTTCTGACTAACCACCCTTGACAGGGCAAGTGCAGAGAGGTAGGCCGCCTGTCGGCTATGGGGCAAAATTTAAACAAACGAGAGAAATAAAAGAAGGAATGGGAGACAAAAAAGGGAAACTGACAGCTTTGGTACAGGAAAATAATTACAGACTGGAGTGGAATTAACACTTTTGGACGGGAAGAAGAGAGGCAAAGGAAGAAAGAAAATAGGGGAGCCACTCGTGCACTTTTCTTCAGGAGCTGGTTATGAGAGTCGCTGGGAGCTGAGGGAAAATGCTGAGCATTGTATCTAGAACTTAACACGTGTAACAAATTCTAGGAGGTAGTCGTTTGCCGAGGCTGCCAATGCAGTTGCTGCTTTTAGTATAATAGAAATATGAGAAGTTGCACACCGGGGAGTGCATCCAGAATGCGTAGGTTTGAAATGTAGAGTGAAACAAGGAGGAGGAGGAAGGGAGGTGAGGGCTGGATGCTGTCTACTACTCTGGTTATCCCTCTGTGGCTTTTCCTTAAAAGTTTTCTCTGAACCAGCAAGAAATTCCCCACTGAAACTTTGAATGCGTTGTTGTGCCCGAGTGTGTGTGCATTAGTCTTCATACATCCTGTGAATCTAGCCTGTAAATCAAGCATAAAGCACTGAGAATAAGCGCTTGCTTTTTGACGAATAGCCTCAATTTCAATTAATAGGACCATTTTAGCAAAGAGGGGAGGCCGGCGGGTGCATTCACGGCCACTCAGAGCAAAGAGCCAGTTCACTGTGAAAACATCACACTTACTAAAACTCTTGACAGGCACACCCCATCTCTCTTTCAACACTGAACAGACAACACGACGGCACACTCAAGGATTACTGCGAGAGGATCCAAGCTGATGGCGCCGCCGGCATAATTGTGATGAATGACGGCCTTTTGTCAGCGTGCCGCACCATGAAGCGAAGAGCAAGCTTTTTCTAGCTTGAATATGTGAGGGGGAGGATGGGGGACGGGGGTGCGTCCATTCACTTCACTTCACTTCACTTCACTTCACCAGCTCCAGTATGAGAGAAAAACATGCAATTTCCAGTGATAGCGGATTGACTTGTTTAAAAAGGGCCTCTTGGCCTTGAATGGTTGGGACTGAGTCCTCTTGTTTTCCCCTATATGTGGGTGACAGTTTGCCAATAACGCTCCTACGCAATAGTCAATGAACTGTCAACACTGGGCGAGTATGAAACACTTTTTTATTAGTTTGCACTCTGTCCTGGAGGTGTAGCAGACAGCAGCTGTGGAATAACTTTACAGTGTACACATGGCATATGTCCAAGTTCCACATGGTACACTTAATGTGTACGCCTCGTGGCTCCATGAGGAAACAAGGCACTTGACTGTACTGTACATCCTCTACACCTGCTGCTCTGGTCCATGATGCCCCCAAAACCCCACATGTTAACAACTTAGTGAATGAGAGGGCCCATCCATTATTCATGGCATCAAAAAGTTAACTTTCATCTCTAGTTAAAAGGAGGATTAAGGGTTTTTCTTCTTCTTATTGAAAATGACTGAAAAAGACTTTGAGACAAAGTACAGACGACGTCAAACCATGAATTTTAAGTGTGTTCTGAAACGGTAAAGGGATTACTTACATTGGTGTTCTGGCTTTGTAAACAATGTAGTAAAATAGACTTGTACTGTTGTTTGTGTTGCAGTAGGATTAAGATGATGCAAAAATGCTCATCTTTAAGCTCCACCATTTAAAGATTTTATTTGTGGAAGCGGTGTCTTTCATAAATAGTTGGCATCTTGAGTGAAGCACATTTTGTTGTGCTGAAATCGCTGCAGGAGGGTTTTAAAAGTAAACAAACAAGTGACTGTACGGTATGCATCTCTGAAATCATCTTGAGCTGATGTTCTGCATTTAAATCAAATAAAACATCATAATACCAAAGAAACTCACTCCAAACACCACAGTTGGTGATCTCACTGATTAACCTTTCTGCTACACATGTTTTTATTTTATTTTATATTGTGGAAAAACTAGAAATGTAATCTTTCAAGCCTCAAATACGCTCATCAAATACGGAAAATCAAAGCAGGGACTTTGGGTCGTGAGTAGACTTTGATTTAAAGCGCTACAAGCCTAAAAGGTTTGGATCCACTGGATTTGACTCTAAATTGAAATACTGGAGCACCGTGAAGAGTGTGAGCTTTACAGGCAGACGGCTTTTAAATCCTGGAGCTGTAGGGAAAAATAAATCATCACTCCCTTTGTATTAAACTTTTCTCTGTGAAAGGTCCCTGTAAAGTGACTGAGGAAAAAAAGTACACTAAAGGTCACAGTCTGAATTTGGCATCTAATCGAAGAAGAGTATTGATCTAATTTTTCTGACAAGCCACATGACCTGAACTCACTGATGAGATGCTGTATATTCAGTTGCAACAAATCTGAATGCAACAAATCGGCGGCAGTTTGGGCAGCGGTGCCGAGATCAAAGAAGGGAATGAAACACTACGAGTTACGATATACATTTCTGGAATATTCTTTACAGGCTGATAGATGTGTTCACAGTGTTTGAATATAAAAAATACACTCCCACAAATCCCAGCAATGCATTTTAAGTTATTCTCAGCACAACAAAATGTGGAGAAAGCCAAGCTTGCCAAATGCTTTTCCACAGCTCAGCATTATACCCATCGCTGTTGTACTGTAAATTCAACACAAGTTATCTGTTTGGATGTGATACTGGCTCTGCTGGTCTGGGTTTTAAGTGTGGGTGTGATCACATGCTTTTGTGTGTGCGTGTGTGTTTAGAGCGACTCTCTAGAGTTCATGGGAGATGAAAGACTGTCCTAAGGGCGTCTCCGCGGGCTCCAGGCTGACGTGGGAGAGAGTGTGGCTTTGGGAGCGAGACAGTGTGTGATAATGAGCGGGAGGAGCTTTCCCCTGAGCCTGGCCCTCTCCCTGCTCTGAGCTCTGGCTTGGCAGGGTCGAGTCTCCTGGTTCTGCTCCAGACACAGTCTCGGCTCCTGCAGCGCCGCGCTCCTGCTTGTGTCTCTCCCAAGCTGAGCTCAGCTTCACAGCCAGAGCCAGCAGGTTCTTCCCCAGGAACACAGTGGACACACGGGAGTCCCTGTACCACAGCATGCCTGTGCCCCTCAGGGCCAGGGTCAAGATGTTGATGGTGACCAGGCTGAGCCACGGGTACAGAGCCTCCTTACGGGGCCCCCTCTGTCCTGGCAGGCCGGTGGCCCCCAGCTCTGTGAGAGCCACACAGGGCAGCAGCAGCAGGAGGGCGTAGCAGTAAAAGAAGACCAGGCCCTCGGCCCAGATGGGCAGCTTCTGCTCAACGACCCCTCCGCTCCCCGCCGCTGCTGCCCCGCCGTGGGCTTCCCACAGCCCCGCCTGCAGGTCCAGCACATCCAGCAGGTCCACCACCACCCACAGCAGCCGGCCCCGCACCTCCTGCTTCCTGCGCAGCGGGGTCATGTGGTCGGCTCCCGTCAGGATCAGAAACAGGGAGGGCAGGCAGATGGACAGCAGCAGCGTCAGGGTCTTCCTGGCCAGCGGGTCGGGCGGCCGGCGCTCCTGCCGGTAGTTATGGCAGACAAAGAAGAGCTTGAGCTGCAGCAGGGACAGGAACAGGAACCAGAGGGCGTTGGCGAAACCGCGACGCGGCGAACGCGCCTCCGACATCACGCCGGCCGACACGAAGCGCAGCGCGAGCAGGAAGCCCGCATCGCCTAGCAACACCGTCGCACACTGCCACACACTAGGACCGCGAGCCCCCAGCATGCTCTGCTCCAGCAGGTAGAGGTCCACCACTGCCATCGTGCTCACTGTGACCAGGGTTGATACGCACACCTGGGGCGTGGGCACCATGCCTGAAAGAGACACACAGAAGGAGCACAGTGGTAAATCTGTTCCATCGTCACATCGCTGCACATCCGTCCCCAGAACTCACACATTTAAGGGATAAGAACATGCTTGTTTTTGCTCACGCTAATTCAGAACTGAATGTAAAATAGTTTGACGCTTGTTGCTATGGTTAAAGACATCGGCTGCCGAGTAAGCAGTGAGCGCCCTTCATCTTTGGCCAGAGCTAAATCTATTCTGGCTGCTCAAGCTGAGTAGCCTGCTAAATTGTTTTTTTTTTTTTTTTTTTTTTTGTAACCCTGCAGCTCTTTGAATTAAATAGTCTTCATTTTCTATAAACATCCGAGCTTTGCTTCTTTTTGATACTCAGACTTGCTCTGAGTTCTCTGCTGTTACTTTTTTTTCTGTGAATTTTTGTTGTTTCTGCCACTTTTTTGTATTCTTCTTATTCATTATTAATTAATTGTATTCAGGCGATGCTAGGTGCCTTGTCAAAGCATTTTCTTTGCCTCAATAGTCATCAGTATTTATCCTCGTGCTGTGCTGCAATCTTTAATCATTGCAAATCCCCCCTTTCATTCCAGATGAATATTGATAACTTTCTATTTGTTTGGAGATACGTTTGACTCGTGTCTTTGTGTACACACTGTGTACGCCTGTGTGTGTGCATGCAGGCAATGCTAATTTGACGGAACATGAGGGTACATTTTTTTTTCTGTCGCAGCTCATATCTCAGCCACAGACCATATAATCCTCAGTATTGATACAGCGTGAGATATGATCATTGACTTTACAGTGTAATCGAACCAATGTTGGCCTCTTTATCATATTTGGCCTTAAAGCACAGCACAGACCAGTGGACTGTCTGTTATCTGCTCGGCACCACTCGGGGGTGTCAACCCCTCAACTGGATCGATGCCATTATAATATAAAATCACTACCAGCTCAGATGTGTGGTAATGGCAACAGTTCAGCGTGATCGAGCGAGAGATTGACGGCACGATTGCGGTCTGTGAGAAAAGTCTGCCAGTGAATAGCGAGTATTGATATCTTGCCGATGGAGGACGCATCACTTCCCCGACTGTAAGACTAACAGGAGCTCTGCCATCTCCTCGGTGCTGTCTGAATCATTGAAGAGGGCTGAGGAACTCCACTGGGTAAAAAAAAAAAAGGGGGTTTGAGATTGTGTTTGTGTGGAGAAGGAGAATGAGCAAACGACTGCATGTGAAAGATTAATAGGCCTCTTGGCTTTCTACATGCCTAATAAAGTGTTACTGCGTGATCATTATAGTTCATAAATAAGCTCAGGGTGAGAGGGGGTGAAAAGGATGATGAGGAAGACTCAAATGCAGATAGAAAACGACTTCCACCCACTTTATACGAAGACATGCAGTTAGTGTGCCTGCTTGGCCTGGATGAATCCAAACGTATTCATCACAAGGACTATTGAAATGTCAGACATTCGAGTTTGTTCTGAAACAGATGAATCTAAGAGATGAGGAAAGGAACAATCTCTGCTGATTAATCCGCTCTGAGGCGTGGTGGGAGGACGGGCGTGGATCATGCCAGCGTTCATAATATCTGATTGTCTGTGGAGCCTTTTGTCTCACCGCTTACTGCAACTCGATTACCATTCGCCCAAAATTGAATGAATTGCACCAAGCGGCAGATTGAGAGGATATTGGAATTCAAATTTGTTTTTTCATTTCTCGAGGAACAAACCCAATCTGCAGGGAGAAGTTTACAGCCACGGTTGCAGTTGGCTTTTTCCTCCGGGTTGTGCCTCTTACGATATTCCACCTGAGCCTTAAATTCCACCCTAGAAATCTCCCCGTCAGCCCGTGTTTGTGTTTTGACTCCCTGTCAATGGCATGTAATTTATTCAGTTCTGAGTGAAGGACTGGGATGGCAGCCCGTGTCCACTATACGCTCATCAATAATGACCTAATTCATCATTCCCCTGTCAGGGAAATAACACCGCTGTTGACGAGGTGAGGCAACCTATTTCGCTGTAAGCATGAATAATGGCATGTAGTAATGCGCAGGTGAAAGATGTGTTCAGTTTTGTACTGAAAATCAATTTTCGCCCAATTTCTTTTTCTCTCACTTGTGTTGAAGCTTGTATGGCAGCAGGCCACTCTCCCTCCATCTGCACCAGTGTAATCGTCCAAAAGAAGCACACGCTGACAGAGATAAAGCACGCGGTGGGTTTGCCACTATCATTTGTTTTCTATCAATGTTGGGTGATTTCCAAGTGGACAGAAATCCATGTAGAGCAAAGATTAATTTGTGTTTACGGCCGCTGTTTATCTCCATAAACAGCCCTCGTAGAGCTCCAAATCCCATCAAAGACCAGCACAAGTTATCACAGGTGCCTCCGGAGCACCAAGGGCATCGGGACAACATCTATGCCATTATGTGCAAACTAATTAATTAATAGAGAGCCTGGCAGTGTGCAATCCCTGATGAGGAATTAATCCCCTCTCCAGACTTCAAGCCACATGACTGAAACATCTGTTGATGTGTGAGGTGGCAGCCTCAGTGCTGCCTGAGGGGCTTTATTGTTTCTAGTTTATCACGTTTTGGGGGTTTTTTTCTTGAAAAAGAAAAATGATTATCATTAACTGCCCCAGCATGCAGCGCGACGTCTTGCAACAATCTCTATGAAACCGCTTCTCTGCAACACCTGTTTCATAACTGCCCTATTAACAGCAGGTAGTGCTGTGGGTTTATCCGCGCATTGCTGGTAGTAAAGTGAAGCTGTATTTACCCAAACCATTCGTCTTGCACTCGGGCTCGATCCTCCTGGCTTGATTTACAGCGAATAAATGTGCTTGTTCTTCCAAGTGGAGGCGCAGCCGGTGACCAATAAAGTCTCTTTTACTGCCGTTGATGAGCCGGGCTCGATGGCAAAGTCTTTCTTTTTACAGTCCGGGTGTTTGTGTGGAGTCGGGCTCCAGGAGAAGGCTCATCTCGAGGCTGTTAGACTTGGAAGTCATCGCCACTGCCACACCAAGCAGACACGAGTTTGTAGGAACCAAAAAATAAATAAATAAACGGCTCATACTTATCAAGATATCGCCCTCCGTGTAGATCTGGCATGACCGATGTCTCCGTGGTTATTGCAGAGGCGCGATCTGAATCTGGATCCGTCACCTCCTGCAGTGTCGTTTATTCTTTTTTTTGTGTCGTTGTCGGTTTATCTTTTGATACAGCTGCGGATGCAGAGAGCCGCGCGGGGCTCGGTGCTGCTGCTGCTGCTCGGGTCGGACTCCGGCTGTGCAGAGCAGTCTGGGGGGGGGGGGGGGGGGTCGGTCAGAAGTGGAGCAGCAGCGACGCCAAATCCTTAAAGTGGAGACCGCAGACCGAGAAGATGGCTCATGAGAGGAGAGAGAGAGAGGACGCAGAGCGCTGCAACAGAGGAGCTCGAAGAGAAACTCACTCACGCTGTCCGAGTTTGGTTGTGGTGTTAATTTGTAAGCAGGTTACGTGCTGCGCTCCAGACCTCCCACCCTCCTCCGTTTCTCCTCCTCTGCTCCACCACCAGCAGCTGTGGAAGTTAAGCTGGAAGATGCTATGAATATTTGAGAGCACCCAGTTACAGTTCCCTCGTTGGTTATGGTAATCACCATGATGCCACTTGCAAGAAGAATAGTTGCATTGTTTTGAGAGCAGGCGAATACCTTATTTACCCCTTCCCCGCTTGAAATAGGAGCGGAGGAAGTAGAGCGAGAGATGCTTGTAGCCTGTAGACAGACTTGGAGCCCAGGAGGCAGATGTTACAACTTTAATTAGTCCTCTCTACTTACTGTCGTGGTCACGCAAGGAAATCATCCCTCTGTTGTAGATTAACTCATTACAGACGGCTTACTTAAACAGAAGGATTGGGAAATTCTGAGACAGATCTGGTCGAAAATGAATCTTTTGGAAACTGTTTAAAAAGGAGAGCTGGCTGATTTCCTCGTTCAAGAATTAAATTTTGGGTCCTTTGTCAGCCACAGATGCGATTTAAAGGAATTTCGTGGCGTCACCTCTTCTTCAAGGTCCTGCTCCTTCAAGTGCGTCTGAAGGCATTCCTGTCTGCACCTTTAGCTCCAGCCCTCAAATGCCTCTTTTCTCTTTGTGTGCCAGCTTCATTTTAGAGTGAGAGGTTTAATCAGACTGGTAGGAAAGGGGATGGAGAGTCATCTTTCTTGTCAGATTCGGCTCTGCGCTCTGCTGGCTTTCAAGAGAAGAGAGATTTTCCATTTTGCTCACTTCAACGTCTTTTTTTTTTTTTTCTTCTCTTTTTGTTCCTTTTCACCCGTCTTCTTCTTTTCGCTGCCTTTCTTCCACCCCTCTCCTCATGTTTATCCCATTCTCTCCTCCATCCTGCTACTATCCCTCCTCTTTTTTGGGGGCTTTTGTTCCCCGTGGGTGTGGTTGAAGGTCATTCTGCACACTGGCTCACTTTCGGAGAGGAGAGTGTGAGGGAGAGCGAAGCAGGGGAAAGGACATGCCAGATCATAGAGAACAGCAGAGGAGGGCGAGGGGCAGCCAGGCGGGGAGAATGTCCACAGGACTGTGCAGTCATCACTTTTAGCTTCAGACATGATCGGGGAAGTCTGGAAGGTCACAGACTGTCCAAGAACGCTGAAGGCGTCAACACCGAGTCATGCGCCACAGCAGACCCGAGGCTGACCTCCACAAACATGGAGGACTCGGTCCCTTCACCTTCCTCCTCTTGGCTCGTTCTCTGTGTCACCTCAGAGTGTGTTGCATTCATTAAGAGAGCCCTGATTTAGCATTGTCCAACTCATGGGCAGTAAAGAAAATCTGATGCAGCAGAAATGGAGATATTGTCCTTTTTATTCCAAGCATTCTTCTTCCTTGTCGAAACCTGAGATTTGGGTGTGTTGTGCTAGTGCCAGTTAATGTACCCTGTGACATCGCTTCAGGAAATTTATCCGACTCCGTCTGGAGCCACAAAAGCCTTTATTCAACTTTGTTCACATATTGTCCTCCCAGAGACCTGTAAACAGACGTTGATGTGTAAAATTGGCAGAGTTCCCCTTTGAATAACTTTCAGCGTGCAAAATTCACTATTATCTCCGAATACGCGATGAACACAGAGCAGGCTTTGTCAAAACGTTGCTGTCAGTTGTCGATGCAGTCTGACTTGGTTCTAACCCCTGACTCTTTCTTTATGAGTCTCTCCTCCACTTGTCAGCGAGTCTGGTGTATTTTCAGACATCTCCAGCGTGGAGCCTCAGCTGCCTGCAGTCAAGGCTCCTGTGTTTCTGCTGCAGCCTCCACACGTGATTAATCATCTGGAGTGGCAAAAAGCACAACACTGTCAAGACTGTGAGGGGAACCTAATGGAGTTGAAAATGGGATGTTTTGTCGTGATGCAATCCATTTTGTTTCACCCGTCGCCCGCTTGCTTTCACCATGCCCTCAAACAGCAGATGTGTCTTCTTGTGCCAGGAATGAAAACGTGAAGGCTGCCTCTGTTTTAAGCAGAGATCCAGGCGGCAATAACACCTCTTAGAAGTTTTGGTTGTTATGAAAATGAGTCCCGAATTTGGTCCGCTCCATCAGGTCGGCTCTCGAGCTCGTGTGAGCGGCGCTCCTCAGCTCTCTCGTGCAGGGCTGTGTATTGGCCTCAGCACAGTTCACTGGAGACCGTGTTCATTTTCCACTTTTGAGCCTAATCCACCGATTCCAGGGTGGAAAATCAAGTAAGATGCATGTCCAGCGTGAACTCAATTTATTTTTGCTCTTTGTTGCTGTGTGTGTGTGTGTGTGTGTGTGTGTGTTGGACCTAAACCGACCTGCTGTTCAGCCTCCCAGCTTCCCCCTCTGCAGCTGAAGGGTTCAACATGAAACCTAATCAGCTGTGTGACGCTACAACGGGGCTGAATGTGATAAAATGCCAACAGCGAAGCAGATTAAATGAACACGGTAATGAAGGTAATGAATGAGAGTGTTTCACACTGAAGACTTTAATTAACCTCGCCTCCCACCAGCCTCTCACCACTGTAACACCTTCGCCACCGTATCTCGGCCCTCCAGTGTGCCGATCGCCCGGGGCAATTTATCAGGTGGCCTCGTGTGCCAGGGGTAATTAATCCTGCCTCCTGCCCCGAGGCCTTGTCCTGCCTCTGTGTCCTTTATCTCCGTGTTTGCCACGCTTCCATAAGCACAATACTGCTCTTGACCTGCTCGCCCTACTCTTTCTCATCTCCCTCCATCGCTTCCTCTCTCCTGCATTTCTTTTTCCGCCCTGTTCTCTCAGATACAGAGACACCTGCGACCGCACACAGTGAACACTTGCCCACTGTCAGCAGTCTCTGGCAGCTTAATATGCACACATATCCACTGTTGAACAGATAGTCTTGTCAGATTTAAATGAGGCCAAAGTATTCATACATAAACATATACACGCACACACACACTCACCCATATTCATGAGGACCTCCTGCGGCCTTTTGCTTTACTTGTCTCCTCTCCCGTTGTTCACCTTGGTTACACAAATCCATCTCATTGTTCAAATATTGACCGCGACGATCACTGACCACATTCTGACAACGTTAATACACCTCGGCTGTCTCTCTTTCTCTTTCCCGTCTCTCCTCCCCTCCATCTACACACTCCCCGTCCTGCCACGCCATGCAGTGCTACATCTTGTTAAAAAGAGTTAGTGAAGCTGAAAGGCCAATCACATTAACGCGGAAGGAGTGTCAAAAAAGACTGCAGAGAGTCTGGTGGACGGGTCAAATCAAACGGACACTTCCCAGATTTTAATTGCAAATGTCTAATTGCTCATAATTATGAGTAATAAGGCTCCGCCGTGCTGATCTTGAATGGATCATATAGCAATTACTCACCGCTGTCGCTGCTGGATTTGACGGCGGGAAATATATTCGTAGATTAATCCCGGTGCCCAGGATCTCAGAAGTCTTTGAGGATGTGCGGCTGAATGTGCTCGCCCACAGCCGCCGTGGAAGGCCCCGCCTCGGGTGATGGACTGCAGCCATTTTATACTGGAGAGCACCCGGCTCTAATCAGTCATGGTGGAGGACAGAGGATTTATCCAGCAGCTCGGACTCGAGGATGATTAGATGCTCAGATGCAGTGAGCGGGGTTAGCGATTTGGCCAGGGCACGAATGTTACTGTTCCAGTTCTCTCTCTCTCTCTGTTAAATGTCACGTTGAGTTGGAGGAGCCGACCTTGAACCTTCCTTTCATGGCACACCAGCCCTCCGCCACAGTTAAACACTGTGATTACCAGCATGATTCAATCACAGTAATTACTGCAGTTAAACTATTAAATAGCCAGAGGCCAAAATAAAACATCCTCATGCCGCCACCTTCAGTGGAGGATATGCCTGGACTTCTGTGGAACAGGTTAATTAAAATATGATTACCTGTCTCTGGTGCATACTTTATTGTGTGCAGAGCTGAGGGCAAACTGTCTGCTATCCCCAAGTGAGTGGTCGTGTCCCATCCTCTTTATTTGCCACTCTTCAGGCTTTTATAAAGTATTTGTTCAAGCCCTATTTCAACAGTAAAGGACTATCTGGTCAGGGAGGCCGTGTGAAGTCTTTGTCTATCTTTCGAGCACTCGGTCCTCTGTCTACATAATGTCTCGTCGTCCGTGCTTAAGCACACTTTAGAAGCATCCGGCATTATCTCCGGCTGGTCAGGGAGGCTCTTTCATGGCACTGTGTGACATGAAAGGACCATCTGAGTCGGCGGGAGAGATCGTTATCCGACATGGGCTGAACAGAAGGGAAGGAATGGGAGCTAAATATGTGAGGCAGAGCCCGAGGGTTTGCTTTGACTCATACGCAACATCACAGCCTTTATACTAATCCATATTTAATTAGACTTTCCTTCGGTGCTCCCTCTCCAGTTGTTTACCCTTGTCATGTTGTTTTATGGGAGGCAGGGAAGGGCACGGGTAGAAGATAGTGAGGTTGACATGGGATTACTATTAATAAGCACGGGAGGGGAGGGAAGGTAGAGCCTAGCGAGGGCTCCAGGGACGGAGCTGCATTTCATTTCATTAGTACCATATTGTGATTCAAATAGCGCCCATCAGCCCTGAAACAATAACCTGCCTCGACTCGTGTCATGTGTTGAAATTTCAACCAGTTTGTTGTTATTGTGTTAGCGGATGCATAGAAACGCCGGTGGGTAATGAGTAGCCTTACAGACCCAAATGGAGTGATGGGGTCACGTAGATCAAGCAGCTGCTTTTGAAGCCTTTAGTGGAAATGATGTTCAGAGAACTTTCTGCTCCGTTAAGTTCAAATAAATGTCTTCCCCGCGCTGTCATTGGAAAGTGTCTCAAGATGACTGACTTCTCATCAGATCCATTATTTGAATCTGAGGGCTGTGCTTGGCTCCGTCATGGAGCAATAGAAGCTCGCGACTCCATTAAGCTGAATAAAATAAAAAAGCTTTTTTCTTCCCCTCATTTTTGAAATGAACATTTTAATCAGTGTGTTGCCTTTGGGAAGGATGACGTGTGAAGGTCAGTCTATATTCCAGCAGTAATAATTAGATTCTTTATTAGTCTTTGCCTCTGACTTCAGCTCCAAAGAAGAATGGTGCAAAGGAGCAGCGTTGGCCGAGTGTTGACTTAATGTCACCCATCCATTTTGCTTTCGCTCTGGTTGGCCTTGCAGGAGCTGGAAAATGGGAGACTCATTCATCACTCGGGTTTCTCCGGCTCTGGGCACCAACATGCATTCAGTCATAGCTGGAGTGACAGCCACACACACACACACACTCTGAGTGGAACAACCGAAAGGCTGCATACACAGATGCATCTCAGTGTGAATATAACAAGAATAACTAGAATATAGTGTGAGAATATCTCCACCAAAATGTCATGGCACATAAACACACACACACACACACACACACACACTCATCACATACAGATACTGTCTCGCGTCCGAACCCTGAACCACTCGTGTGGGTAAATATAGTCGGTGCTCTGTGAAGTTCTGTGGTTGATGGACTGACAGCAGCTTAGGCATCTGTATTCCGGCAGCACGATGGGACACAAGTGACGTTCAGCTGAATGTTTGCGGGCTCAGACTTTTTCATACATTTTTAAAGTGATCCTCCATTATTTTTCCATGCTTATTTCTCTTGTTTTCCGATCCAGAGAGGAATCCCCATCGGGCAGTTTTGCAAGGACTTCAATGAGAAAACCAAGGAGCTGAAGGAGGGCATCCCTCTCCCAATCAAGATCCACGTGAAGGTCCGTGAGTCTCTCTAACCCACCCCTGACCCTTCACACTCAGCACGCCTCCCGCCCACCACTGTGGTTAATTCCACGAGCTGCATAACATTACTAGAGCACTTCCATTATTCATACTCTCCCACCAAAGTAATCCTTCCCATTTGCATTCATTAATGAAGCAAAGCCCAGAGGAACTTGGAGTCAAGAAGCATTAAGTGCATACAAGGAACGCAAATTACTCAGAAAAAGAGGTGTTATGAGCTTGTAGATTGTATTTTACTCAACCTCGTATTGTTCGACTCGTCACGCCCCCCCCCCCCTCTCTTTGTGTGTTGTTTCAAATCAGGAGCTTGCGTCCTTTCGGCTGCATACATATGTGTTGTAATGAGGTTTGTGATGGAAGGAGTGGAAGCCTAATCCTTTTTAAGGCGTGAATGTACGCTGATATGCAATATGCAGCAACAGCTCTGCCACCACATGTGGGGCCTCGCTGCTGCCCGTCATCACCATCTGCTGGTGGTTTTTAGTGTTGTGTTTGTCCTGTTCACACTTTACTGGATGAGATGTTTAATGTGCTCATGCAATTTGTTTAAAATGTTTCTCAGATTTGAACTTTCCCCTCAGGCTTGTCGGTGGCACATCCTTTGGTGCCTTTCGTCTTAAAGGAACAACTTGACATTTTGAGAAAGTCACTTCCTTGCTGAGAGATGAGAATATTGATACCACTCTCCGGATGTCTGTGTGTTGAGCTGCTGGAGCCTGGAGGCAGTTAGCTTACCATAAGGACTTGAAACGGGGGTAAACAGCTAGCCTGGCTCTGTCCAAAGTGTAAAACATCTGCCTACCTGCACCTCACTAGTTAAAATGGTGTATCTCGTTTCTTTAAAGTCCAAACATGTAACGGGACCAACGGCGTAGGTTTGCATATGGTCCATAGGGACTAGTCACGACCAAAGTTTGGGAAAGACACAATTGTCCCCACCAATATTTTGTTAATTTTAATTGCCTGTTAGAAAAAATAATTTTGCACAATATATTTGCAAACTCATTCGTATTATTATTATTAATGCTGGGCAAGTTAACGCGTTATTATCGCGTTAACGCATTAATTAATTAACGCCGACAATTATTTTATAGCGCGTTTCTCTTATTTTGAAAGCCCATTGCTCACCGGCGGTGGAGGAATGGAGACTACTGGACATCGCTGCGGTAAAGTCAGCAGACACTCAGATCTCATAAATGCACATGTTAGTGCACCTACGTATATGCTGAAATTCACAGTAAACACATTCAAACGGCACAGATCGGGAGCGAGCGAAGGACTTTGAAAGATAGCGGAAAGATTAACGTGAGACAACATCCGGTTTCTTCAGACGGGCATCCGGTTTTCAGAATAAGATGCCAACAAAGTATGAATTATATTCACATTAAGTATACAACATGCTACCTGCATCTCGTGAGTTAAAGGGAAAATACACCTAAATTGTGCGTAAAGTGTCTTTATTCTTTGATCGCTGGGTAACCATCATCACCTCTGAGTTACAGCATTATATTGATGAACAGTAGAGCTGCATTCACATGCTCTGACTGTCATGACGACAGACATTTTTGCTGAAACATGCTGAAACATTTTATTCCTGTTGCACATCAGTGGAACGTTTCACATACAGTCAGCACACTGAGCACAGATAGTGAAGAGATAGAACTGCTGCTGTATAAAGGGAATACTGCTGTTAAAAAGAACCTTATTTGTTTAAAGTGTTTACAAACCAAATGTTATTGACCTTTGTTCATATAGCAGTACTTTGAAAATAAAAGTGCGCAATACACTACTTTTGAATTCATTATTGAACTTTGCATTAACAATGCGATTAATCGCAAAAAATCCATGTGATTAATCGCGATTAAAAATTGTTATCGTTGCCCAGCACTACTAATAATTGCATAAAGGAGAAAAGCACTTTATTTGTAGCCTATTAAGTGCTGCAGAATAGATTTATTTTAAATTTTTAAATTTTTTTGTCTTTTTTTGGCTGCACAACTGGGAAAAGTTTTTATATATATTTTGGATATAGAATATACTGTTACTGTATATTGACATTTTAGCAGAACGTTTTTTATTCATTCATTTAATTATTTATTATTATTTATTTGCTGCAGAATACTGTTTTGTATTTAAACTAAGGTTTTGTTACTGTTATTATGCTCAAATGTTCTTCAGCCCCCCCAAATAATTTGGCATTATTGGCTTTAAAAAAAAATATATATATATATATATTTATATTTTTTATTTTTTTATTTTGGTGATGTCATTAAATTAAACTATTGTTTCTCACATGGACAAGTTATTTATAACTCTAACATGCTACATATGTGCGTGCGTTCTGGTTTGTATGTTTTCTCCCCCTTCAAATTACAATCCAACAGCCCATCATCTTACTTAACGATATAAGGTTGACACTGTCAGGTCCATTCTCCATCCATTGTGTGCGGTCCCTTTTAAGAATTAGGATTTGGGAGTGACGCGGATATTCTTTATTTGAGAAAAGTTCATATTTGTGTTGTCAAATTTCACTATGACCCTCAAATTCTGTCTCTTGTGTTATCATATATTGAATGCAAGCAAAACTACAGAGCAAAATCACACTCTTTCTGATTGAACCAATCTATGAACTGTCTGAAACAATGATATCCACGGCCCCAAATGGGCCCCCAAAAAAATTGCCACTACCCTTGGGGCTAAGCCCCCCCTTTTCTTTGAATCCTAGAAACGCCCCTGATATCAACTAAGATTTTTCTATATGGCGGGGGGGGGGGGCGGGGGGACTGGCAGTGTCCCTACCAATGCTGAGACCAAACCTACGCCCTTGAATGGGACTAAGAGGCTACAGCCATGTCAGCGGCTCTGTGATCTGTGACAGAGAAGGCCAGTTGTTTACATCTGTTGTTGAACTAAGGTGCTATTAACCTTTAAACAGATTAATAACTTTCCTTCTCTCTCGTCTCTCCGTCTTTGTTTTATCTTCATTTTGCCCGTCAGAAGGAGCTCAGTGGAAAAATGTTTGTGTTTCATCTTCTAAAATGGAGGAAGAAACGACTCATCGGACCTTTGCAACCAATAGCTTTTCTGCTTCCTGTCAAAAGGTCACTAGTGTTGGATAACACAAGTCTGATGACAAATCACCTGCTCTGTGCTATCTTCTCAGCTCAGCCTGCACTGTATTACCCCATGATTGTTTTTTTATTTTAGATAACAGGTGATCCAGAGTAAACTTTCCTCAGATGATTTATCGATTGTATCTGTTTGTCAGATTTTAGCACATAAAGGTCTTCCACCAGAGAATGAATCACAATGATAAGAAAAGGCTCAGAGCTGAAGAAGCTGAGGACATTATTTTTATTTTGGCCCAGAGGGGAGGATGGAAAGAGTGAGTGAGTGAGCGAGCAGATGGCCTCTTTCAGCTCATTAGATGCGTTTCCATCCACCTCTTTTATGCACATTTTCAATTTGCGCAAATCAAAGTGAGTGGAAACACCAGAAATTCAACATAACCTTGAAATATCGCAAACAAGTTTCAACGCTCTGCTGAGGCGGAAAAGTTGTATCTATAAAAGCAAAATGTGATGCAGTGATATGGAAACAGATTTGTTGATGACGAACATGAAACTCGTTTCAGACATCTAACCAAAAGCCCGTTCAAAAAAACAAAAACAGTAACTTTGAGAAGAGAGAACGAGAAGTGCAAACATTTACACTCATTTCTAGGTTGTAGGACTCATTCTTGCAGCTCTCTGTAGTGGCAGATTAAAACGGATCTGATATGACCTTCCTCACATAGACCGATACTACTGCTTATTTTGATGAACCGACTCCTAATAATCGCATACGGTCGTGGATAGAAATGAGCATTCATTTACATGTTGCTAACACTTTAACCATATCATCTTTATATGGAGATCGTATGTCAGTGCTTATTGTGCTGCCTCCAAGGGGCCAAAACACGATTAATGCTGTTTAAAACTCTAGTCTCGAACATTCATAAAAAAAGACCAAATGATGAATTACTTTCGTGTTTAGCGGCGGGAACCAACATGTCTAATATTGTTTAGTAATAAATACACGTTGTTATGGTGTCATTTTTGTTTTGTTTCTGTAACTTTTGCAATGAGCGTGGTCGGTAATTAGGGAGCCGCTCAAGGTATAAAAAAACCAGAAGCACTGCTTGAATCTTAAAAGGATGAAAGAAAAAGCAGTGACTCCTGATTCACAGGGAGCTCCAATACGGTCGGCTGAAACCTCTGGAGAAGTCCAGCGAGCTGTCGATACATCTTCGTCTAATCATGAAGCCTCAATTATAAAGACTTCTTAACTTTTTGCAGAAGCATATTGCTTTGAATTTTTTTGCGGGGGTTCATTCTCTCGTGAATAGTAGGTCCAAACTTTATTATATTGATATTTCAGCTTTGAATTTCAATTAGAAAATGTTTGAAGTCAGTATTAGACACACAGGAAAACTTAATGACTCATGGCTGTGCATCTACTCAGTTTTATTCATTTCAGTGATTATCAAGCGTCACAGACTGAGAAACTGTTTCTTTGGTCTGGGCTGTAGCGAACGTTATGGACACCGAGGACCCATTTACAGTTTTGTTTCTGGAAATAATGAGGTTTAATCACTTGTTTTAAAGTTTACATCCTACAATTACACAGAATAACACATTTTTACATTCAACTTTGGGGGTTTATTGGCATCAAAATTAAACCCAATAGATGAATCTAGTATTTCTCCACCAGAGTTGTATTCCTGGTTGTTGTGTGTGTTGACTGCTTTAAAACAGCTTTTTAGTAATCGTAACCAGTAACATCAGGCCTGTCAAGCTTTGCATTTCTCCACATGGTGAAGTGTGTGTGTGTGTGTGTGTGTGTGGGGGGGGGGGGGCTGGCTAGTAATGGCGATAATCCGCATTTAAAGTATTTGTAGAATTATGTTTTGTTTTTTTACGCCTTTCCAAAACTAAAAACATTTATGAGAAATATATAATTGTATTTGTCTCTTCTACCGTTGGCTGCAGTCCTTGAACAATGCTGTTTATTTAGTCACTGTTACATGTCTTCTTCATGGATCATCACCTGGTGACGATGAGGACTAAAGCCATCAAGTGCATGTTTAAGACGGAAAGACTTAAAAAAGAAATTCAGCCAGAGTGGTGTTTTCAAACTCATGAAGCGAACAGCTGATGGCGACAGTTTTTTATTTCCGCCCATAAATGATGACCACCGCCATCTAAAGTTAAAACACTCATTGTTTCAAAGATTTGTATGAATTTTGATCGTCAATCTGCCGCCATTATCATTAGCTTCATACAGCATCTGCTTACCAAAGCAGAAAAATTGACATGTGCAGCAACAGTAACTAAAGAGCAGAAGTAGTGAACAGTCAAATAAATAAATGTGAAAAACATTTCATAGACTCAGCAATCCTGGCTGTATGTTTTAGTTCTGATTCTTCTGTCTCCTCAGCCTGACCGAACTTATGACCTGAAGATCGGCCAGCCCACAGTGTCTTACTTCCTCAAGCAAGCAGCGGGTATTGCAAAAGGAGCCGGCAAGACAGGTGAGATGTGCTGCTGCACTGATGCATCTGCTCTCACTCCAATCTTCCCCCGCTGAGTCCATCCTGTGACGGACACGCGTCTCTCCCTCGGCTCGGTTTTGAGCTTTGCTGTGATTGATGTTATATTCATGACATGCGGGCAAACTGCTGCAGCAGAGGAAGGAAGTAGCGAAGGTGGTGTGGTAAGAAAAGAGAATTATGGATGGCCCTCTTTTATGCTCAAAGCTGTGAAGCTATCTCCAGTCTTATGAAGTCCTAACACCACCTCTTCACCGTCACCAACACACACACACACACACACACCATTTTGTACCAAAACTTTTGTACTTTTATTGAATTTTCATGTTTTTTTTTTATTCATGATCTGAAATCTCGTGTGTGTGTGTGTGTGTGTGTGTGTGTGTGTGTGTGTGTGTGTGTAGGCCATGAGACCGCGGGGATGGTGTCGGTGCGGGCGGTGTATGAGATTGCCCAGGTGAAAGCTCTGGACGAGTGCTTCAAAATGAGGAACGCCTCCCTTGAGACCGTCGTCAAAAGCATCATCGGCTCGGCGCGTTCGCTTGGCATCAAGATTGTCAACGAGTAAGTCCTGGATCTGTGCTCGGTGCACTTTTTAATAATTTCACAGTGTTGGCCTCAATTACCATAAACTGGACCAGTGTGCATGCAATCAATGCTGTCAGAGGCTGGTCCTGTCCTGGACCTGTTAGTAGATCCAAGTAGATTGTTGTTATTCTGTATTAACTTCTTGAAATGAACAAGGACACACGGGAACATAAAGCTTCACACATCATTTTGCAGAGTTACAAAGAAGCAGCGGGCAGTGTCACGTGTAGATGCTGCTATGCCTCCTAACGGCCACTATAGGTCTGACAAGATAACAGTAAAGGACCTCAGCGACCACAATAACATGAACACCTACAGTTCAGTGTATAGTCGAATGCATTTCAACTAGCCCTACAGCAAAAAGGCATTGCAATGTCCCCATCATATTTATGTTTGTACTCCTGATTCTGTTCTGAGACCCTTTAATCTGAAAAGCAGCTGTGGTTAATTTCATAACGCTGGTGGTAAAACAGCTTTATGAAATGAACCACTAAACACATGCATGGGAAATGATTCAGGTGTCTATTTGTGTTGATTTTTCACAGTTAAACTGAAGAGCATCGGTGCATGTTGCATTATATCCTGTAAATATAAAACTGTTCAGTATGTTGACTTTTTAGATGCACCAACTACACAAACGATATACTAGGACACAGTATATCGTACATACTGTGTACAATCAGTATGCAGTATGTTTTTGAGACTGAACGCTATAAGCTTCACAAAGATTGCACATCTTGCTTTTGTATCAGAATACTTTAGATTTTCCAGACGTGAACTCCCTCCACTCCTCTACCGACTTACTGTTGTCCACATGAGGCTTTACATCTCAACATCCACCTGTGTTCACTTCCAGATATTTATCATTTATTACGTCCACTGTTTTAGTTCAGTATTCTCTCACAGTCGCACCCCCTCAATCTGTCGCATCTATTTCTTCTTCTTCTTAATGATATTGTACATTACCCAGAATCCTTTTCTCCCCCTTACTTTAAACTCGACATGTCTTGAGGCTGCAGTGATTCATGATTTATTGAAAGTACTGTCATGTGGAGAAATTGGTATCTCTGCCTGTTGTACAATGGATTTCTCCCTGGAAAGGTGTTGAACACTGCTGCACTCTGATGAGTCCAGAAAGAACAAAAACTAAAGTTAAAGTTACAGATATCTGAAGGATTTAAAGATACAAGAAGTAGAAATGTACACTAATAAATATCACCATCTATATTGTAAATATCTTGATGTGGTGTTTTTCATCCACAGTTGTCCGTTTTAATTAACTACGAAATGACTCTTAACCATTTGACAGTTGGTTAGATTATCCTGTAGTCAGAGTTTTGGGTAACTGAATATAATTTCTGCTTTTATTTTTCTCCCCCCCTCGCTCGCTCTTCCTCTCTCCTCCTCTTCAGTCTCTCAGCTGATGAGTACAAACTCTTCTTGGAGCAGAGGGAGGAGAAGTTGAAAGCTGATGTAGTGGAAGCTGCTGCCGCCGCTGCAGCGGAAGCTTCGTCAATTAAAAAGAAATGAAAACCTGCAACATTTTTAATATGTTCCCTCCATTCCTGTTTGTATTGACTCAATATGTGAATTACAGTCGCACACAAACACTGTTAATGTTGTGTGTGTCAGTTAATAAACAGTTAGTAGCTGTGTGAATTTTTTTCCGTGTCCTTATTCACATCTGATATTTAGATATTTTTTTACAGGTAATTGTTTGGCGTCAGTATTTTAGAATTGTTTAAATTATTTAGCATCGCTATATTTTGGCAACAAAAGTTTTGAAAACGTTTATCACCCCGAGCGTTTCATTTCCCCTGAGCTAAGCTAATAAAACTGTTGTTGCTCAGTGTTGGAAGTATTTGTGTGTTTAGTCTCTTTGATGTTATTATCTATTATTAACACTTCTCGGAGCGGTTCGGCTTCTTGTCAGGCTGTGCAGATGGTTCCTTGTACACTTCACAGTCACACACCGCTCTTCAATCTGTGATCTGAAGTGTTCATCACGTGAATTATTGCAGAAATCATATGGACTTCAAGTGAGGCGATGGACCATATTGTCTGAGATCATTTTAAGCAAAGTAATTATAAACATGTTTTGAGTTATGAAACACTGAACTTTTTAATATACGCATATAAAGGTTTTGGTTCCATGTAATGCATAATAATTAAACTAATGCCGATTTTTCACGATTCACTGATTTTAAATTAAAAAAATGACCATTGATCAAACACAAAACTAATTGACTGAAAGTAATTATTAGTTGCAGCCTTAAATAACAACTCAGTTCATTGTCTGGAGCATCAGACTATTGTATGCGTTTTCCTGCATCTGTTTGATGTTATATATCGATATATCAGAAAACATTGATATTAAAGGTTCACATTTTTTCAAATCGGTCTGAAAACAATTCTCGCATGCCTGTATGGTCATTCAAAGTCTTATTGGTGGCTGTGATTGTGCCCTCTATATACAGACTGTGAAGAAATGTGTTCCTCATTCTGTGCAAACTTTTAAAGTTCAGCTGAAATGGGGAATCTTCCAGTAGTAAAGTCTGGGGCGACTGCCTCAGAAGGTAGACGATGTCCTCTATTAATCGCTTCCCGGCTCCTCTTGAAGTGTCCTCGGGAACACTCGGCCATAGGTGTCTGAAGTTTCAAGATAAAAGCAAAAATGTCCATATTTGTATTGCTGCTGTTCCTCCACAGCTCTGTAAGGAAACACTGTCTGAGGAAATGCAAAGAGGGAATTAAGGCCACTGTGAAAAGGAAGAGCAATTTCCCCAACCAATCACAGTGAGCATGTGAGTAGTGTTTTAAATCAGACTTTTATATTCTAATGATCGTAACCATATCACCCAGCCCGACATGAACTACCTTTATGTTCGCTTTAAAGAGTGTCATTTATTACACCTGTAATGTGACTTGGTCCAGGGAGCGTGAAGTATGACACTGACCATTCCCCTGCCCTTTTCATAACCTTTTCCTAATGTGGCCTCTTACAGTTCACATGCTACGCTGCTCTCTGGTGCAATACTTGTCTTTGCCAGAAGATGGCGTCAGTCAGCTGAGCAGCTCTTTCTCCACCGCTCATCTTCACTCCATCATAGACACTGCAGCAGAAGATGGAACACAATGTTCGCTTGCAGAAGACCAGTATAATGTTTAGAGCTTTGCCTCCATGCGTGTTATGAATTCTATATTATGTCATGTGTTACAGGTGATGAAATATGTCAAAAAAAGATCCATGAGGCGCATCTTCTATCTTTTAGCTATTATGATGTACAGGAAATAGGTTATCCATGTATTTTTATTATATTCACTTCTCCATCCTATGGCGACAGCATCGGTTGGTCCCTCATCCCTCTTTACTGTACCTCTAATTTTAGCCTCCTCTTGCTCCTTCTTTGTCTCCCCTCTCTCTCCAGCCCTCCCCTCCCTCTCCAGCCCTCCCCTCCCTGATCCTTCTGAATGGAGGCTGAGAATAGAAGGGAGGCTGTTTTAGTCAGAGCAGGAATGCCTATATATGGAGTCTTACACCACACTGAGTGCTGATAGAGTCGCAGGTACATCGAGCGAATGTGGGCTGCTGTGATTTGTAAAGAGGGCTGACGGCGGAGGGGGTCATATACCTACTATTATGTGTGTGTGTGCGCATCATCATAAGTGGGAGGCCCACCGTGTGTGCCTTTGCGTACGCAAAAACCTCGATGCCAAGAGTGTGCGTCACTCTGAGTCAGATAGTGTCTCATTCCGTCTCGTCATGTGTGTGCGTCAGTGCTGTTGCTGAGCGAAACACGCTCCAGGGGAAGAAATGGAGGAGAGTGTATGGGAGGGAGGAAAAGAGGCAGGGATGGTGGGATGATGATGATGAGGCTGACGGAGGAACAAGGGGGCTTGACTATGACGACACAAATGCATCAGCCGCATTAAGTGCACTTTTATTATAAATGCATTTGTATGACAATCAAATACACTTATAAGCAACACAATAGAACACTGATCCACAATGTCCATTCTGCAGTAAGTAAGATGTTTAGAATATATTCAATCTTATGCAATAAAAATCTCTTTCTTATATATATACAGACCAATAACTGTTTCATACAAATGTACAAATATGTACAACCTTTCTGAAAAGAACATATGCCTATATCCACAGACATAATGCATATGCAATAACATTGTTTTCAAATATCACACATACAATATAGTAATTTTACACGTGTATATTAACTTAGCCTTTAATAGCTAGAACGTAGGAATCAATCCTTTACTTGACCGTAGACAACTCTACGTGAGCATGTCGACACCATGGGAATAGTACCATTCTCAACCCGTGTCGCTTGGTAACTGAATAGAAATAGCACCCCATCCCTATTTTCATTTTTTAAAACAAAACTTTTGTATTCTAACCCCTCTCAAAAAAGAAGAATCGCTCATTCACATAGTCAATTGTGCCTCGCTACACCGCACTCCAGTGGAGCAACGATGTAAATGTCCATGTTGAATGGACGTGATAAAGAGTTCAGAGTTCAGCAGGTCAGGGCCGTTTCAGGCACACAGGAGCCGCTATAAGCTGCCAGCATTGCAAATATTGATGCTGCAACAATATCCAGCCGTCTGCCGTCGGGCCAGCAGGGACCTGAAGAGCCCACATTCAGAGTCTAATGTACAGTACAGCGTAGCAGTGGATTTGTGGCATGATCAGAGCTTCCAGACTTTCAGACAATTTCTTGTTTGGTGTTTCATCTCGTAAAGCAATGGACACCTTCAACATCCTCGAGTTCTTCACATGCCAGCATCTCTTCACATGTTTTCCTTTTTGTTTGCACATCACATTGATACACAAAATTTTAGATGGAGAGATAAATATGAAATGTTAATGGTTCGAAGCCGCAAACTCAAAGCTCAAAGTATCTGGATTAAAGTTGATTACTATTTATGAGTTCTGATGTTGCCTCTTAGGCTGTGAGGAAAGAGTGCTATCAAATCAGAGCTGTATTGGCTCTGAAGATCGGATAGAGGAGTTCTTAGCACGAACGTATTTTTATGTACCGATAGTGGTCATCTCTAAGGATGTAAACAATTTGTAAACATTTGACTTCCAACACATTTGAGGTTTGGGTTTGCGTTGCTGCATGTCAGGCAAAAGTGCTATAATTCATCTCCCTATTGAAATAGCAAGAAATGTTCTTTTTTTTTTTGTTCACAACAGATTTTTCACTACGAGTGAATACAAATGCGCATCTGGAAGTTAAACAGCGCTTACAAGTTCAGAGAAGTTTCTCTGTTTGATCATATCTGAAGCTCGTGTTATAGAGAAGCTGAGAAGACACCACATGGACTCAAAACCAAGTCAGTTATGAGTCCATGTGCTTGAATCATCATGTAAATGGTGCACCAGTTTTATACAGATTAATGACTGAACAAAAATATAAAGCCAATCTTTGATCTCAGGAGACATGTAGGAGTTAAAGTCCTTAAGTTGTATATACATTATGTATATTTATACACTTAATAATTTTTTACTTTTCAGTAAAAGGGGCTCCACAAAATATGACAATATGCCATACTTAATGAAGTAAGTCACAGACTTATTTTAGAACGGAGGAACACTTCCACTCCCATCTGAAAGACAAAATAAGGGAAACAGAGAAAGAGGCTGTTAGTGGTGTATTTTCAGAAACAGGTTTTTGTCTCATTTATCAAGACTAGGATGACAAAAAAAGAGACGGAGGCAGATTCTTACCTTTGTGGAAGCACTGTGATGATGGATGACATTGGAGTTGATACAACTCAGGTTGTTGCCCTAAGCCAGGGGCGATCGAGGCACCTGCCCCAAACATGGGTTCCAGGACAGCCAGCTCCTCCAGGAGGGACTGATTGCAAGATACAGCAGGCGTGGGCGAGACGATGGGCGTGGAGGTGGCGGGGCTGGGGGAGGCAGTGAGGATGAGGGGAGGGGAAGCTGGGATGGAGGAGCAAGAGGACACAGGAGATGACACCACCTCGATCTCCATTGCTTCCTCCGCTAGCCCCTCCCCTTCCACCATTACCCCGGCCTCAGCAGCCGCAGTCGCCCCGCACCCAGCCATGGGGTTACATTGCGCCGAATGGACGCTACAGAAGTGGCCCACTCCCTCAAACTGGGAGGGGTGGCGCCAGCACACTGGGGTTTGAGGAGAGATTGGGCTGGAGGGATTGGGCATAGGGGAAGGGGAGGGGGAGGAGAGGCAGGGGGACTGAGGAGGAAGGAAGTTGTCTTGGAGGAGGTTTTCTAGGATGCTCTCTTCAAACAGAGATTCATCGTCATCGAGGAACATTGGAATGTCCAGACCTCTCCATGCTTTAATGGGATAAAACTCCCTAAGCATGTGGACTGAACCAAGATCAGCAGTTTCTATGACGGGAGACAGGAAGGGGGAGGGAGGGGAGGATGAGGGTGACATAGAGGGAGGAGAGAGTTTGGACAAGAGTGGATCCAGGTAGAATCCCTCTGCAAGTGAGCTGATGTGCTGAGCTAAGAGGGAGATTTCTGCTCTTTCCTTCTCCCTCTCTCTCTCCATGGAGAAGAAGGAGAGGCAGGGCTGTTTACCGGGTGACGCCTCAGGGGTGAGGAGGCCCTCAGGGGGACAATGGAGGGGTACATCTACATACAGCGGACCCCGAACCTCGGGCAGGGTCATCACTGTGCAGTCGCCGTCTCCGGGGCTGTCAGGTGTGGGGGGCAGTTTCTCATAAAGGGCACCACTGCCGTGCTCGCCAGAGAAGAAGAAGTCAGTGGATGGAGTAGTTAGCTGGAGGGCGAGCTTGGTGGACAGGGTGTTGGGGGGAGAGGGGCTGGAGGTGGTAGTTGGTGGGGCTGAGGAGGAAGCTGCAGGGGCCATTGAGGTGGTGGAGGTGGCTGTTGTAGCAGCGGGGGGTGGAGTGGTAGTGCCAGAGGGGTCGAAGCTGAAGAGGGGTTCACCGAATGGGAAGCTACCCCCAGCAACATGGGGAGTGTAGGGTGGCGTGCACACAAACTCTTTGGTCTGCTGATCTTGCGAGGTGGGGATAGGGGGGAGAGGCAGGGGGAGAGATGGCAGTGCAGGGTTGAGCTGGAAGGACGGCGGCAGGAGAATGTTCTGGGTTAAAAAGTCTAAGTCTGCTACTGTTTCAACAGTGACTGGAGTGGGGGAGGAGGCAGCTGAGGGACTTTCAGTAGGATGCTGCTGGAAGAAGCTTTCTTCCTCCAGAGAGGAGATACTGGAACGAGGGTCACCCTCCAGCTGCATGGCCTCAGCGGCAGAACTCCCAGGTTCATCAGAGGAGCCCACGCTGCAACCAGCAGTGCTGAAGTCAAAGGACTGGGCTGACAGGCCGCTGCTGCCTGGGGTGAAGACCTGGTCTGGACTGGACAGGGTGTCTGGAGACTGGAGGCCCAGACCCTCCTGCTGAGAGGCACCACCGCTCAGAACCAGGGTTAGCTGGGTCTGTTCAGAGCTGAGCTGCTGACGCACTGACCAGGCCTCAGACTCACTGAGAGAGAAGAAGAAGAAACAGAGGAGAAACGATGAGTGAGGATTGTGTTTTTGCCTGTTTTCATCAATGTTTTGTCTCCTAATTGGTGAGTGGTGTGTTGTTTAAGAAAAGGCGGTAAATACCTGATGATGTAGTTGTTGCTGCTGATGGGGATTTCTCCAGGTTGCAGCTGAAGCACCATGTAGAGCCAAACCCACGACTGGTCCTGAGTTTGTACACGCACCACCATTTCAGCTCTGCCCTCTCCTCCTTCTCTCACTGTTGAACAACAGTCACAGCACAAGTTGGCATCGGTTTGTAATCCTATTAATCATCATAGTGTTTTTCCACTGTGTGGATGCCAGTGGGCACGATGTGTGTGTAATTGTGTGGGCAGGGATGGTTGTAACTGGTAGGTATGTGAAGAGTACACTTACATAGGCTGCGGTGCTGAGCGGAGGCATGTGACAGATCCTGTGGGTGGAGGAGGCTGTACCAGGAGCAAGAGCGTAAAGCTGTCACATCAAAGCCGAGATAGGCGCTCACACTGTAGGAGAGAGTGGGTGGTGCTGTGTTAGGACTTTCTTTTTTTTTTACCCATATAGTTATCTTATAAACAGATTAATATGCCAGTAAATATTAAAGCAACAGGTGGAGGTGAGGATCTGTTATTTGTGTGAGCTCACCTGTCCTGAGCGGTCTGCAGCCTCATGTCCCGAGCATGCTGGGAGTGGAAGCAGGCCAGGAACAAGTTGGTCTCAGCTAGGGGAGGGGTGGAGGTTGACTCCCCCTCTGCCCCGGGGTTGGAACGGGATGGGTGGGGCTCCAGAGGGGAGCAGAAACACACCCATACTGGGTTGGATGTCCAGTAGGACCCGGTGGGAGAGACGGGAGAGATGCGGCGAGCTCGGATCAGAACCAGCTTGTTCCCAGCACTCTGCCTCCGCACGGACTTGGAGGTGTTGAAACGACAGCGGAAGAGACGGTCTATGGAGGAGGAGATGAGAGGAGGTTTATTAATGCAAATCATATTCGGCAATCAGTCCGCATTAGATTTAGAGAAAAAATAAATACAACTTTAATGTTTGTCTTACCCATCTCAGGTGAGGTGGAGGTTGACAGGTTGCTCCTCATTGTGAAGTGGTCTGAGGCGTCGATGATATCATACACGCTGTCCCCCTGTGCCACAAGATCCACCTGGAGAAAAACAAATACAAACAGAAACGTTAGTTATGAAGCCCAAGGTAGCGCTTGAATATTCATACCAAACTACAAATTAATTGGTTCCGTGTAGACTCACCATGGAGTGTCCGAGGTGCTCGGAGACGCTGTCTGACAGGTACAGCAGCTTCCCTTCCCCAGTCAGCAGCATCAGAAACCCCGGCATCGCCTGCATCAACTCCGACAGTTCTTGGAAAGACAGAACGCTCGCGCTCTCATCAAGACTACTTCCCGCCCCTAGAGATGGAAACAAAAATGTGTAACAGAGCAGACATTTGTTAATAAACCTGAGGATGTTAAGAATGAACACAACATGTCTGATCCCCGCAATAAGAAAACAGTGGCCGCGGTGTGTATCAGCACCCTGGACAGCGGCGCGGCTCTATTTATGGCGCTAAATCATTTCAGCACCACGGGCAGCGACAAACTGTTATTAAAACACCTGCATGAGCTTCTACATTAATTATTGGCGATTAATTAATGACCCACGTATCTACAATGTATCTGCAAATTAGGCTTACATCAAGTCAATTGCCTGCGGTGCCACTAAAACACTTGTTGATTCCGCCACTGTGAGAGATTGCAGGCTTTCTATGCAGCACGGTCATCAACAGGTCGTTTTATTCAGAGTAAATTCATTCTTACCTTCAGTGAAGAAGACGGATTTCCTGGTGTACATGCAGGCAAGTGACATGATGTGCAGGTATGAGAGCCGCGCTTTATCTGCATCGGATATGTGCAACAAGTCCTTCAGGTTCCGGATCTCGACGTTGATCTGGTCCCGTCGAGCCTTGGATGCTCCTTTGGTTGAGCGGTACATGGTGGCTGGTTGTTGCGGTGAACTATCGAAATTCCTCCAGATGTGAGTTGGAGAGTTGAGAGCGGAGTGTTGTTCAACGCGGTGCCTCGGCTGGAGTCGGGGTGTCCTGTCTCCGAGATGATTTAAGAGACAGGTTGTAACAGTGGAAAAGCTCTGAGGCGTGTTATTGGACTTTCATCTCAGCTTGTTTTCCAGAGAAAGGTATTAAAACCTTCTCCTGTCCCGTCTCAGTCTGCTTTAGCTCCGCCACAGCGTCCAGCTCGGATGCTGGATGTCTGTCCCCCCTCTCGGAGTGCAGGTGAATCCGCGGCTGTGGTAGCCCTCTCTCGCACTGAAGTCCAGAACCCGTAAATCTGGTTGAGGGACTCTGCTCGCCGGTTACTTATATAGCTTGGGACTCCACCGGAGTAGGGGGGCTCCCAACGCACTGACACCGACGTAAAACGGAGGGAGGGGGGTGGAGAAGAAGGGGGGGGCCGAGGGGGATAGCTGTGTTTCATATCAGTGTAAGCAATGGTGGAACTCTCCCCCTCCCTCTCCCGTGCCCTCTCCTCTCGGTGACACTGCCTCGACGTCAGCGCTTCCCTCTACTCGGTGATGACGTCGGGCTGAAATCGGGAGCTCCGGCGACGCAAAAAGCCCGATTTGGACAAAACCGAGTAAGGGGCGGAGCAAGCGTAAAACGTAAGCGGAGTCACCGGACTCCGGTGTATTGGGGGAGGAGAGGGGGGTGCAAGGGAAGGAGGGAGGGAAGGAGGAGGAGGGGGGGGTGGAAAGACTGTGTTGCATACGAACGAGGTCTCTGTGTTTATGTGTCTGGCACTTGAGGTAGGCTACTCGTCACCGCCTGTTTGCCCGAGACCATGTCGGTAAACACGGCAGGTGCTTGTCAGGTATCAATCATTTCACTTCGACCACATTTACTGTCAACATTTCAAACATGGTAGATTGATGATGCAGAGCTGGAGACAATATCTTTAGTCACCGAGCTGCTGTTCCAGGAGGCGGACATGGATGCTGAGGCTGTTTTCACATCGCTCCGTTTCCCCGTCGCCTTTTATGAATGGAGATCATTCCTGAGCAGCTGAAAACAGCGATGCAGATAAACGCACACAGAATTTGCCTCCATTTTCTCGACTGTTAGACATGGATGCTGCGGATTTCCAGAATGTACTGCATTGTCATATTTTCATTCCTGTCAAGAGGCAATCTTTGGCATTTTGTAAAAAAAATGTTCTCAATATAGAGTGAAACGCAATATGTTTTTATTGTATGTGCACTGTGTGATACACGTCAGAGATAAATCTTCATTGAGATGGACTAAAGTTATTCAGATTCGGATATTACAATGAACAGGCGAGAATTAACCAACAATAATTCGCTCTCGATTTTGTTCTTTTGATATCAAACAGAAAAAACATGGACCATAGGAAACAATCAGAGCATGACCAGCCACACATACTGAAAGAAACAGCACAGACCACACACACCGGTGGCTATATGACGCTCAAAGATCAGCTTCGACCATCAAACATCAGCAACAATCTTATTATAGTTCTCCCTTTTAACCGCTTAACAAATCACGTTAATGCGTGAGTTTGCGCTTTGTTGCGTTCCTGTTTAAAACTTCCAAGGACGATCTTCAAAAAGCTCAATGAAAAGTGAAGTCATTTTGATGAATGAAATTCATGAATAATTTGTGGCGCGCGCAAATAGCAGCCGGTATTTCGCAACCTGCAAACCAGTCGCCAGTCTCACGTGAGGTTAGCCGTGCTGTTTCTAAAAATAGGTCTCACCGGTGACCGACACTGAGAGGCGTGCCCCCGCATCCCGCTCCGATCGTCCTATTTATAGATGAGGAGATTTCACTTTTAGCCCCCCAAAATAGATCTGAGTATGTGCTTCACACACACACACACACACACACACACACACACACACACACACACACACACACACTTGTCACGCCGTTTCTTGAATTATTTTGTGTGAAGAGATGAGAGGCGTGGTGGCAAATATGTTCCATTGAAAACTAAGTGGAGAGCATGTTCCGGCTGTTTCCCACTCACAAGGTGATCAGAGAGAGAGAGAGAGAGAGAGAGAGAGAGAGAGAGAGAGAGAGAGAATGGGTATTACTCATGTTGTAGGGATATTAATCTGTTGAAACTCCTTTCCCTTTTTGGGGACACAAGGCAAGTCCCCACATCGTAATCATTACATTTTAGAGGTTAAGAGGCTTATGGTTGAGTTAAGGATTCTTGTTGGGGTCAGACATGTCGTGGTTATGGTTAAGATTTGGGTAAGTCTTCATGGAAATGATAAGTCAATGCAATGTATGATGATAACATGTGTCTCTGTGTTTATTCTCCATAGGCAATTTATTTATAAAGGAATACAAAACCCGATCTAGTATCTACTTAGATGAATAAAGATGAATGTAGAGTCAACAAGATGAGCATTGCTTTGTCCCAGTGTTCTTTGAAAGTTTTTAATATGCAGAATATAGCTCTTTGATGAATCATCCAGCTTCTTGTTTCAGCTTTACTTGTTTCAGTCCCTGTGTGTGTTTCTTCTCCTTTGAGGTTTGTTTTTGTCTCATATTTATATTGGATGACTCAGCCGACTCTGCTTCCTCTTATACTTATTGATTGACTATATTTCCACTAACAATGACCCTTAGACCTGACCACAGTTCAAATAAGCTTCACTCCAGCTCTTGAAGCCGTAGAAATGAGAGATGGGAGTTTGTCATCTCTGCACATCACATGGGCGAGCTGCGCCTCCAGAGCAGATAGAAATACATCACACACCAGTCTGTTGCTAGAGTGGAGACCATAGTCATCACAATGACATCAGTTCTCCTTTTGGCTATTCTGGATGCAGTGTCACACTCATTCATTAGGGCAGTTCACCCACAGAAGACATAATTGGACAGAGGTTGTGCACATCTTTTCCTTTTTTTTAATCCAACCCTGAAAGGACTAAAGTTGAGTCATGCTCTTTGTTTCAGATGCATCTTTGATGTTGCATGATGTTGTTGTCAAAGATCATCCAGATGTTATTCCTCCTTCTGGACCTGATGACTACAACAGTGTTGAGGTGCCAAAGGTGAGTGAGTGTCCTTAATGCCAAACTGGAAAAATGAGAGTAAAAGTTTGAGACATCATGAATTTTGATGTTGTACAATTTTCAGAATCATTTTTAAATGAATAAAACCACAAAAATGCAGATGGAGTAGGGGTGTAGTTATATGCCGGTATTGGCAATAACTGTTATATTTAAAAATGGAATATTGATAATATGCTAATAATACACATATGATAATCTCTCTCTTTTTTAAATCACTCTATTGTACAGTTACAGACTCTCTCGTCCCTACACTCCTTTGCGCTGACATTCTTTCTCAAGAAAATAGTTTGATTAATTAAAAATGAAAAGAGTTGTAAGTTGTGACCCTCATCTCACATACACTCCAACTTTAACAGCCTAGTTTAAGTGAGCGCTCCCTGTGACAAACCTGCAGCGTTTGTAACTGGTTATCATTGACAATGTGTTCTCGTTGATCATAAATATATATGATGTGTTCGGTTTTGACATTTTCCTCAGCAGCTACCTCAGACTGCATGACAGCATTTCCATCACCCTGAGTTCCTTCTTCTCAAAACCCTTTGACCCTTCACCAAACCTTCAAGCTTCTTTTTCTTCAGCTGCCACAAGGAAACAAATTGTTCTCTCCAAGCTGCACTAAATATGGTCCTCTGCATCTTGGTGTCATTAGCAACTTAACTATTCCAGCGTTCTTGTTAATGTAGAAAACAAAACATTAAATTGAGCAAATAACACATTTAAGTCTGCTGCATCATTAACTAGTCAATAAGCAAGTCTGTCTTATCTCATATTGGGCATCATTAGAGTAATAAATGACAGAAAACAATGTTCAAGCACAAAAACAACGGTTATTTTTTTAACTGGCCTCTAAAATACTTTCATCTTGTGTTTGACCTTGTAGTCTTTCACCACCGACCACAAATTCATTTGACCGTTAATTATTTAGATTGTATCTCTCTTTATACTTAAAGGACCATGTCATTGTTTGTACATGATTTGTTTAATTTATTAAACCACATATTTATTATCACTGACCATTTATTAAAGCAAGACTCTCAATCACATGTGCTGAGTGCTGTTGCCCCACTGTGTTGCTCTCAGGTCTCCGCTCTTAAATTATCATTTTGGAAAAGACATATTTTCTTAACGAGCATTAAAGGTGCCAAAAATGGTTCACTTAATGTAGGAAATCCCCACACTTGATTACCAAAGCCCAACTTCTTAACACTTACCTTGATATTGTTCATTTGGATCTTGGACACAAGGATGCACAGTGCCAGAGAGGAAACAAACCCAGTTTCTCATTGTACGTGTCACACTCATCATCTCTATCTGTACATTCTTTCTTGCTTTGTTGTTGGTTCATTTTGTCCTACAGATTTTAACATGAGATGCTTCGGGTTGTGAAGTGGCGGTCGTTTATTATCTATTAATTTTTTTGGTAACGTTACCTTTTTGTCCCTTCAGTTTTACCTTTATGCAGTAATTTAAATAAGAATACTGGATAGGTTATTATCAGTGTAAATAAGTAAGTAAGTACAACTTTATTTATATACATTGTTCAAAAAAGTATGATATGCTGATTAACCCGAGAGGCCCAATTTCTGTAGTGCCTTAAACGTAATTACTGTTATTTTATATTCAATCCTGAATTTGACAGGACCCAGTGCACCGGTGTGATATGCGAACACTGTGGAGTCTCTGTTTGTAATTGTGCTGCTAATTTAGACTAAATATGTGCTGCAGCTTCTTGGCTGCACCAATTAGGTGCATTACAATTCTCAAGAGGAGGTAAAACATAACGGATATGTACTTTACATAACACGGAAAGAAAAGTCTTTGATTGATGCAATTTGCTGGTTTGTTTTGTCTTCTCTTTAATGGGATTTTGTTTTTAACCCTAACCCTTTTTATAGAGTTTATTTAACGTCTTGCTGTTTTATTTTTTTGTCTGTTATATGTGTTGTTTTTTATGCGGTGAAACATTCACGCTGTCATCTTTTACCCTTTGAAATAGATTCAAAATCTCAGTGGGATTATCCTGAATAAATAATGATAAAATAAAATAATGAAGTAAATCATTTTCATGATCCCCTGACTTTTAGAAGCCAGGGAAACTAAAGTGCTGTAAAATATAGGTGGTCCATAATTTAAATTGTCTGTGATTTAACTGCGGGCACTAATCTCCTAACCACAGTTCTGTAAAATAAGCAAATTTAAAAGTCCCACAAATACATAAAACAATAATTTATTAAATGAATACCTTATTAAACCGAGTGTATGCACATTGATTCAGTAAATAACATACATCCTCTTCACTCGAACCACATTAGTAATGTTCTCAAGCAGATCAATGGTTTTCAGTGTTAAGTATACTGGTTCCCTGTTTGTCTGCTTCTGCATGTGAATCTCATTTGCGCTGGATTTGTGACTAAGCACACATCACTTTCTTCGAGCTGTTGTTTTCTGAGATTGCCATAAAAAAAACCAGTGCTGGCAGACTTTCTCTGGGCAAAAATAGCACAAATCTTTATGCAGGAGCTCCCAGAACAAAAACACTCAAAGTTGTTTTGGTTTTTTTCCACCCAGCAGTCTCGTAGGTACTTAAGCTGTCCCGGTGTCCCACACACACTCTTGTCTCAAGCGCTGCCATTGTTGCGGTTGTCATGATAATCCCTGCCATTATGAGACAGGGTTGTGTCGGTATCGGAGGTGGGTGGCAGAGATGAACATGACTGTTGAGAGGCGGATGGGGAAGAGCGAGGGGTCGGAGGGATGAGTACCTCGTCTCCCTGACAGCAAATGGACTCAAATGAATCCAATTAGTGGGCCGTCTTTGTGCAAGAAACTCCTGTTTGCCTCAATATTCATATGGAGGCTAATTTAGTCTTATATCCCTGTTCAGCACAATCACTCATCCAGGCACGTTAAGCCAAGCACTCACTCATTCACTCACTGAGACATCCATTCTCTCACTCACTTATTCACTAACTCTCTCAGACACAGAATTATTTGCTCACTCACTTAAATCTTCACTCATTCACTTAGATTTCTCAGTTATACTCACTTGCCATATTTCTCACAAAATGTTCAGTCAGGCACGTTACCTTGATCAACCTCTAGAATTTGCTCATTCAATCTCTCACTGGCCTTCTCTCTCACTCATATACTTAGATTTTCACACGATTACACACTTATTCACCAGTACTTACTCTTTGTCACTATGCTACACACACACAAACACACACACACACACACACTGAGCAGATGTACAATGCGCAGGAGTGTTCTTGCTCTTTCTGCACGCACGTACAGTCGCCAACAGGTGTGACTTTCACAGCTTCGGCCATTGGCATAGACTGAAGCTGCGGATGAGGGACGAGCAGCATGTTCCTCCACAACCTTAGTCATCGCATCACAGGGAACAGAGCGGATGGATCATCAGTCTCTGCAGCAGCTCCATCATACTAAAATGTCAACACTTTTGCCGACGATGAGGGACAGTTTGTTTATCTTAAATGTAAATGGGGCTATATATAAGTGAATTATTGCTGGACAGTGCAGCAGATGAGCGGGGGTGGGGGATCTCATGTGGATGTCATGCCACAGGTGAAAGATACTTGTCCTTTTTTCCCTCTAAGACTGTCTTTTCTTTTTTTTTCTGTTTATTTTTACACCCAGAGAGTCGAGGTCTGCGCTCTGCTTCTTGAAAGGAAGGAGCTAATCTGTCGCCTAGCAACACCTCCCACTCCTGCATCAGAGAGAGAGAGAGAGAGAGAGAGAGAAGCTGACTCTGAACTTACTGCTAAGCAGACAGATGGACATTAATGTGTTTTATCTGAATTTTCGGGCTGGGCGAACATACCTCGATATTGATAGTGTAAACATACTCTAGGGTTTCAGGAAAAGACGACATTTTTACAATATCCACAATCTAAGTAGATATCTAGTCTCACATAATGATAGCGATATAATATCGATATATATCGCCCAGCCCTAATCTAAATCATCACATACTAAAACAAGCTAGAGCAAGGAGATTGATTATCGTGTATAGTACATGTATACACACACTTGCATGTAAATGTAAATGCATACACAGTCATGTACAATACATGCACACATAAAGACTGTTTGGTTGTTTTCATACTGAATTTAAAAGGCTAAGCACGGTGAGGGGGCTGTAAATTAGTTTCAGCTTGACATATACATTACATCTGCCTATGTGACAGTGTTTATCGGGATTGCTCCTGTTACATAAATTAACAAATAAATCAGTTTTAAAAAGGAGATGAATCAATAATCCACATTATCAAAACTAGGATTTGTTGTTGTAAATATGCAGAAGCTAAACCTCCATAAGGATGAATTCATGTCATCACACAGTCTGCTTTGTTGACAATAAAGGGAAAAGACACTGTTCTTTTGCATTGCGGTTACACGTCTTAGGCCTCCATGTTAAGAAAAATGCTCTATAAATACAGTTATTATTATTGTGCCCCAACATTTCTGTCTTTTTCCAGACTTTCAGATTATGACAGGTTACAAATTAATTTGTAACTCTGGTTTAGTGGATCCCAACCTTCTTGACTTCTTCATCCCTTAAAACAAAGAAATATTAACATCAAATTTTATTAGAGCCCAGAAGAAGTAAAACTGAACTTTCTTTGTTTTGTTTTCTCCTTTCTTTTAGCCATCTTGCAAACCCTTTAATGGTATCTTGTGACCCAGGAACAGGATATGTGTTGTAGAAAATGAAAGATTCATTAGTTTGTACCTCAAATTGTGTCTCTACATAGACTCAGAAAACAATATTTGAATAGCAGCAGCTGTGAGATAAAGCTGTGGATGTAGAAAAAATTAGCGCAATTAAGTCAATTCCACATATGTGTTATCATAGCGCCAAAAATATGTTTGTGGTGGTAGAACATGCATGTTATCCGCTGCTCAGCTCACACTCCAGCTCCTTCTGACTACATGTGACTCTGATTCAAAGCCTGATGGATCCGTCGACAGACGCAATCTGTGAATATGAACCTTACAAACACCCACACACACAGCTCCACCCACTCTCCTGCTCCTCACCTCCCGCCTTTATCCATCACTCCCTGCCTCCTTCCATCGGTGTGGCTTTGTGAGCCAGTAGCCTTGTGCCTTTTCTCTTCGCTTTTCAATATCCCGTTTATTTTTAGCCGCCAGGGCACAGAACAGGGGGCAGAAGTTTTCACTAGAGCTTTTTAGTCTTTACTGTTCAGAGTTCTCTGTCTCCCCAAGGTCCCTCCGGTTATACTTGGACTCACAGGAGAACATGGTGACAATAACTCGGTAAATAGCCAAGATATTTCTATTGAGGACGGAGTTCGCATGAGAGGCTTTATTATACTGCATGAGATTGAATGTGTGTCCGTGCTCAAGGTTAAGATGAAGTTCTTAAGGTAAAACATGCATCGCTCTTAAATTTGAGTACAAGAAAAACTCTTGTTGTATTTAACAAGTATATATTCAACATTTAATATTCAGAATCACACATTCTTATATACAATGTGTTTCTTTTATCTAGTGATTTGTACCCGTGTGTCTTTCTTGTTGTTGTGGACACACGCAGAGACTTTACTGTAACATACCAGCACAGACTCCGACTCTTTCTCCCCACAGTGAGTTGGTGCTGATGCGGGGTTGCCATGGCGACGTGATGTAGATGCGTTACATCACGAGAGACCTCCCAGCAGCAGATCTTTCATTGAGACTCCCTCTCTACCTTTTCTCTCCCCATTCTTCTCCGTGTGCATCTCGCTCCCCTCGATTAACTCTCCGCCTCGATTTCAGATAAAAGGTCAAGCACAGATCAGAGACAAAAGACCGCAGACCTGATACCTGGATACATTTTTACATTTGGCGTTAGCTTAATTCCAACGTATACCATCAAGGCATATGTTCAAGTCGAGCAGATAGAGCGAGGTGTTGCATAACAAAAGCAGAGAGTGGGTTGATGAGAGCGAGGGAGGAACAGATGTGCTGAATGGGCTTCACATCAGCCAATAAACCATATTTGTACCTTGTTCTTTTCTTGGACTCTGTCCAGTCGTCCTCTTTTCTCTCGCTGTCCTCGGTCAAAAGACATCTCCATTGACCCGGCGTTTTGATACCGATCACCTGACTCCCCTACCATTACAGTTTCCTCTCCCAGTCTATGTGGCCCACTGTCCCAAGTAATTTACTGGTTCATTCATTCATTCTGAGCTGATTCTTCAATGGATGAGGTCAATTACTTGTCAGCTGGTGGCTTGTTCATTTATTCCCTTTGAAGCCTGTTTTCCATCTAGCGCTCGAAAAATTCATTAAAACGCAAACAAGACTCTATATATGTGTCAACAAGCTGGAAACCATGAACAGGTTATAGACACACCTTTTTTTTCCAGGAAAGTAGCCTTTTATTGGATATTGTTGTATTGGTTTGTTAATAAAACACTAAATTAGAAATGCCTATAAAAAGCAGGTTTGGAAATATTGTGGTCTTTTATTTGCCTGTTGAGAAGCCTGATTGTTGTGGGTATTAGAGCATTGTTGTTGTTGTTGTTTTTTTACTAGAATACATGCATTATCTTAGGTAGGAGTAGTTGTGAATAGTTATTGGGCAGATGTGAGGGGTCCAACTATACTTGTGCACTTGTGTACTCTATTTCAGAGGGAAATATCTTCTACTGTTTACTCCACTACATTTATCAAACTACTAGTTACTTTGCAGATTAAGAGTTTACAGACAAACAATGTCATCAGGTTATAAGATATGTAGTATAATGTTACAGATTAAACTGCCTAACAGTGTTAAAAGGTGTTCAAATGAGCCCAACCCTGTATAACATATGAGAATATAACTCTCACAGAGATGTTTCGGCTGCACAACTAATATATTTTACACATTGGTTCAATACGCTGATAATACTTATTTACTTTTACTTGTGTACTTCCTCACTGCTGTATGTAAGATAACAATAATAATTACAAATATACTGTATGTAAAGTATTGAAGTGGTAGCCTTTCCCTAACTGAGCGAGGACATTTGATAAAGGTTACAGAATATAGAAATTACCATAAAGTATTGCTATTACACGAAACAGGGAATTATTTCATGTTCTATTTGTTATATTGGCTATCCCGAAACAAACATATATTTACTTTGTTTGCCAAAAAGTAATTCGTACATAAGTTATGTTTGGGGTCAACACAACTCCCCTCTTTTACGTAAACTTTTATGTTCTGAAACTCCAGTAAAATATTCAGAATATTTGAGATTTGGTACAGAAAGTATTATAGAAAATGTTCTGTCAACAACAACGCAGATGTAAAGCATATAAATACCTATTTTATTTAATCATATTTCACAGCTGGGGTCTCGGGAGGAATGAAGAGGTAAACATGTCATCAGTTTAAAAAGCACCTTTTAAACTGTCCTTAACCGACCTGCATCAGTATAAACTCACAAATAAGTCTGATGTCTCATTTTGACAATTTAACAAAGTATAAAGCTGCCAGGAACCCCAAAACCTACGATAGAAATGTTCAAATCTTTAGTGATGATCACTCAAAAATATCATTCAAATAAAAACGTAACTATATAAAATAATTGGTACTTATTGGTACTTATAAGTAAAGTACCTAAATACTTGTTCCACCACTGCCTTCTTCTCTTCAGCTGAAAAGTCACAGCATAAATAGCTCTTTCACAATCAGTTTGTGTTTTTGTGATTCACAGAATTCCTCTCCAGCTTCTGCTGCTTTCTGTTCCCGTACCTTTCAGTTTCAGTTCAGGCTATTTAAACTATTTTTCTCAGGGCTGAATGTCTTTTCAGCATAGGTCCCTTTTGCCGCTGTACACCCACACACCCATAGCAACACATTGTCGTTTCTTGGTAACCACATTTACGCAACGAGTAAAGAAATTGAAGGTAGAGCAGGTCTAGCTTAAAGCCTTATATAAATCTACCCAAGGCTCTAATGTAATCCAGTATCTCAGCCAAAGTTTTATTCATTTTAAGTCAGACTAAGATGTTTTGAGGGCTTCTTGCAGAGTACATGCTGTCATCCTCTCACACACTTGCACAGTCATATCTTTAATTACATTGTTGTTAATCACTGACGTGTGACCCAATAACCTGCTCACTGCACTAAATTCCCAGCGTGTTCACAGGAGATTAGACTGACACGACGTAATGAACGTGCCCAGCTATTGAACCTGTAATTGGACCAGACTTGTAAGCTAATTATTTCCAGAGCTAACAAGAAATGACTCTTGTTGAATTAGAGGGAGGAGAATGTATGGGGCATAACACATGTAAGCTCCTGTGTGATATGTGGAGGTCACTTCTGGTCTGACTGTTCATATTAGAAATAACAAAATCCCACAGGATTTATTTCTGAATAATAGAAAATTGAAAGACAATATTCATCCTGTTAGCTGTGCTGGTGTCCGTACGTTGCTCCACCAATTTGGTCAAGACTGATATATCTCAACGAGTATAGAGATGAAGTCCCTCCCCTTCCTGTGTCCCCCATGGGACCTTTTTGTATTTTCTTTTTAAATATGTACAGCAATCAACAACAACAGACAAAGACTTTTTTGATCCCATTTGAACTGTGGCATGAATTACACGTATGATGTTTGTCACTTTAAAAGATAATTTTGCATGTCAAGAAAGTCACAGTGTGGTAGTATCATTTAGTTTTGTGTGAAACCGCTCAGTGAACATCAATCGTTATCAATCGTTATCTTACCTGATGTGTTTTATCCAGTGACTCCTGGTATCTTTATTAGCCGGGAAGCCAAAGAATGAGTAAGACCCGTTGCTCATGAGTGAACATCTCGGTATAAAACATAGTCATCTTAGATTCAGCAAGAGACGTCAATAACACAACTTTTTGGGTGTGTAGTCTTTCTAATTACGTATTTTCACATATTTCTATAACATTATCTTTTTTTTTTAATTAACAAACGTGTATGTTTAATTCATGGCACAATTCAAACAGGATCAAGCAAGTATTTGTCTTTTGCCGATATCTACTCATGATCCCCAGAGGATGAAGTCAGTAACTTTGGTGATTCCCTGACTTTAATTCTAGCACCATCATCTGATCAAAGTTGTAATTTGTGCGATACAGCTTGTGACCAAATGCCTGAAAAACTAATGACCTTCCCACGAGTGTCAGTCAGCTGTACTTTCTACTTTTGTACGGTCTCATCTTTCTTTTTTTCAGTAGGTTTTGTCAAGTTATTATTCTTACTATGTTTAAACATTTACCCATTACTTCTTTTGAGTCTTACGTTGGCGGAGGCGTGTGTAGTTAGTCTGTTGTAGTTTCTTTCTAGGTTTACACATACAAGGAATTTGCTTTGGTGTATTGGTGCATAGACAAGAAGCAAAAATGTAGAATAGAAAAAAAGTATCATGATCAAGAGGATTTCATAACCAAGTTTCTTATATATAGAGAAGTACACAAGGAGTATTCTCTACAAACAGTATTCTCTACATACAGAGATTAGTACACTCTTCTCTATTTCTATAGAACAGTTTTTTTCTATATTTATTAATGTTTCTATGGAAAACCATAGTTTTAAACATTATTTGTGACACCTTTTGTATGAACCTTGTTTTTTGACAATATATAAACCGTATGCAAATAACCAGAAGAGAGAGCCATTTCCTGCCTCATGCCCTCACTAATTTACACTCTAATCAACCGGCCCTCTTTGTGTTGTGCAGCCTGTTTTTGATGTCCTACAGATTCCACTGCCCGCTCTTTTCGTTAATGAACTAATCTCAGGGGGCTGTGGGTGGAGGGAAATGACACTCCACCTCGCTCTTTCATTCATAAATATAATACCTACATTCTGTTGTAGTGGAGGGGCGAGGCATCGAGAGCTTTTTGAAATGCAATAGGAGAAGATGAAAGCGTTAGACCCGGGCAACAGATTGCTCGTCAGTCATGGCTGCATGTCTCAAACTGATGGACGGGACAGGATTTATATAACATGGAAAGGTGTCTTTCCTGTCCACCATGTTTGTTCCATCGTACTGGACTGGTTGGTGCACTCTGGCCCCGCATGGGCCTTCGTTGCTCTGCTTCCCGTCCCACGCCATCCCCCACTGCGGCCTACAGGGCACGGCTTGCCCAGAAATGAGCTCATACTCTATAAAGTTGCCAAAACAAATGAGGCCCAGGTGCTCCAGCACTCCCCTCTGCCACCCCAAACACTCCTCCCACTCGTCTGTGTGGGCGATGCCACTTTCAAACACATGCTCTCCTATGTAAACACCCACGCCCTGCACATACACACACACACACACACACACACACACACACACACACACACACACAGACAAACAAATCCAAAAACACAGACACAGATACAAACACAGACCTACAACACAAATACACACATTTTAAATGCTTTATTTGTATCTTCAAATTACATAATTCTCTCTCCTTATTTCTTTCTCTCTCTCACACACACACACACACACAAACACTCTTCTGTGTCCACTGTGTTAACACAATGTCCATGGACGGATTACAAGACAATGGTCACCCGAGGACAGACATGTAAAAGGGCCATTACCCCTCATATATACTAAACACCCAGACTGAAACACACACACAAAATGACTACAAACGTTTTGTCCTTCATTTATAATTAGCCGCTTTGTGTACATTTTAGTCATTTTGTGTCTATTTTTAGTCGTGGTGTGTCTTCATCTTGTTGTTTTGGGTGTCTTGTAGTCGTTTTGTGTCTCTTTGTCGTCGTTTTGTGTCTCTCTGTGGTACTACATCTCTTAACAGTAATTTTAGTGTCTTTGTAGTCATTCTGGGTCTCCTTTTGGTCGTTTTGCATTTCTTTGTAGTCATTTTGTGTCTCTTTGTTATCATTTTGAGTCTCTGAGGTTGTTTTGAGTGTATTTGTCGTCGTTATTGCATCTCTTAGTTGTCATTTTACATCTCTTTCTGGTAATTTTGTGTCTCTTCGCTGTTGTTTTGTGTCTCTTTGAGGTTATTTTGAGTGTCTTTCTGGTCATTTTCGTGGCCCCCTGTGCCCGGTAGGCTCGTCCAGTAACTAATCTATGACAGTGTCATCCTGTTTTAGTCAGGTTTTCTTTCTGTCTGAATGCCAACAAGATATGCCAGGGGACTTGTACCACTCCTCTCCCATACTGTGAACACGCACACCTCCTACCCTACTGCACTCTTTAACACCATCACCAGGCTCTGTCATCTTTGTTCTCTATTATCACAAGATGTCCAGTTATGCAAGAAAAAGTCTGTGCTACAACATATGTCAGAGCATGGAAAAAAATTGTAGGCTGTATTGTACATTATTTGTGAAAAGTAGACAAAGTTGTCAGTTCACTTTTTCCTCCCACAGGTGTATGAGTTCATGAAAAACTGTAGAAAATGTAAGCTCACTACTCAATTAGGTTATAAAACCAACACTCTCTCCTCAGGTTGTTGCTATTCCTGGACTGCTGCTGTGAGAGGAGACCTGTGTGGTCTGCTGCCCCCTGGTGGCTGACGACTGTCTGCTCTGATTACGTAAAACAGGCTGTGAGTGTGAGTCATCACCCCCCTAGTGAGGACAGATGGGAGGTGTGTGTGGTGTGTTTGTGGTGTTTGTGTGTAGGACTGGGCGGAGCGAACCGCAGTGGACTGTAAAATAAGGGCTTTCCCCTCTCTCTTTTCTCACTCTCTCTTTTTCCTTAGTTTTTTTTTTGTGGGTCAGGAGAATCAGTAAAAACACAAGTGAAGTGCTGTGACAGTGAAAATAGAACACAAGGCTGCAGAGCTTCAGTCTTGTTTAATTTAAACTGCAGCCATTTAGCATTTCCTCTCTAATTTAAGGATGATAGGAAGTTGATACAGAATTACATCTGCCTCTACCTGGCGCAGAAATGAAACATTTTTAGAGTTTTACTGAAGAAGAGAGAAATCTAAATAGGACAGTGATCTTTCTGTCTTTGTGTGTTAATGATTTTTACTGTGTAGCTAAGAGATTCCAGGCTCATTTTAGGATTGGGCGGAAGCGTTTGACAGGACAGAAAGCGTGACGATGTTAGCATGGTTGTTGACGATGTTACAGAAAGAAGCAAATGTATATTGCTACAGAGGGTTGTGTTGAATGTGTGGATGCATATAAAGAGGGAGTTGGTTCTGATCTGCTGGAACACACCGTCGAGCATTCACGGTGTTGTGGTCCCAACTCAACCAACCACCGTTAGCTATGAGCCACTGGCTGGCCGTCGACATGTTGAGAGCCGTTGGGAGGCAATAGAAACGCTCCCACTCTCAGATCTTGCACCTTTAACAAAACAGGTCTAGTGAACCAGAAAGGCAGTGATGGTGGTTGGACTTGTGTTAATGGGTGGGCCGTGGCCTTCAGTTGAAGCTGGCTGTCAAGCCAGTTGGACCAGCTATTGTAGTTAAGCAGGTACAGTGTTGACATAAAGCCGGGTCACACCGCATCTGCTCTTTGATTGGGGGAAAGTAGGGACAGTTTAGGACAGTCTGCTGACGGTCCTGGATTGTCCTGTAGACAAACTCAGGGAAGCGTCTGTGTGCTCTGTAATGATGATGACCTGATGCACTGACACAAACCAGTCAGTCGTCATCCTTGCATTTTTTACCCTTGTACAACTGTAAAAACACAGTTTGAAGACACGTCTGATGACGCATGAATCTCACCTGTATGTGGCTTTTCAGTAAGTTTTCTAGATCAATGTATTTTTTACTTCATTGCAGCGAGTCGATCGTAACATGCTCATTACTGCCCCCTGAGGCCGAGGGGCAGAACACACATACTGGTACTTGACAGTTTGAGTACTGCAGTTGTAGTGAGTGTTTTTCCCTCAACAGCCACAAGAGGCAGCAATGAGCCCATTCTACACCTGAAAAGTAACTTCGACGAGTGACACAAAGGTGAGATTTAAATTTTATTACAATCGTTTTCTGTGTTTTTTGGTTTTACAAGCGAAAAGACTTAAAGGATGAAGACTAACGGATTGGTTTGATGAATGTACTTCTGGTTAACTGCCCCACCTCTATTTAAAGAGCAACGCGCAGCTTCACTGAGCTTTTCCATGGAACCATCCTAACAAACTATTGACAGGGCCTTATGATAAAACATCATTTAACAATAACACTGAGACTTCCACAGAAATGATCAGCCAAATTTTAGCACATTGCCAATGAAGAATATAAGGGCTAATGACTATTTCTATTATCAACTATAACTATATAACTAATTAAATAAATAAATAAAACTAGTTTCAGTTTCCCAGACTGCCCAAGGTTTAGTTTATAATGATACAAATCTTAGAAATGCAGCCAATCCCTCACCCTGGAGAATGAGAATAAAATGTCCTATAAGAATGACATTGTAATCATTTCACTGTGAGACAGAGGAAAAGTTATATTGTTTTATTAGGGTTTTAAATCTTAGACAAAAAACACAATCAGCAATGTGATAAACCTATAAAAAGGCAGTGATGGAGAGCTTGAACATAGGAATGAACAGTGGAGGGTGGAGGAGGAGGAGCGCGGATTGCTGAGGTCTGATCTGAGTGGTTACTGAATCACGTCTGTCAACGGGAAACAGGGCTGACAAGAATAAAGTGACAAACAGAGCGGAACCAAAGATAAGGATGTAAACTGGTGAAAACAGATTAATCTAGTGACGCTGGGCGTGAATCATTCCACCTGAAGGCAGCCAGACAATGTGTCACACAGATTTGTTATCACCCTGAACAGATGTGAAGAAAAGAAAATCCCTTTTTATACACATTGAACACAGAATGATGCTGTCCGATAGGTGTTGAATGGAAAATGACAGTAAACATGATATCCCATTTTAAGGCTGTTTCTGTTCTTTATCTGTGAGACATTACTGCTACAATGTATTTGTATACTGTACATGCATGTGGCTTTCTTTGGAAGTACAAAAAGCAAAGAGTGTAACATCACAGTGACTGGTTGAACTGCATCGACCACTTTTGTTTTACAGCTTAATTTCCTTTTTTGCATCTGTGTTTCTCCCCAGCGCTTTCTCTCCATCTTTCTCTGTGTCCCTCCACTCTTCTTCTTCTTCTTCTTCTTTGTCTTCTTCTTTAAAAGGTGTACGGCCCGACGTAGATGGAGAGTCTGAGGGCGGAGCTGGTCTGGTAGTTGCCCTGGTAACTGTGCAGAGGGTTAACTGACACCATCTCCAGGTCCAACGTGTACTCTCTGGGCCCCGACACGGCACGGGCCAGCACCAGCATGGCGCTGATATTATTGATTTGCTGTAGATGACAAAAAATATATTAACAAGAGAAATTCTACATTCTTTTCACTTAAAGGAACAGTTTGACATTTTGGGAAATATGCTTATTCCCCTTCTTGCCAAGAGTTATATGAGAAGATCAATACTACTATCATGAAATATAAAGCTACAGACAGCAGTGTAGAGTACAGTTACAAAGACTGGCATAAGGTGGAAACAGGTCGCCTGGCTCTGCCTAACAGCAACTCTATAGCTCACTAATGAACAAGTTAGGACTTCTTGTGATTTTTTTGTCTTTGTGCTAAGCTAAGCTACGTGTAGCTTCATATTTACCGTACAAACAGGAGAGTGGTATCGATCTTCTCTTCTTCTGAATTCTTCGCAAAAAGTGAATAAGCGTATTTCCCAAAATTTTGAACTATTCCTTTAACAACATTTCGCTCAATACGAGTGATAAAGGTGTAATGCCTGATTCATGACACACTATCATATAACCAAAGCTTAAGTTGTCTCACTCTAACACGTGCTATGAAATTAACAGGACAATGAGCGAACACACAATCCTGAGAATTAACTATTACGGGGTCTTTGTTCTAATATTTTAAGATAAAAGACTATTTCTCTGTTTTGAATCCAAGCAGAAAGTTTGTGTTTAGGTTTTAGTGGGACTATGATAAACCTTGTTTTCAAAAATGCATCGACAGCATCTTGTGACTCTAAAACTCTCTCAGGCTAATCAGTCATCACACATACATACACACATTGGTTTAATGGTAAGTCTATTTAGCCATTTTATGAGGAATTAATTTGTTAAGATGCACAGATATGAATGAAATGTGGTGGGTGAAGTAGGTTTAGTCAGGAAGGAGCCTCCATCATACTGTGTTATACCTGACAAGTGCACTATGTTTCATAAAACGTCTGTCCAATCTATCCATCAAACCCTAAATTGAGCTTTTTCTTACAGTCAGTGTCCTGGGACAGAGGATGTCGTATGTGTAGCTACAGATTGTAAAGCCCTCTGAGGCAAATTTGTGATTTTGGGCTACACAAAATAAAATGAATTGAATAAAGTCGTCACGCTGGCCAAAGGTTTTGTCAGCAGATGCAATCATACTCCTTCTCTATGCTCTGTAACAGCTCTCACCCTGATGTAGAAGTCTCCGTTTTCATCTCCAGACCGGATGCGGAAGGTGTTGTAAGCCCCTGGAGAGACGCTTGTGGCCTGAATCTGGAAGATGTCTGAGGGGACGGAGCGCTCCGAGGTGATGCTCATGTAGCGGTGGACGATGGAGAAAGGCAGATCTCGACAGACAGGCTTGTTGACGGGACAAACACAGCGGCTGGACACACAGAGAGAAGTAAGTCCACTTGAGTACAACAATGTTTGGTGCAGAAAAAATGTAACCGTAGTTCATAGATCAGCCAGCAGAGGGAGTAACATGACTGAAGGGTAAATTCTCCTAAAATCTAAACAAATATTGAACAGTAGCCATTTTTTTCCCTCATGTTTTTCTAAAACACATTTTATACTACCAAATCATCTGGGATATGTTAATAGGGACCCACACCTGTTCCCAATCCAACACTTGTAACAGTGTAATAGTTTTCTTATTGCAGCGGACCATGTTCAGAAGAAAAGGTTGGAAGTTGGACTCGTATGTGGAAAAAGTAATTGGGTAATCTTGCAGTTTGAGCCATACTCAACACAGGGGCTGATTATACTCTGAGCTGATGGCCAGCACATATTTTAGTAATTGGGAAAAGGTGTGTGACCGTGTACACAAGCTTTCATCAGGTGTCACTCACTTCTCAGACACCTGTACATAAGGGTCCTGGCACCGGTTGGTGTCCACACACTGGTATCGTCCGTGGATATTCACGCACGTCTGTGTGTCGCTACACTGATGCTCACCTGTTTCACATTCATTTATATCTGCAGAAGAAAAACAGCTGATGATGTTTCATTTGAACAAGAACGGGACAAGAATAGAGCTACTGTCAAAGAATGAATAAGCGTTGACACAGTGCAGCATTTGTGACTCTGAAAGCACAGAGAGGAAGGTGTTAGGACTGGAGGGAGGAAAAGGAGGCGGGTGTGCTTACCCTGGCATAGCCTGGTGCCTTGCAGCTGGTATCCTTCTGGGCACACACAGGAGAACTTCCCAGGTTCGTTGACACACTGGTACTGGCACAGGTAACTGGAGTAGCTGCACTCATCGATGTCTGTCAAGTGAAACGGTGAGATGTATAACGGGAAAAGAAAACAAAGTAACTGAAGTTTGTACAATCGTTCATATTGATGCTTTTTTACAGACAGAGTGGGTCTCTCACCATTACAAGCAAAGCCGTCAGACCCCAGTTCATAGCCCTGGTCACAGCGACACAGGAAGGTGCCATACGTGTTGTAACACCTCTGAGAGCAGGGGGCACCCATCTCACATTCATTCACATCTAAAGGGAGGGGAGGTAGATGTTATAGATAAACTTAAATAGCAAACACATCCCCAAAAACAGTTGTTGGATCAAAAACTGCAACTGAAGGGAAAAATCTAAATGATTGCTCCAAATAAATAAAAGGCCCTGAAAACATATTTTCTCAATCAGCTTGTTACTTCGATTGGTGGGGTCCAAAATTAACACACACAACTGTTTTTCCATTTTCTTCGCACAACAGATTTCTTTCTGTGCTGTTTTTAATCATTATTGTAAAGTGAGATGTTGGAAGAAGGCAACGTACTGTAGCGTCTGTGCACCAATTAAAAGCGAGTCAATACGGAATCAATATGTAATGACAGTTGTGGGAACGTTGTTAACGTTGCCAGGCCACTCTCAATCAAATGTGATCAAACCACAACTGATGAAGCAGCTTAACAGGGTTGTTGAGTGTCAAACCATTAATACATTTTCTTAAATCTTAACTTTAACTGTTACTTGTGTTGTTATGGACTTGTAATGTTACAGAGAGATGCTTAAAAGCGTACATTGATTTAGAATTGCACTGCTGACAATTTGATCAAACTCAGTAGAACAAAAGATACATATCTACACATTCTTCTTCCTTGACAAAACTTAACGAATTGGTTACCCATAGTTCAACTCGACTGCTGACAGGGATTTGGTTGCATTATGCTAGTGGCGGCTAATGTAGCCGTTAGCCACAAGCAGAGATGAGGTGCATATACAGATGTCTCACTTCATTATAACTCTACACCACCAGCTTTCTTTTTCATTTTCCAACTTGTAGTCTTCAGCCTCAATCGACGCTGAGTCACTTCAGGCAATTTATCAGACTTCATACAACTCCCTCTGAGACTACAAAAGGCTTGAAACAACTTTTTTTCACATATGCAGTACTCCCCAAAACTTGTTAAGAGACTTTAATTGAAAATCGATGGGGTTGCCCTTTAAGATTTGCCCTTTCAGTTTTTACATCTTTGTCAAAGCCTGAGTAAGATCTCTGTAAGATCAAAATTGATCGGAGGCACTAAGAACACTGTGCAGACCTTTTGCCTGACTTCAGAGACATTGGATTTGACTGTTGAGTCTTATAACCGGTTGCAGTCGGCGTCACTCACCGATGCAAGATCGGTTGTTTCCTGCCAGCTGGAAACCAGGTTCACACTGACAGGAGAAGGAGCCGGGGACATTAACACAGCGATGTTGGCAGTACCTGTACCTGCACTCATCAATGTCTGAGAGAGAGAAATAGAGTCAGAAAATGGATATTCACAGTCCTACAGGTTATTAAGGTCACTTTTGCGGCTATGACTAACTTTCCCCCAGGCCATGTAGCAAGAAAGAAAACAGTCAGAATTGCCATATTTAAACCTGCTTAGCTACACTAGTTAAAGGATAAATTCAGATTATCTCACCAATGCACTCTGTGGCAACCTTGCGGTAACCATCCGGGCACTGACAGGTGAAGGCACCCTGTGTGTTGATACACTGCTGGCTGGGCTGGCAGTCATGTTCGTCTCGCTCACACTCATTGATATCTGTGTTTGTGAGTGAAAAAAAGGACACACATGGGAAATAAAAAATCATGGTTATTGTGAGCAAACTCAGCATCTTTTATCATGAGTGAAAGGCACAGTCTGACTGTTGAAGGGCAGACGATGGCGACTCTGTTCGCCTCATTTGCCCCCGACAGCTGAGAATATCACATCATGTTGAATCATGTTTGTGGTCCCAGATGAACACCTCGTTGTCCTCCAGCGCTAGTAGGTTTCTCACTTCAAGTCAGATTCTTAAAGCACAGCAGCTGTCCTTGTGTGAAATCTTCCAAATTCCTACGGTGTCTGTCTGCCCCCCGTGGACTCATACTCACTGACACCCACACAGTTTGCACACGCAGCCTCCAGTCCCAACACCTGCTACGGCCACCTGTGCCTCGCATTCTGTGGCTGCCGACAATAAACTTACACCGTCACACACACACACACACACACACACACACAAACATGCTTAATGATCACCCATCCTGTGGCCACCTGTCCACCTCCAACCCCCAGACCTACAAACCAGACACCCACCCACACAGCTGTCTCCCTGCGCCTCGTAGCCCAGAGGGCATGGGTTGGTCTCGGTGGGCGTGATGGGAGGCTCTGGGGCCGGGATGACCGACGCAGAGCGGGGAAGGCACAAGTAACCTCCATAGTGGTTGAAGCACTTCATTTCCCCTTTGCATGCATCTGCAATGGTCTCACACTCGTTTATGTCTGATGGGAGACGCAGAGACGACTTGTTAGGAATTAATCAAAAGGACAGGACATAGCATGAGGAGCAACAGGATGATCCCAGCTGTGACTGTATACAAGAATTAGGTGGTGACACGGAATAAATGCAGGTAAAAGAGTGTTTTACCTTTGCAGTGCTCAGTTTGATGGTCCCATTGATACCCATCTGTGCATTCCTGCAAAGAGCACCAGAGAGAGAAAGAGAGTGTAAGAAAATGATGGAAAGAAACAGGCACCCTGAGCCAAGTAGTTGCATAATATATTCATAAAACATAATAAATCCCCAGTAGTGGAACTTGAAAAAAGAAGCAGAGGATAGAGAAACTTGTTTCCTATGTAGAAGGGCTGGGCCAAAACGACAAGAAGGCTGCTTCCTTAAGCCGAATGTCATTTTTAAAAACAAAGAATTTATAGCCACTGTTTGGAAAAAGGGTCATCATCATTCTGGAAAAAAATATGTTGCTGTGAGCTGCATGGAAAGAAAAAGTGTGGCATGAAAGAAACATGGAATTAAAGCTAAAATTACCCCCAACTATGACTACTATAAAATGTTGGAAAGGGAAAACTGCTAGGAGCTAGGAGAGAAGAAAGAGGATATGAGGTCAACATTTCAACACAAGAAATGTTTGATATATCATATGGAAGAAAGGAAGATGCACAGAAAGGAAAAGGAGTGAGAGAGAAGAAGAAAAGCAGGTGAAGATATTTGTCCATCCTTACCGTGTAGGTGTCACTTTCTGTAGGTGGCTGTGAAATAGCACTGCGGAGGAGCACAGACACACATATGCACACGCACAAGACTGACACACAAGCACCCTGCATACTAATGCACTAAGATGGGACGGTAACACACGTAAAACATGCACACAAACACTCTGCTATCACACAGGTAGCGCTGCTTTGAAGATGAGAGAGGCAGCCAAGAGGTGGTATCTGTATTTCAGAGGGAGACAGAGAGAAAGACATAAAACAAAAAGCAACATTAGAAACTGAGAATCACAAAATGTTTTGATTCATTCTGATGCTGGGAGCTGCTCCCACAGCTGAAATGGATAAATCAACCATAAAGCAATCATTTTGCAGAAAGCACTGGAGCCAGGTTGTTGTTGTTTTTAAGTAGGCCCGTCAGTCAAAACACAAACAGTTAGCGTCTTGGACTTGGTTCACTGTTTGTCAACCAAACAGTTCCCCGTTGATCGCAGCCGAAATAAATTGAATGACTCACTCTGCCAGGTAAAAACATAAACATCGTGACGTACTCCATCCTTCAGCTGAAAATAACAAAGTCAACATCACAGAAATACTTTCATATTAGCTGCTCACAGAAGACTCTCTGTGTCTCCAGGCTGGCAGACTACAACTCACTGGAATGATGGTCTCGCCGCTCGCTGCCTCCAGAGGTTCGGTTCACTGTGTATCAGAGCAGCGTCGCTTGGAGCCCATAAATCATGGCCATTAGTTGCATATTTTATAACAGCATCTCCTGCTCTGCTGCTTCCATCTGTGAGATAGATTCTAAGTTAATTTGTCTCTGTGACACAGAATCTCCTCCGTAGAAGCTGTGTTGTGTTTTGTCATTGGTGCAAAGTAACTAAGTACTCAAATACTATACGTATTTTAAGGTAGTATGTCTACTCCACTACAATTCAGAGAGTTATCAATACACAGTCAAATGTGCAAAAAGTTGAGGGAGCCTTCTTATGGAAGCCCAGTTTTTATGTAAATTGATGTTTTGACCCACCGTTCGGCCCTGCAGTGGGTATCAGGTGTCGTCATAAATATACTGGGCCGTCTGAAAGGTGACCGGCTAGTTTTGTTTTTTATTCTGATGAAGACATTTCTGCCGTGATGAAAAAAAAAGATTCTGTAAGTCATTACAATGAAACACTATCTAAAAATAACGACTTCGTTGGCCTATGTCAAAATAATATTTTGACGTAATATTTCAAAATAATGAAAAATTCTCTCAATATTTTTGATTTAGTATCTCAAATAAATCATTATTTTGAGATACTAAGTCATTATTTTGAGATTTTCTCATTATAATGACTTTTATTTTTCATCACAGTGGCAGAAATGGGCTTCCGGTGTGTTTGCACAATGAAAGGCAGTAAATCAGCATGCTCCAGTCCCTTCTTTTACTTTTTAAGTTTGCTGTCCTTCAGTCGAGAGGCACCTGATTTAGCTGCAGGCTGCTGGAAGATGTACAGAGTCCTGTTTCATGGAAATGTTGTAGTCTTTACTCCATTGAAGTTATCTGAGAACTCATGTTAGTAGTTACTTTGATTTTAAATACAAAAAAACAATGTATTGTTATATATTAAAAGCCCTGTGCACCAACGCAGGGGATTTCATTCGTGTGGCTGATTTGACCTGCTCTGGTTGAAGTTATGCAAGGTTCAGCTGGGATTTACGTCACCAATAATGACAAAGTTGTAACTTGTTCTGCAAAAGAACAGAACAGCCCCTGAAGTTCTTTTTTCCTTGTTTTACAAGATAACTTTATTATTACAAAATATCATCTTAATCTTTCAGGGTACCCATACTGAAAGGGGCCATGAGGCATAATGAGCACTTTCACTTTGGATAAGTTATCTGCTGGTAGCCTAATACTTATGTACTTATGTACTTGTGAATTTTAAATGTAGGGCTCACTTGCATTCTAGTATTTTTACACTGCGATATTGCTTCTTTTATGTAAGTAATGGATCTAAGTACTAACGTTATGTCCAGTGTATTTTGAGGCAGATTTATAGTGTATTATGTTTGCTAAGTATTCTGATGGACTTGGCTTTTCTCCCAGCAGAGACACAACACTTCAGTTAATGTTCCTGGAGAGACGCTGTAAGTGGTTAAGCTGACTCTAAACATAAACAAATCACCTATTCCAGCTCCCGCAGACCAAAAAAAGTAGGGGAAAAACAGGCTAATTGAAGGAATGAAAAAGATTCTGAGAGAGTGCTGTTTGCAGAGTCAGTGAGCTCCAGTTAAAATACATGACAGGAAAGTTATAATCACTGCCTGTCTACGTGCACAGGCACATGCTCTGAAATGTCAGGACGCCACATCTGCAGGCATGGCTCATTGTTGTACTTCAAGTTGAGACAAACAGAAGGCCGCAGGGTGACGTGGACACACTTAAATACTTGATGGATGACATCACAGGCCATTCATGAACCTCTGCGGGGTTAAAACCAACAAAACATGCCCTCACCCTGTAAGCACAGACGGTAACACATACCACTGTGCAATCAGACGGCCGCAGTACGTGACCTCTCTGAGTTGGCCCATCGGACACTTACAACCAGCAAGAATGTGACCCCAAACCGCCCAAAAACAGAACTGACCATCAGTCCGGGGTCCAGACACTCACTGGCTACTGAGAGTGTGCAGCAGGGATGCATGGGTGTATCCCTGATGTCGCTGGAGACCAAGTGGCGGTGGACCTCTGGAATGCCCGTGGCAAGGATGTGGGCGCCAGTTCTCAGCTGGGATGCCCTGCCACGGCAGTGGTTCCCAGAGTATCAGGTTCTGGGAAACCCCCCATGGTTCACATAAGAGGATAGCTGGTGCCAAACCTCTAGCCACTGCTCCCCTAACCTCTCATCTCTCCTCATTGTGTAGGTGGATGTCAGACAATGTGAGCCAAGAGCCGAAATTCATCAGAGAAACAGGTTGACTGTGAAACCACATTGTTACGAAAAATATATTTATCGTTTCTGTTGGTTCGGACTGCTGGTCAGACAAAACAAGACATCGCCTTGGACTCTGGGAACTTGTGATGGGCATTTGTTTTAATTTTGACATTTACTTGACGGAACATTTACTAGAGAAAATAATCAGCAGATTAATCGGCAGTTTTAGTGTAATCCTCAAAATATTACTGCTCTAACACCTGTTCAGTACAGCTTCAACAGTACTTCTAATATAGTTACCATTTCGGGCTTACCCTTGCCTCAGTAACAGCAGACTGACCCATTTCTAAATTCACACAGTCAGCACAATTTAACATGCAAGATTTCAGGCGGCTTATAAAAGTGACCATCTGGGGACCAAGAAAAACACACAGTTGGACCACACACACACACACACACACACACACGCACACACACACATACACACATGCACACAGAGTGTAAACTGCAGGATGGTCATGTGTTGTAATGTATACATAGCTAACTTTGTGTTGTTCTACTTGGTTGTGCATGGAGCAGCCTGAGAACACGGTGGCCCAGCGGGCTAAAACTGCGATCCGTTACCACTGTGGCAGTGAACCTGTAAATCCACAACCAGGGGGTCACTATCACTCTCACTCACACACACACACACACACACACACACACACACACACACACACACACACAGACACACACATATAGCCTAACTCCTTTGCTGGAGAACTCCACAGTCAGCAGTGATGTATTGTGGCCTGCAGGAGAAATTCACACACTGTAAATGAGATAAATCCGTCTGGTGTGGTTCTGTTCTCCCAGTGGCGATACTGCTCTGTTTCCCTGTGTAAAGGGGGGTTAAAGAGCTGTGATGTATTAGTCTACGCATACAATGTGGCACGAGATGATGGGCTGCTCTCAGGGGAACTGTGCCTGCTTCCTGTTGCCTTTATAATCCCACTGAGTCATTACAGTGACGCTGGAGCTGTCACATGTTAGCTATTAGGAGTATATGGAATAAACAGTGATAAAATGCACTGTCAAATCATAGTGAGGCAGCATCCTACACTGTCTGTGATGTTATCCAGAGTGTTTTGTGTGTGTGTATGTTCCTGTAGCTGCCACCTGTTTCTTCTTTTTGTTCAAAAGTCTCTGCTGCTTTGTCCCGTAAATTTTAACCGGAGTGACTAAACTGAAATTGTGACACTGACTTCAAATGTTGTACAAGAGAGATGAGGTGGAAGAACATACTGCGCGATAATACATGCCCTGTGACTCATTACCTCTCTTCCTGTCTATCCCCCTATTACAGTCTCTGAAACACAGTGCCAAGAAGTAAACTTGCTTCTTGGCTTCATATTGCTGCTTTTGTAAGCAGCAATATGAAGCTGTGAGAGCAGAGCCGAGAGCAGAGCAGTGGTGGTACTGTGACGTGTATGGCCTGTACCAGAAAAGAAGGTACCTTAAAAAACATGATCAGTCATCCAAAGGTTCTCCTTTTCATACAAATCTCTTCTAACATGGTTGTCAGACATTAAAGAAACACACGGAAACTCACAAATGAATCTTTTTCGGATGAGTCTTCTCCTTCTGACCGGTGTGTCCTTCTGCTGGCTGCGGTCGTCCCGGCTGAGTTGGCGCACAGAAGTGGTCCCTTAAACTCCTGCCTGTCTGACCCTGAGAGAGTGAGTGGGGAGACCGACAGCTGGAGCAGCTGAACACATGCAAAGGGAGGGAGAGAGAGAGAGAGAGCAAGAGACGGAGAGGAGAGAGAGAGGGAGGAGAGAGGGACAGCCCATTCTTACCCCCCCCCACCTCCTCCCCGCCTCTGGCCCCCTGCACTGCCATCCTCCACTCTCCAAACCCCCTCTCCCTGACCCCCCAGGATGCAAATTCCTGGTCTGCGGCCCAAATACCAAAATTCCAAATCTGTCCAAATCGCAGGCCGAACAACAACTCACAGATTCACACACTTGCCCCCCCATCTTCTTACCCAGTGCCCCCTCTTATGGTCCCACAACACACCTGGTTTCATTTAAACTAAACCCCCGCAAAAGCTCCAAACTCTCCCACCCTTTCCTCCCTCCCTTTTCCCATTTACCCCCCATCTATCTATACTTACCTCCCCCGTCTTGTACTCTCTTTTTTTCTTCTTTCCATAAAGCGACTAAAGCCCTCGCTCTCATCCAATCTGACATGCAGGATATTTATAGCCGGGGAGAGAGAAGTTAATGGAATGTGGACAAAAATTAGAGAGTGGAAGAGAAAGAAAGTGGAGACTTATTCGGAAAATTTGTCCGCTTATTTCTCAGAATAAACTGGAGGAGGCTTCATGGGATGAAATAGAGAAAATAAAATACTATCATTATTCTTGACCAGCTTTGCTGCTCTGCTTGTACATGACTAATCCATTACTGCACTTGGAATAATTTCAGCTGAATTTGTCTTGCAAAATAATCGGTGTGCTTTGCAAACTGGTTAAGATGTTGCTTCACCCAGATTTTATGAGTCTGACTCAACCTAAAGTCAAACCCATTACAAAATGACTGCATGCATTAAAGTTTATACTGAATATTCTTTGATAGACATACTAATCTTTATATTTTTAGAGTGCATAATCGTGCTGTTTTGTAACATTGTGGGGGCAATCATTTTATTTTTCCTCCTGTTTTTTTTTTTTTTTTTTTTTTAAAGTAAACCTTTGGTTCTAAAATAACCTTTACTTCACCTCAGATTGTTTATCTGTCCTGTGTTTCTGGGTGGTGGCAGAGATGGCAGCTGTCCTTACGGGAGATGTTGTTAAAAGTCACACGAACAAACCCCCTAGATGGACCAACTGTGCCCCCCTGGCTGGTCCCTCATTCCCATGACCACACACAGACACTGGAAGAGGTCTCAGTCCATGACACATGCAGTCTGCTGGCCACATTAAAATCTAAAACACTAATACAGCTTAGATTGATGACGCAGGGCTTTCTCAATCTGGCCTCTTCCCTTTTGTGCTATGATTTATATCTTTATCTCTTTGTCTTTGATGTCCATCCAGCACTCAGTAAACCTTGTCCCTGGAATGGGTTAATGATAACAACTCCTCCATATAATACCGCAGATAAAACAATAACATAAAGCAGGGACATTTTGATGTAAATACGTTCATTTTATTTACAAACCAAATGTACAGACACTGCAGGGACTCTATAGGTGCAAACAGGGAGACTGAAAGCAATAATGGGGCTTAAGAAGCAGAATTCATCACCGCTGACAAAACGAAACAGATAAAACCACAAACCGAGGGTTAAGATAACGGCTTTGGGGGGGATATAGCCAGAAAAAAAACGAGGGAAAAGTGGGGAAAAATGAGGGTCGAGCTGCGAAGAAACCGCTTCAGTCGTGATACATTTTGAAGATACAGCTTTTGACGACACCCATGTATCTGTCCCACACAACCTGATGTCTGAGGGGCAGAAAACAGAGAGACAGAGAGACAGCACACAGTAAGTAAATGCAGCAAAGAGAGTAAGACTCATGACAAACTGTAATTGTGAAATCAGTGTGAAGAAAGTAAATGAGGCAATCTTTGTCCACTCGGTGTAACATGTGGGGGGTGGGTTGTCTGTTTCTTTTTATGAATATCTCTTTGTTAAACATGTAGTGGTGCAGGGCTGTGTAAACCCTTAACTACATTCCAGAGTGTTTGCATGAGAAACAAGGTAACTACAGTTTGAGAAATCAGGGGCGAGATAGGGTGACACCCACTGGTGGAGCCGAGACGTCAATATTAAAGACACAACTTTATGCTTCAGCAGCATTAATGATTGCCAAAGTATATATAATATTTGGTTATTGCTTTTTTTTTTTTTCTTTCAAGGAGCTCTACAACATCCTGACTGTATTTTTCGCCCCTTTAGGAATAAATAGTCCTGGCAGGGTTGGAGTTGAGCTCTACCTGATAAAGCTTTACAGAATAAAAGCACATTGACTCACTTGAATGTGTCAAGTATGTGTGCCGAGTTGTTGTAGTGAGTAAGGTAGAGTCTAATGTCCGCAGCTGTCCATCGGTCTGAACGACACGGCTCAATAAACTGGGGGAGAAAAAGAAGGGGAAGAGACGTTACATCACACCGTCTCCAAGGCAGACTTCAAGACTGGATTCAGAAATACAAGTTGAATGATCTGTCTTTGCTTGAACCACGTAAAGATAGAAACTACATTTTGTAGAGGTTACACACCTTCTCCACAAGATCAATGAAAAAATCTCGGACATCCTTTGTGTTGGTTAACTTTGCGGCAATGTTGACCAGGCCTCTGGATAGATTCTACGAAAAGAATGAAATAATTACATTAACAAAACTATTATTTCCTTTCATTGAAGAAGTTACTGACTGGTTTAATTTCCGATATTCTGAGGTTGTTATTTCTCTCACCTTAAAATTAGCCTCCATCTCATTAAAAGCTTTAGTCTTTCCTCTAAGAGCTGTACAGACCAGACTGAACAGAGAGGAGTGGAAGGAAGAGAAATTACCAATACAAGTGTGTATAAAATTGTAATTAAAAGCCAATTTTAAAAAAAAAATCAGAAATGGCAAAAAACGTGTAGGTTTCTCTTCATTTTCATGTTACCTTTTGTGTTGATCCAGCAGATCTTTGTCAGTGATTAACACCTTCAGTTCTTTCAGCTCTTGTAAAAACTCTTTATCGAGATCCACGTCCATGTCTTCCACCATGTTATCTACAAAGTCACACACTGTCATATCTGTTCAAAAGAGGGTTTTTTTCTTCTTTTAACTATCATCGCTGCTTATTCTTTTTTCTTCTTATTTATTATTATTTATTCTTAGCCAATTAACATTGTTCACTTCACACAATTTAAATTAGTCTTCATTGTATTGAGGCTATGCAAAACCTGAAGGACCTCTGGTGGTCAGCTGGCCTCACTGATGGAGGCACTGCTCTAAATGTTCCTTATTCTTAATAGCCACCATCGACAGCATACCTCTTGTTCTTACGTGAGATATTTCTTTAAAGTCCTCTTCATAGTTTGTCTCACAGTTTCACTTTTTTTTCTATTTTTAGTGTTCTTGGATTTATCTCTAATGTTTTATCAATCTGTAAGCCTCAAACTAAGACACATTTAGACGGTTACAGATGATTAATATACTGTATATGTTACATAACTGATTAAAATGTCATACATGTCCTTCATATCTCAGATAAAAATGGCAGCAAACGGCTGAAGGAAACAAGACGAATGGCTCACCAACAGCCCCAACGGTCCAGTTGCTGATAAGTTGCCCAGCACAGAAGGCAAAGTCCTGGAATGTGAGATATTGCAGCTTTCTTTTCCCCGTCTCAAAGCGATTGTTGGCAAAGAAAACAATGGCAGCATAATCCCTGAAATAAGCGAAAGAGGCATTATAGAAGCTAACAAATAGACAGAAAGAACTTTGATGTTTTCACTAGTTTGAATAACCCTGAATGCTAGCCTTCTCAGGTGAGGTTTTGTTAGAGTTAGCTAAACATGTAAACCCATGAAGTAATTCCTCATAACAACTACAACAACACAGAGGCAGGCAGGGAGGTTTTGTACGCTCTTCACACGGATTACCTCGCAAGCTTGTCAGAAAGAAGAAAGTGGTGACGTATGTTCTCCACCAGGGGTCCCTTCAGCTCTTCCACAACTTTAAAAACACGTTTGAAGTTGTCGAACTGAAATTAAACATATGATGCATGAGATTTACTAAATTTACAACAACATGACAACATGTATAAAATCAGACAGTAAAAGTCACTGTAACTGAAACTCAAAACGAATTTTAAAGAACGAAAAACTGAAAGTCAGATTACGACCAGAAAGAATTCAAGGTGGTTTCACAACAAAAATGAGCAATGTCTTTTAAAACTGCTGAAGACTCCTCTGATAACTAAACCGACAACACAGACACGCGGTCATTGTGGTGTTGCTCTTACCTGTCGTCTGCAGCTCTTCAGTGTCACACCTGTCTTGGCTCCGATATCGTCCAAGTCTTTCTTTGTTCCCTTGGAGAGTTTCTTTCCCAGGACCTCACGGACAAATGCATCATCGAAGGTGTAATATCTAAACATGTATATACAAAAGGTGAAAAAGGTGAGTTGTAAGAATATATTCTCATTTACTACGTCAGGAAACAAGAATAAAGTAGTGGCGTTTAATAATAAATACATGTTGTGGTAACATCTGCCTTGAGAGGGGAATAATCTAGTTCAAGGAAGGGGCACATTTAAAAGATTAAATAATGACGTTACTGCAAACCAGATAAATCAGATAATTAATGGTGATCAAATCGGGGCATCGTCACTGCACCTCTCTATGAGCATGGCTTGTCGATGAGGTGGGATCTGGAACAGTAGCTGGTTGCCTAGTTTGGATGGACTGTGCAGCAGACGCTCACACATCTGGAAAGTCCTGTACTGGTCCATGGTGTCACTCAGTAGAACATCTGCACTCGCCTCGCACTCCTCCATCACTCCTCCATCCATTCGTCCCTTCACTGCATCGTTCACTGTTGGATAAATCAGACATGCTTGGTGATCCAACCATGGCTGTAGTGATGTGTAATAACCTGTACTAACAAAGCTGCTGGTCAGCAGCACTGTCATTATACTTTACCTGGGCTACTTCCAATGTGCAGGGTGTGGGTGTGGATATATAAATGTCACAATATGTAGGTTTTCATTATGTTTTGCACATTAGCGGAACATTTAGCTTGTAACCCTTTAAAGAAACAAAATGTATATCACAACCCCTTGACTTAAGTATCATGCGTTACTTATAAAGAGTAACTGTTTCATTTGAATAGTTTTCAGAGGCCTGAAAAGTCAGTCTCCTGAATTTAACAATAAAAAGCATACAGTAAAATTTTTCTTTCTTTCCAGTGTTTTTATTCAATTTCTGACCCCTCAGATTGGTTGGTCCTGACCACCAGATTGGGTGCATTTGAATTATATGTTCAATGATAATACAATAAAACCCACATTGTGTGCATCTTTGTAAGATAACTCCAACAAACCAGGACTCTGTATAAGCTCCTCTACTCCGCAGTAAGTCCACAGTCTGCTGCAGTACATTGTGACCCATAAATGTGACTCATACCTGTGTATCCATCCAACCAGAGCTGGTACACCTCCTCATCCATGATAGTGGTGTTACCCACGAACACGTCCAGCTCCATCGTCATCTGCGTGGTGGCAGAAAAGTAAAAGCAAGTGGGTCAGGAGATGTTTCTGTTTAGCTTAAGTAACGTTAGCCATCATCAACCAGCTTTCAGATGAGCTCAAAGACATTGTAAGGACCAAAACACACATCATACCTTGTTATGAGCGTTTCAAGTACCAAACTGAAATAAAAACTGAAATGCAAAGTAAACGGTTAGATTATAATGGCTATGGCCATTATAGCCGCCTAGCTAACTTCCTCCATTAAAGGCTAGCTTCTTGTCCTAGCTATGTTAGCAGCTTCAGCGGAGACTACACTGACAACCAGACAACAACACGGTGAATTAAGATCAAATTAACGTGATCGCGCGTGGTTTAAAACACGATCATCTACGAAATGGCAGCGTACTGTATCGCTACGGGTGCTCGCTATCAACAACAGCAGGCACGCTAAACGGACTTCCGGTGTCGTGACGTCAGAGGAAAGGTTCTTTACACATATTACTGTAAGTGTCTCTTTAGACATCTTCTCAAAACAAACTGACTGACCTTTTGTTGTTTCATGTTTTCTGTTGTAATGTTAGTGTCGCGTGACAACATATAGGTTCTATGTTTAATTATAATATATTGTTTACGTGTTCTCGCATACAGCAGATTACATTTTACTGTATATCCTACCAGTAATAAAATGACGCAGTGCAGTAAACAAAAATCCACACCCGAGCACAAATAAATAAAGGCAGTGTTACTACATAGCGGGCTGCTCATAATGCATAACGATTTTGTAGGACTGTGTGTTTTTTGTCATTTAACCCAGTTGTAGAAAGTATGCTTTTATTCTGAAACTATTATAGTTATTTTTGCTGTTGCATCAGCTTATTGTCAGTCTATGGTACTTCCCCTGTCAGAGCAGACGTCTCTCATCCTTCGTGGTTAAAATGTGGCACAACCCCGATACTAATAACGCTCCTAAATTATGCGTAATAAGAATAATAGGTCATCTATTTTTGTCTTTGTCCTCAGGGTTAAAATACAAAGACACACTTTTTTTCTGACCAGTGAATATGGCTGCAGACAAAATTGTGGTGTAGACAAGTTAATAATTAAACATTAATCAGAGATAAAAGCAGAAATGGACAGCGTTTTGTAGGTTTCTAATTAAATTGATTTGAATGTGCTATATTTGAGGGATTTGTCATAACAATTTATAGCCTATAGTATAGATAGAGCATGATGACCATGTTTAATCATGATGCTATAGGCTGACCTCGGGTTGTTTTGTTTCATAAGGTTGCCCCCTGTGTTCTTTGCGTCGTCCCACTTCTGAACCCAAACCTAAAGCTGAGGCGACATGGGGCCTACCCAGCACCCACAACGACCCGCCTACTGCCTATGAGCCGCAAAGTTGGCCCATGTTTAATCCCTTTTAATTCATGTTAAGTAAGAAAGCCATCAATGGCCAGAAGAAAATCGAACTACAATGGACGATTGTGTAAAGACTCAAATTATACAACACATCTGTCAGCCTATTTCTGCCCTTCCATTTGTGCTCTTAAGTTATTTTAAAATGTACGATCCGAGATCTGTGTGAGCACAAGGACGATGTGTGCCTTGCTAGCTGCGTGTTCACAATCTGCTCTCTTTTCCTCCGGCGATTAATCTAAATAAATCCCTGCAAATCCCTCTCCATGCCCTCCCTTTTGATGTTTCTGCATGTGTCCTTAAAAATCACAACATAAGGGAAAAACGACTCAGTCAACATGTCTTTTTGTCAGATCTCCCCCTGCACATCAACACTCTCACTTCTAACCCCACATGACACCCTGATTCCATCCCCAGCTCCCTCTTGCACGGTTAACACCCTACATTGTTATGGCCTCAGCTAAACAATGGAGGTGGGACAGAGGGCGGAAGGATGTGGCTGAATGCCTCAGCATAAACCCATGGAAAAAAGCCTGCAGTCACACTTTCCGCCAATGTTCTTTGAAAAGAAACGAGTAGGCTACAACCAGGAGTCACTCATGATGCAACTGTTATACTGTACATCTTTCTCTGTAGTGAACTTTAAAGGAGGGTCTGTTAATGAACCTCTTATGTTTGGCAAAGGTTTGGGCAGAGCTAAGATCTGGTCATAGCCCATGTCTTTATTTTTTTGAGGAGGATGAGACCAAGCTGATCAGATAATCCAAGAGTCACATGGGGTTTCTACTAATTTCCTTTAAGAAGTGTGCATATCCGTGTTGTTTTGGATTTATGGCATGATAAAGGTAAAAGTAAAATCCAAATGGGGGCGCACAAGTTCCTCTCTGAGAGACCACATGGAGCAGATCTTCACCCTCACATCTGGATGATTTTCATAGCTGAGAAGATCAGCTGGATCCCTGAGCTGTTCGGTTCTATGTGGCCATTTACTACAATGCCATATGCCTATGGTATGCGAAGAGCCACTGTAAACCTCAGAGGAAACCACTAACATGTCCGATTACTGTCTAACCCACGTGTCAAGACAGCAGTCATCGTAAAAAGTAAAACTTCCGGTAAAAACATTAAAAATAAAATGATTGTGGTTGAGGAACATGATTGCATTGAAACCCGAAAAAGACACCCTCTAATATAAGTAAAGACTGACAACTACGAAATCTACATTGTAGTAAAATGCAATGTGTTCTCACTATTTTCATTAAAATGTAACAAGTCAATGCTTTTATTCTGAAGGCTACAAAGACTGTCTTCCGGTGATGCTGCAGCTTGACACGCAGCTCGCTGCTCGGTGGTGTCACAGCCGTGAAAGTGGCGGAGGCGGACATTGTTGTGGTAACAGTCCAGCCCCAGAGGACGAACAGCGATGATGCACTTATTCTGAGCGGATAACGGGAGAGATTGGATTTTCATTTGTTTTGTTTATTTGTTTTTATCTCAAGATTAGTCGTTTGTAACGAAAAAGGAAAGAAGCTGCTGCACCGTACGGACTCATCCTCCAGCACCGTGGAACGAGTTCATTCAGCCGAGGCGAGCGGAGCACAGCCTGGTGAGACGATGCCAGCGACGTAAAAAAAAACAAAAAAAAACACACACAACATCTGCAGGGTGTGCATCCGAGGCTGCTGGATTAAGCCTCCGTGGATCGACCGGTCATTTGTACATATAGGCCACCGAAGAGCCCACGGGGCGGCCGTTGCCTTCAAATACTGCGAGAGGAGGTATAATAAGGACAGTTGTATTCCTGGAGGCCTTTGGTGAACACAGTCTGCTGTTGAGAAGATGACAGATTGACATTAATGGGGGTTCGCGGCGCAACACGACCTCATTAAGACATCATCCGCGGAGAACTGGGTTCAGCACAAATTAGGGCTTAAATCACAGCGCCTTGAAGAAAGCCGTCTAAAAAACGAAATCACATTTTTGTGCCATGATTTGGCCTCCGGTGCTGTAGTGATTGCAAAGGCTGACATCTGGAAAACACTGTATGCAGAGGAAGAGGATGTGATGGCTCTGTGTTAAGCAGTGAAGCACACAGCTACACCTCAGCGCTTTTAATACATTCTCAGGTACCCTCTAGGTGTAGGTTTTTAATAGAAATGGGTAGCGAAGGTGAGATAATAAATAGAGAGCTGTCAAAGATGTCCGACGAGGATTTGCTGGCGTGCTCCAAAGAGGAGCTGGTGATCCGGCTGCGTAAAGAGGAGTCGGAGAAAATATCAGCTCTCATCCAGCGAGGACGGCTGATAAAAGAGGTAAATAAACAACTGCAGGGACACCTCCTTGAAATCAGGGAACTGAAAGTCATCAATCAGCGCCTGCAGGAGGAAAACGTGGAGCTGCGGGACCTGTGCTGCTTTCTGGACGACGACCGGCTCAAAGTGAAGAAGCTGGCCAGGGAATGGCAGCTGTTCGGGCATCACGCGGCCAAAGTGATGAGGGAGGACCTGGGCGGTTACTTGAAAAAGCTCGCCGACCTGGAGCGCATGCAGGACGGGCTGGTGAAGGAGAATTTGGACCTGAAGGAGCTGTGTCTGGTCCTGGAGGAGGAGTGTGTCAGCAGGAGTGACTCCAGTCCCGGAGGGTCCACCGAGCTCAACCTGCCCTGCATGGTGGCCCGGGACCTTGGGGACGGAAGCTCAAGCACAGGCAGCGTGGGAAGCCCAGACCAGCTCCACCTGGTGTGCTCACCTGATGACTGATGGCAGGCTGACGTCAGCAGTCAGGGCTTCTCCGTCTCAAATAAGGAATATGTAGGCTAGGGGTGGTGTGATTGACAGAATGGAGACACAGAAGCTTTGTCAGACAATACAAATCAATTTGGTGCAAAAGCATCAGGGCCTTCTGAATGCTGCAAAGATTTGTGTGCCACTAGGTTTTGACTTGACAAAGAATCTACCACTATAGACATTTTCAGGACTTTACAAAGACATTTAATCGATGTTTGCCAGATGATAATGTATCAAAATTTTACAGTATTTGTTTTTTAATGACTCCTCTGTTTTGGGGAGATTCTCCTTTTTCAGTGGTCTGTTGTTGAAAAAAAAGAAATGGGACCAAAAGACTGGGTCACATATATCAATTTATCTCATGCACTGGACTAGCCTACACTGGTAGAAGCCTTTTTTCTATTGCACTGGACAGCGTTATTATGGATCTTTAAATCACAGATCTAAAGATTCATTTCAATCCAGTTTTGAGCCATATTTAGTCCACTGAATTCCAATAGCACTGAAATAGAGGAGTTGTGATAAAAGAAAAAAAAATGAAACTATTTGATATTTGCTTTTGCTAGATGCCCAATAATGTGTACTATTTTATGCACTCTCTTCCTCAGGACAGGATTGGAGTGCCATATGTGCATGATGATTGTCACAATTTGTGCAGGCCTGTTAACCAGTCTGATGTGAGGGCCCTTCAGGTTTACTGTGAGTGGGGCTGCTGTGCATAATGTACATGTGCTAGAGCCAGAGTACAGAGTTTGGGATCAGACATAGATGTCCTTGGACCTCACTCAGAGCTGAACTGAACAAGTTCTGTCACTTTTTTTAAAAATCCAACTGGAAACTCTTTGTATCAAACTGGAAGGTCTACAAGTTTTAATGATTTATATTCTATTCAAACCAAGCTGTTTAAATTCACTTGTATTACATTTTTCTTACATTGTTGTTGATGTTCAATTAGCATATCACAGAGTTTGTTTAAGTTGACGACGGTCAGCTTTGTCTTCTGTAACTCATGCTTTGTATTTACCCTGTAACATTAACTTTGACCCTTCTTTATCTTGATTTATCTGTATTAACTAGCATTAGGCTACTAACCGATTTCAGTTTAAATCATAGATAATGCACATGGATTAGAAAAGATTTATTTTGTCGTTAGCTGTTTATTCGTGGGCTATGCTCGTAGTGCATTGAAGAGCTTTAAATACAGTGGGTATGACACTTTGTGCTGTTCTGACCTTTCTTTGTGTGTTTGACTTTGCAGAAACAAGCATTTACACATTTACATGTCACACAATGAAGGATTGATTTCTGCACTTGTTGTTTTGACCTTTCGTGTCTGAACCAACTGCACTTGATTGATGCTCCCGTCATGTCACACAGACTGACTTTATGGATGTTCATCAGTTTTATTTTTGGATCCCAGTCCGGAGAGCTGAAGAGGGCAGCAATGCTTTTAACCACTTAGCGATGCACAGACGTCCTGTGACAGCACCAAACACACTGAGTTTTTTTCCCATTATGCTCTATAGCTCTCAATCCGACTCTCGTCCCATCTCCATTTTTCTCTCTAACCCCATTTTAGCAGAGCAACCCAATTCCCTCTGAGCCATGTATGTATGCAGGAGATTCGCTTCATTTTTTGGAAATGGAGAAACAGAGAACAGTGTTCATGGTTGAGGGGCATAGAGCCTTTATTAACGTCAGTCAGTATAATAACTTCTAACACGTGTCACAGAAAAGGGTTGTAATTATTTTCATTTTATATAATTTTCTCAATTCGTCGTTTCTTATGAAATGTAAGAAAGGAGAAAGTAATATGGCCATTATAATTGGGTCAAAGGTTATGTCTTTTTTTTTTCGACCAACACACAGATATTCAGTTTACAATGGTATAAAACACTGCAGCACATCCTCACATTGGATAAACTGCAACCTGAGAATATTCAGGATTAATCACAAAATAGCTGCAGATTAATCTTCTACCAGCTGACTAATCAAATACTCCTGTCCCTCCTACAGTATTTATGTCCCAGTTATTCTGGTGTCTGTGTTCAATTTACAAAATTATTTATTCTCGATTGAAACTGATGAATGTGTTGATTTTAAGATGCAGTTAAGTCTAATCATATATCCTTTTTTTTTTTTTTTACAATAATGATATTACACCATCACAAATTTCACACAGTTATGAACCTTTGCTCTTTATTAAATGTGAAGTAGTACAGCTTTAACAATAGATTAAAGTAAGGCACTGCCCACCAAAACAGTTCATCTGTCAGAGACAATAAAAACGTTACCAAAAATATATTACACTCTCAAGAATAAATATGTGGTAATATAATCTATGTTAACTCCTATGGCCCAGCCTTAGTGGTCAAATATTTGCATAGACAATATTAGGATTGATAAAAGATTCATACAAAAATAAGGACCATTTACTAATAAGTACTCTATTTCCCTTGGTGAGGAAGTTCATAAAAAGTTACATAACATGACGTAACAATGTAAAAAGTTATTAAATGCATTATTATACTGAATTATCGCTGTTAATATATTATTAGATGGAGTTATCACAGTTGTATTATTATATAATTCTGCATGCAATGCTTTGTTTTGAACCTCAAACAAACTCATTCTATGTTATAGCTTTTAAAATAAGAAATATAAAGACTTTATATTTTTATCAACACTTAAAAGTATGTAACATTCTTATCCTAATTTGCACATTATCTAAGTAAAGAATCATCTTTCTAAAGAGAAGAAATGACCCAGATGCACACAGCTCATTTTGAAATGGTTATCACAATCATCATTTTTCGTTTCCCTCATGTTTCCCAGAGATCCTTTTTGTCACTCATGATGAAATCAACATTAGTGTTTTGCCAGGACGACACGGCAGTCATTCACAGAGTGAGGATGGTCGGGGAGTGCAGCGAGTGATCCGATTGGTCTCCACTGCTGCTGCTGCGGCGATGAGCTATCCCACAGGGCTGTGGGGCTTGAGACTGTTGGCTGTTTCCGTGGTGTGATGAAGCATGGGATGTGATGGAGGCGCTGGTGTCTAAAGAGGCAGAGGGATAGGTGAAGACCATACCAGCTGTGAAGGTTAGGAGAGAGGGAGTAGATGTGAGAACCGGGGTGTGGAGAGACTCTGATTCAGTGGCAGAGGCAGCCGATGTCACATGCTTGGTGGGGATGGTTATCTTTGGTTTAGGCTTCTCTGTCTTTGGTGGCAGTTTGGTCGAGGGTCCGGGTCTGGGTCTGCTGAACTCCTGTGGCTCTAGTTTGATGCCTCCCAAAGAGGAAGTTGGTGGATTTGGGTCAGAATCGGAATCTGAGTCCTCAATTTTACAAATGGGACGGTGAGCCTCCAGGACCAGCTCAAGCTTGTCTTTCTCCTTTTGTAAATCAGCTATTTCCTTCTGTAACTTGGACTTATCATCCTCCAGCTGGTCAGTCTCCTACACCAGGGGAAAGCAGAGAGAGACAGACATATGTGTAAACTCCCTCATGTCTCATTGAGATCAATGCCTTGTATTTCAATCATTAATGTTTGGACATTTGTACAGCGTTTACTCACAGTTTGCAGTGTGTCTGTCAGCTCCCGACGGCGATTGCGACATTTTGCTGCTGCCAGCTTATTCCTCTCCCTTCGTATTCTACGTCTCTGCATCTCTTCCTGGGATAACTTTGATTAGAAAGGGAAGATTCAAGATTAAAATATATAAAATAAGTTAACCTGACGCAGTGAGTCAAACTCCAAACCCCATTGACAGTCTAAAGTTGGATTCTGAAACCTTGCTTTGGGTAAAAAACTTAGAATATCAAATGTACAGGGAGAAAATTTGGGACGCCATCATAGACTACATGACACATGTGAAATACTACCACCATGTGTGTGCACTGAGTCATCACAGTCATGGCGGCTGAATGATCTTGAAATGCTTGAGCTTCTGTGCCTTTGTAACACCCTAACTCTGACTTCATCCAGCGCCCTGCTGAATAATTGCTGTTGATCAAATATTTCCCGCCCATTCGGGGTGATGAGTCACACTCAGACCCCGGGGGTGACTCAGGTGTGAGTCACAGAACATGACTTGCCCCTGTGAGTCACATGACAGTCCACTTCCTGTACAATGAAATTACAACGGGTTGTGTCCCAACGTGTGTCTGATGAAACCAAAAAATTGTGGTGGTGACAAAAGCGCTGATGGTCTTTAAGGTCAAAGTGGCGTTGAACTGGGTCACTTTAACATCTACGATATTGTGTTATGAGACGTAACATTGCTCTGCTAACAAAAAGTAGATCTTTACAAACAGTGTGTCGCAGGTGATGATTTCACTGAGGCTCAAAGCAAACACCATCAAAGAACATAAACAGTGCGTGTTGGACTCTGGAGAGAAAATGTTCCCTTTTTAAAACTTATTTAGATAGTGTATTGAATAAAATATCTACATTATCCTATATTGTCCTTCCCCTATTTCTTAACTGATTCACCTGCTATGTAAGTCTAAAGTAAATGACACAGAGAGTATTACAGGATATTACACACTAATTATGAAATGATTGAACTTCTGTCCACACCTCACTATCTGCATCCCCTACAGGGAAAATATGCCACCCAAGATAGCTTCCCCACAATTATCAGTGTCTAAATATATATGTTTGTAAAGTTTCAGACTCTGTTATTTCATTTCTTACATATTCATCGGTCCTGCGCCTTGTCGATGCAGTAGTGTTTGCGGCTGCTCTTATGACCCCTGGTCTGAATAGATGGGAATGGGAAGGTGGTGGACCCAGAGGCCGTGCCCCTGAGAGGGTTGGGTAGGGAGGTACTGGAGATCGGGAAGGGCCCGGTGGATGCATGAGGGAGGGCTGGACCAACCACTGGAGGTCCTGGTTGGTTGTGATGGCATTTAGGCTTGGTACAAACTGACTGCTGCCAGCCATTGTAAACTTCTAGAAAAATGGATTGAAAACATTTATTACATAAAGTAACAGAAAATAACATGTGATCAATAACAAAACACTTGGTTTCTGAAGTCTAAATGGTCAATAATTAATGTAAAACATAACTGATGATGAAGCTTATCATGGTTACATACATAAACAGGATGATAAATTGTATAACTACACACAAATTACATATGATGTAACATTAACAGTACTACTTTATTGAAGCTTGAAATCCTCAACTTTTTAAAACTTTGTTTTTTACTCTTACAGTTTAGTTTACATTCTGTCTAAATCTCTGAGGCAAGTTGTCGCCTAGTTAAATGAAGGTACACCTACCTGCTCCTGCTGTGTAATTGTAGTGTTGGAGGTTCCCTGAGAGTTTGACCCAGAGACGCTGCCTGTGTACGTCGGGTTGCCTCTCCCTTGACTCCCAAAGTTTCGATACATCCTTTCTGTTTAAATGAAACGAAAATTAGATCCAGGTGTGGTTATAAAGCCTTTACGTCCCAGAAAGGTACTTTCGGGTTGAATCTCGTGTGTCAATTCAAACTCAGGGTAAGCCCACCTTATTGCGGTAAATCGGTAGAGTCCAAACGGGTGCGTCTTCAAGGGGGTACAAGGAAGGAAATATCGCCTCGCTTTTTTTCAAATCGCCTTAAAACTTCCAAAAACAACTTTCAGTGGACCATCCTATCGTTAGTCATACGTCTAAAAGCCAAAGTCTGGGAATGATTGTGAGGTTGTAAACTCTTAAAGCGGCACTATAGGTTCACCACGCCCCTCTGCAGTTACGGGAAATAGTGTTGTCTGGAACCTCTCACGAATCAAACCACGTGCCGTGACGTCATTGACCATATATGGTGAGAGTTTCCTCCTGAGCGTCGCGCTCGGGATTCCTCACACTCAAACCACTTCTGGTGCAGTGGCTAAAATACTACAAGTTCCTACTCCAGTGGAAGTGTTGTCACTTATGTAATATATTGTATTTACGCTAAAAAACACGTCGATTAAAAATCTAATTGGCCGAAGTATAAAACAAAAAAACAGGACGGTTATTTAAATTGTAGCCTATTTACTGTTATTTGAATATTTCCTGTACTTTTTAGAAATAAGGACACTATTTGATCATTACAATTTCAACAAGCTAAGAGGAAAGTGATTACACTCGACGGGTTTAGAAAGTGTATCACTGTTATCCCTGTAATTGAGCTTTATGAAATTACAAAAACAATGTATATTAGTTTTTTCTTTATTATTGCAAATAGATGTACTGTTTTTTCTCATTTCCAATGCTTATGGGGAATTTACAAAATGTTTGTGAGTTTGTTCAGTAGCCCATACTACTTCAAAGTGAAATGACTGAATTTGAATATACTCTAAAACACCATACAAGGTTTCAATGCAACCTTCATATTTTATGACTAAACTAATGAATATGTTTTATCAATTTCACGTTAACTTAACTTTAAACTTCCAGTTTTCATTAAATTTTCAGATCCAGTTCAGAACATCTACATATCTAAAAATTATGAAAACCTTTGTATTCTGTATAAAAATTATAAATTAACAGTGAACTTTACTATTACTTTATGTTGATCTGAAATTATGGACCATAAAATGTATTCACAAAAGTACAAATACTCGTAATAATCATACTCTGATACTCTTTCATTGTAAATATGAATTTAAAGGTTGCATGGTGTTACAGGACTGGTTATGAAATAGATCATAACATGTGGGTGAAGCTGGGTGAAGCTGGGTGAAGCTGGGTGAAGCTGGGTGCATGCTGTGCTTAATTGTGTTGAGGTTTTGGCAGTCACTCTCACTTCACAAACCACATCAATGTCCATACATGCCTGTGGAGATGAGTCAGTGCATTGCCACAAAGCTGCTCATTTATATCGTCATCCTTTTCAACCACTGTGCAAGCACAATATAGTTCCTAGCAAAGATTAAAAAACTGCATGCTGTAGATTCGGTAAGCTTAATCTGTCACAACAGCTGCTGACCTTGCAGTCCCTAAGGACAGAGTTCCCGGCAAGGGTTGATTTCTTCTGTCGATGCACCAGTGTCTCACATTACAGATAATTCTTCTCCTAATAAGGATGGCAGAGTATTTTTTAGAGAGTCGCTAAAGTTAATTGCAAAGACAGTCTGCAGTCTTTTTTTGGGAGGAAAAAGAAAAGAAAAAAGTGCAGATTACTCATCCTCATCTATGAGTAGTGGCCTTCTGTCTCCTCATAACTTATGAATGAGAATAGAGACAATGACCAAACACTGAAACTGCCAAGAGCGTGGCACTTAACAAAGCCCACCTGAGGCTCATATTTCAGATTTGTCAAAATAAAGACACGCATAAAGGATGTTTTTTTTATGTGGTTGATGGTATCATATGAAGGGAATATGGGGTAAAGGTGAGAGTCAGATGACTAAAGCTTCAGGAATGCATGATGGCACACTTGCTATGTCTCTAATTGTGACATGTCCCAACATGTGGAGCACCTTTCTTTCCCCTGATTACATCCATTCATCCACCAGCTGTTTCGTTTATGTCGTATTTGATGAGGAAAATGTCTGCTCATCAGACATGCACATTTGGGTGCATGAAAAAATGTTTTTACGTTTATGTATATTTCAATGTGAGGGTGTCTAAGTAAGGTGTTTTCTGATGTTTTCAGAAAGTAAGGTGTTTTCTGATTTTCTTCAAATTTTCCCTACAAAAGTTTTAAACGTTCTGTAGTGGATGAAGGAAGTTTAGATTTCATTACCATTTACTCACCCTACAAACACTCTTCTACACCCACACATCCATCCCACACACACATACTTTACAGAGCATAATAGCATCCTCATGACACACACAAACACACAAACACACACACACACACACACACACACACACACACACACACACACACA
>NW_022280057.1:3431880-3499081 GCF_004355925.1 Anarrhichthys ocellatus
CACACACACACACACACACACACACACACACACACACACACACACACTTATGTTCATTTGGTTTATTAGGTGTTGCCTTGTCAATTCATGCTTAAGTACCTTGATCATTATACCGAGATTGTACAGTGCAGTTTAGCCCATACCTGTACAAAAAGCAGATTGTCCAGGTCATGGTTTGGTGAGATAAATATCAAGAAATAATGACTTCACTTAAATACAATTTGAATAATATTAATTTACTACAATCCAAATGGTGTAGGAAATATTGTTTAGCTTGGTATTAGCGCTTATTGTATTCATATTAGGTTGTTGCACTTATTGTATTTGTATTAGTTTGTTTCTGCACTGTACTTTTGCTCTGGTCTATGCTCTTAGATGCTTGTTTAAAAAGGAGATGCACTTATGACTTCTGGTGACTATTGAATACCTATGTTGAATAAGTCGCTTTGGATAAAAGCGTCTGCTAAATGACTGTAATGTAATGGTATTAAAAATGTTGAAGCATATGTACATTAGCAGTTTATTGTACTCAGGTAAGTAGGGTAGGCTACTTATTTTGAAGCACTGTGGAGGTGATAAAAGTACAAATCCATAAATGTATAAATACCTCAATATAGTAAGTAAAACTTGAGGAAGTATTAGCAACCAAATGTTCTCAAGTAGCAGCTTTTCAGCTGGTCCAGATGGAGTTAATTATAACTTCAGGTTATAGAGTGTATAGTATATAGACGACTGTTGTGTTAAATTTCATGAACATAACATATGTTTATAATTTAATCTGCAAAGTATGTAGTAACTTGGACCAGGTGGGATAAATTGAATAGAGTAACGTTAAATTAGAACAAATAACGCACCATAATTCCTTACAACGCAGTGGAGTAACGTTATAAGTGTAAAGTAAAGAATCACATGGAAGTAGCAGCAGAAACTCAGTACTTTCATGGTTTGTACTTGCATCTGTGATCTGCCACGCAGGCACATTGAAGTCAACCAACCGCAGTGGATGGGTGGGATCACCAAGAATAGTCTGGTAGCCACGTAGCGAGCTAACAACGTTAGCTGTGCAGGTAAGTGCTCTTGTGCTCGTTGTTTACCTCTTAATCATTACATCATTACATTGTCACTCATACAAACTGTGGTGGCATTTGACATGTTACTGTTACCGAATGTATATTTTTCACACCGAGTGTTACTCTGTTTAAATATGATGTTGTATTAACTTAGCTGGCTAGCTAGCTAGCTAGTTAGCATCAACTGGTTGCTAGATAGTGGTTAGCTGGCAGGTATTAGCGTAAGTATGTTGGCCTCTTACTGATATCGTGGAACGTTAACTAACTAAATGTGCTCACTGTTAGCTGTGGTATAATATGCCATTGATATAATGCATGCAAGTTAACTAGCTGAGCTCGAAATAAGCAGAAATGTAGCTAACCTGACTTTGTTTTTATTTTTAGCGAACGTCACAATGGACTTGCCACATCAAGGGTACCGCGCAAGTGGTAAGTGGAAAATATGAATCACCGCGTTACCAATGGTTATCATTTTTGTGAAATATTTGCAAAATATCCGTCCATGGTTTCTACTTCCTGTTTTCTTACTCGAGCTAGACACACACAGCTCAACAAACAGCTGTCACTGTACGGGTGATGTACAATAACATGATCCCAGTTTATGAGGTGAAGTTACACCTAAAATGATGCAGTCCAATACACCAGCTACTTGGATACATCTTACTTGCAATAGGGTTATAATGACTATGCTCTTTGACTATCATAGGGTGGAGAAAATAGTGTGTGTGTGTGTGTGTGTGTGTGTATATATATATATATATATTTCATTTACTCTGTTGTGTCCATCTATTCACAGCTAAACCGAGAGCTCGTGCAGCTCCCTCCACATCTGATTCTATCCTGTTTGATGACACCAGCTCTGCAGCACCAGCAATGAACAATCCAGTTTACTACACTCCTGGGTACAATATGGCAGGACCCTCAAATGACATGCAAGGAGGTGCTGTGCCGAACAACATGTTTACTGACCCAATGGCCAATGCTGCGTTGATGTACGGCTCCTCATTAGCCAACCAAGGAAAGGATATCGTGAACAAAGAGGTGAGAAAAAACAGGATGTTGAAAGAACGGTTTCCTTCAGAGATGATACATACAACAGAATGAGGTGTTAATCCAGTAAACTATAAATACGATTATCTTTACAACTGCCTCAAAACATGTTTCTTGGGGGATTCAATCTGAAGTGGACAGTTGTAAATACTAAAGATGCACCAATTGCAATTGTCTTGGCCAATTCCGATTTGACCTGCTGATTAAGATTTGCAATTTTCTGTCTTTCTAAGGACTATAATTGACAGCCTACACAAACAGTTTTGTAACTTTTCTTTCAAAATTGAAATTCGATTGTAAAACACTGAGCATTAAGTAACTCCAAACTGTACCAAGTTACAGTATCTTGTTTTCAAAACCTTGTTTTTTAACGATGTTCCTCCACGGCTTATTTTGGACTTTTAGGTGTTACAAAAATGACGCGTGTGTGACTGTACTATACTGTGTATGTTGCACGTGTGTGGCTGTGACGTTAGTCTGTGCTGCTGTGTGCACGATGTAAAACGTGTGTAAATTTGACCGGCAAAAAAATTGGATATATGAGACAGCTCAATGGCCAATCAATCTGTGCATCTCTTGTACATTCCAGTTTAAATATGACCCAGACACACTCGGAACCATTTTTACAAGGTTCTGCTGTAGCTGTATGACGAAGCATACAAAGCAAGACACAGCCTGACTCTTCATATGGAGAGATAAAATGTCTAAACAGGAGTACAGAGTCCTCTCAAATACAGCAATTAACAACTGTGAACAATCTGTTTTCCTCCATGCAGGTGTTTTTTTGTGCCGTTTTAATTTAATTTTTGTCCCTAAAGGTGACTCTACACGTTCATAATTTTAAGTTTCTCAACATAGAGAACCATACAGATGTGTTCTTTTATTGACGTGGCCACTCTACTGTATTGTTAGCTTTCATACACAGTTAGTTCAATGTACATAGACTGGTGTCAAAGTGATGCACAGTCCTTAGGGCAGCCACAGCCTTTTAGTTTTAAAAACTCAACAGTAGTAATTGACTTTTTTGATGGCAGACTTGTCACTCTTCATCTGTCAGGTTAATGTTTGCACTTCCTTTGCCTTTCAGATCAGCAGATACATGTCTGTGAACAAGCTGAAATACTTCTTTGCAGTTGACACCAGATATGTATTGAAGAAGCTTATGATCCTCATGTTCCCTTACACGCATCAGGTAATCAGTGCCATTCACCCATCAGACTTTGTCCTACATCAACGTACGGGGTGACCTAAAACATCAACTGGCACGCATAACAGCTTGATAACTTTCCCTGGTATCATGTTTTCACCCACTTATCAATTTGAAACTATGCAAACAACATAATAAGCCACTTAAACACCACTCCAGCTCTAGTTATGAACGTGAGAATGCTGTGATTGCCAGTGCAGATATAAAAGCACACCGAGCTCCGTTAATTCCCACACGCTTTAACGCACTGAGATTGTAAATTAAGTCACCACTCCAAACATTGTTTGCCCTGATAATGTACGAACAACACAGAGTGCAAACTCTCCTTACAAGGCCAGGGTCACAAAAAGCCAAAAGCCATTCTAAAGAAGATGCTTTAAGTGTAATATTTTATTCTGTATTTACTCCATTCTTACTTCTAATGATCATCTACTACTGCTGTTACCCCGAACTTATTATTGAGCTTTAATCTTATCAAGTTTAAATTGGCTTTCATTCATTTTATTGTTTTATTTAAGACCCTTGAGGTGAAAAAAAGAGCACCAAACATCATGTGCGTGTTTTATTTTGAGTGCAGGGTGATTCGTACTGTACTTGTGTGTTCACGGTAGGATTGGGAAGTTCGTTACCATCGGGACGCTCCACTGACTCCAAGACAGGATGTGAATGCACCCGATCTTTACATACCAAGTAAGTTTTCTATGAAAACTAAATGATCGATAGCAGAGTATTTTTTGATGCCGATATAGTGTTTTAAGTGTACTTTTTGTCTTTTAGCGATGGCTTTCATTACCTACATTCTACTGGCTGGAATGGCCCTCGGCATTCAAAAACGGTGAGTGACTCTTCCTTATCTAATTTACTTTACGACTCAAAGTAAATTTATTTTGTATGAAATGAGTTAAATAAGGAGTGTTTGTTGTGTTTGTGTGAAGGTTCAGTCCAGAGGTTCTTGGACTGTGTGCCAGCACCGCCCTGGGGTGGGTCATCATCGAGGTCCTGGTGATGCTGTTGAGTCTGTACCTGCTGACGGTGCACAGCGACCTCTCCACCTTTGATCTCATCGCCTACAGTGGATACAAATATGTTGGGTAAATGTCAAGTTATACTTAAGATGAGTCTGTTGTGATGATATGAGGGTTAGTTTTAGGACAACGCTTCAACCTGTTGTGTATTATAGCTTAAATTATTAACTGCTAAATCAAAGATGTAAATACATTTATTCAGATTCAGCTCGGTGCTTAAAAAGTACCGTTTGTAAATACGGCATTTCTAAATCTTTTTTCATGCTTCTCTTCTAGGATGATCTTCACGGTGTTGTGTGGCTTAGTGTTCGGCAGTGATGGTTATTATGTGGCACTTGCCTGGTCCTCTTGTGCCCTTATGTTCTTCATTGTAAGTATTTTGAGCTAATTTTGGAAGTTAATTTAGATTTAGTCCTTATTCTTAAGCTAAAAATGGCCCATTTCAGTCATTTTTTATCCTTCATAGTTTTCGTCCAATTTCAGTCGACGACAACTCAAAACGTTTTGGTCCAATTTCAGTCATTACTTTTCAGTAACATGTTTTGTCTCAATTTTGTCAGCTTTTTTTAATTTTTTTAATTTTATTTAGTCTTATGTCAAATGTCTTTTTTTAAGTCATCAGATTACATTTAACATTTCAGTTCATCCAGTTTAGCCACAATGAATCATTTTGTAATTTAGTCCAATTTATTTCAAGATTTTATCTTTTCATTATCTGATGAAAAATACAGGTTCAATGATTAAGAATGCAGCTTTTCTGTTATTGCCATATTTTTTTCTTCAGTGAAGCATATTTTACATTCCTATGTAATTATAATTAATTATATTCTATAAGTAGGTCAGATATTTACATATTTAAAAGCTGTGTTTTTCCATTTCAGTTGTTCTTTCCCAGGGTGTTTTAAATATGAATAGCAAAGAAACAAATATACAAAGTACACACAGAAGAAAGTACAGCTAATACACACAAAACAATATAGATATGCCTCAGGTTTAGGCTTTACAGTGCAACTACCAAGTGTGATAAATACACTGTAGTAATGCATTACTATGTGTTGCATTGTTACACTAAATTACATTTTGTTACTTAAATACCTCAACAATGACCACTGACTCTACATATGCTGCAGTGTTTTACTGAAAAACATACTTTTTGTTGTAGCCTTATTTGCAGTTTACAGATGTTTCTGTGTTTGCAGGTTCGATCTCTGAAAATGAAGATCCTGCCCTCTCTCTCTTCGGACTCCATTGGAACCGGACCAAGTTCCAAACCCCAATTCCGCCTTTATATCACTGTGGCTACTGCCTTGTTTCAGCCAATCGTTATATACTGGTTAACCTCTCATTTGGTCAGGTGACCGTGATGCATTCAATAACTTGAAGTCCAATTTTATTGGAGCCAAAACATTTTGTTGTTGAATGTTTGTACACCTGCCTTTATACGCTGGTTTGTCAGTAAATGTCTCATGTAAAGTAATTCTGACAAATGCTTATTTTTGGCCACCTAACTTTGAAGACAAGGGCTTTCTTTGTGAGATCCTTTTAATCATAACATTGATTCAGTTCAAGTTTCCTTTTATATAACATCCCTGGACCTGCTTTACAGTATTTCACCCCACAGTACACACACCACACAGACATAAAACGCACATTACACACATGATTCGAGTACCATTTTCCGGTATGGGTGTGTTGCTGCTTTATCCCCCTTTCTCTTGTGAGTTTTGGGTCGTATTTATCTACATTTGACAAAGCATGACAATGTTTGGATTTTTTGTAGAAAAAAATAAATATATTTAGCTTTGTGTATTCAATTATAGCCGTTTGTGAGACCTTTATTGTTTTATTTAAACAGAAAAAGTAGTCATTATGCTGCATTATATGATGCTTTTGATACTTAAATATCTATGCTGATTCTCGTTTACATTGTTGGAGGCAAGACTTTTACTTATAACAGTATTTTTACACTGTGGTCACGCTACTTTTACTTTAGTGAAAAGACAGAATAGTGCTTTCACTACCAGCAGTTTTGGTACCATGTCCTTCTTGTTTAACACTTGTGCATCACTTAAAAACGTTGCTCTGTCCACGTTAGAAACTATCCTAGCCAGTCCTGATCATTACTACCAAATAGACAATCTTCTTCAGAATTTTAACCCAAGTTTGTTTACTTCATCCACCGTTGTTAAAATAGAAAATAATTTAATAACCAGATGATGAGTCAAATGATTAGCAAAAACACATAATGCAGCAGCAGTGCCCCTAGTGGAAACCAGGAAAACAACACAATAGCCCCAGAGGGCAAACGTGAGAAAATGGCTCAATCTGGTGGAAATGGCAAAAAACTACAACTTCAACCCAGGGCTTTAGACTGAAAGTCTGATATAATAGGATGCATGATTTTATGCTATGATTGTCATTAAGGGTCTGAGTGTCTTTTGGCTACACCGTTTAATCTTGATTTATTATAGGAGCTGAGGTTGAACTTTCCAAATTTGAAAAGAAACCAGACCTTATGCAGTGTACACTGGCAAAATGATCGAAAAAGTAAAAAATGTCCTTGTTGATGCGTAAGGATATGAGGTATTTTAAATCAAAAACTGCCCCCCCCCCCAAGTCTATTGGTTGGTGTGACACTGTATAATTAGTGCGGGAGCGTGCATGTGCACGCGCACACTGCAAAGCGTCCTTTTCGTTCCCATGGAGACCTCGGACGGCAACAGAACACGGAGGATAGGAGTCAGAGTCCACTTCTGAACTCCAGAACTTCACCTTTAACTCTGCAACGACGTGTTTTCAACATTTAAGGAGCTCCGCGTTCTGCCTGGATCATTGATTTAGTTATTTGGTGAGTAAATAGTTAATGTCAGACATTTTTGAGGCACAAGGTAACAACCACCTGTGAGAGGAAAAGGCGCCTTTCTAGACTAAATGAAACTTTATATTCTTCCGCCATTTGCCTCATGGACTGCTTTGTAGAGCCATGTGGCTTCACATAAAAGAGACTTTCAGGGCTTATGCATTGGATTTTCCTCGATTTCAGCTATACCTTCAGGATGTACGATCAACAAAGACTTTCCAATAGACCTGCACCTGTCCACTGGGTTAGTGTTTAGTAAAACGTGAGATGGTAAGCTAGTCTGAGCGTGTACAAGTGTTCACTTAGTGGACTTTGTTCGTTTAAGGGGATGCTCACCAGAGGGGAACAGAATGCTAACATTTAACTAAAATATTGCATTTTCCATCAGCTCGTTTAGTCAGTAAGTTAGTAAACCTGAAGTTGGGATGGACCTGGAAGTAGATAGCCCAGCCTGCATGTTTGAATTGTTGTTTTTGTTTTAACGTTTTGTTTACTATGCCCTTACAAAGGGGAAAAAACAATGCAAATACAATTTCCCTATTGTTATTTCTGTGCACTCAAAAGACATGTCGTATGCTGAGCAGATTGTAATGTTTGTTGTGATTTTTGGCTAAAGGCTCTATAGATAAAACTGACACGACTTGACTTCCGTCCACAGTGCAAAGTGGCTCTCTGCTACTTTTAGATTGAATTTGATTAGATTCAACTGTATTGTAATTGCACAGATTACAGGTACGAGAAATTCAGTTTAGCATTTAACCAGAAGTACAAAAAAACAAGTAAAGTGCAGAGTAATGTATAGAGTAATATAATAAACAGTAAGGGATGGATATCAATACACTACAGATAGATTCCATATGAACATCTGCAACAGTTAGTCAACTTTTAACCCTGATTTACATGAATAATTCCTCCCAGCAGTAGCTTTGATTGATTTCTGTCATTTCTTCCAGCAGGGTGCTGAATGACCCTGGAAGTTTCCACCTGGGAGCGAGATGGAGAATATCTCTCATACACTGCCACCCTCGTCACCATGTCTTTCCACTTTTGAGGGGTCCCTACCTTTCTCCTCCTCGCCGCAGCAGACCTGCTCAGAGGGCCGTGTTTCACTCCCACTTTCACCTATTTCGTTCCCCCCGTCGCCGACCTCGCTTTCTCCAGCAACAGCAGAGTCAATTCACTCTTCCTCGCCTCTGTCACACTGCACAGCCTCTCACTGCCTCGAAGGACGACTCACACAGTGCCTCAGCCCGGCGAACATATCTGACCAGGATGACCTGACCTGCCTCAACTGGCTGCATCAGAGGGGCAACCTGCTACCTCTGCAGTCCCTTCATAAGATGACACCACTGACTCAGCTAGAGTCCTCTGTGCCTCCCCGTCCCCTTCCTCCTGCCTCGTCCAAGCCACCGTACTCCTTCAGTAGTCTTATTTTCATGGCAATAGAAGACTCGCCTGACAGGAGGCTTCCAGTGAAGGACATCTACGATTGGATTGTGAATAATTTCCCCTTCTACCGGACAGCCTCTGGAGGCTGGAGGAACTCTGTCAGACACAACCTGTCCCTGAGCAAGAGCTTCCGTCGTATTCAAAGGGACAAGAGCCAGGTGGGGACATTACTCACGTTTACCACATTAAGAGCCACGTTATAGTGTGTGCTTAAATTATAGGACAGATGTTCAAACATCCATATCACTGCAATGTCCTTGAGCAACACACTGAATGCAGATGTGCTGCTCTGTAGTCGAGTCAGCAACTAAACTGCCCTGCAGGGGAAATTATAATTAAGTACTCCACATGTGTTGAGGTTGTTGTTTTGTCTACTGTCAGCGTTGCTTAAGAGTTTAAGTTTGCAGTTTGAGTCTTTCAAGTGTTTTTGTATGTTTTTTTTCAGTCAGTGGGTAAGGGATCGCTGTGGTGTGTGTGTTCAGAGTATCGGCCGGCGCTCCTCGAGGTGCTGAGGAAGACCCACAGTTATCACAGCACCAACATCAATCTGTTAAACAAGCCTGCACTGTGAGTATCACCACAGTGCAGTCTGAAGTATGAGCAAAACATATTTTCATTGTGTGTTAATACATCATTTTCTATTCATATATAATTCCATTAATTGTTTGGTATACTGTATTCACTTCATGACTAAAACACTTCATATAGTTTCTGTTGACTGATTCTAGACAAAAAGTCAATACTAAATGTGGCGATACGATAAGTTAATAACAGAAAATCATTTGACAATTCAAGAACAAAATGCCAAACATTTGCTAGCATTAGCTTCTCAATTCATAGTTAAAAAAATTATAATTTAAATGGAATATCTTTGGATTTTGGGCTATTGGTTGGACAAAACACACAATTTGAAGACTTTTCCTTTGGCTATTGCAAATTGCAATGGGCATCTTTCACTGTTTTCTGTTTTTCAAAAGATAAATTGATTGATTGATAAAGATTGAAAGATAATCATTAGTGTCATCGCTCCAAAATATTACTTTCCTCAACATTCCTGTGTTGTTTTTTCTGTTAATACACGGCATTCTATGGGTTTCTTTGGTGGATGAGGAGTTTTTGAATAATATTACATTTTAATGAGGCTCTTACTGAGGTGTATTTTATGTACTTTTCTAACATTTTGTGTGCAGGTTGGAGGGAGCTGAATTTGTGGTGCCTGCAGTGTGCGACTCTATTGAGATGTCAGGTGAGTGACGAGTTGACACACAACACTTAATCAGCACACGAGCGTGTACACATTTGACCCTTTTATGAATTTCTTTTAGTCTGCAATAATTCATCAATGTAGTAACTTCTCTCTGTGACACTTTTATTACCTGCGACTTTTCCCCGTCTCTGCAGCTTTTCGACATTGTTCCTGTGTTTGTGTTCAGTTGTCATGGCAACAACCTTCTATTACCTTGGAAACCCAGCAATAGTCACGCTTAGTCTCCTATATGTCTCCCCGTTTCATTTCCGGGCCTATGGCGCTATATGGGCCCATAGACGACCATGTCAGACTCCTCAGAACGACCTCGTTTAACCAGCCTGCATGAAAACAAGTTATTCATATTAATGTCTTACTTTCTGACACATATTCTGCTTGATTGATTGTTTTTCTTTTTATACAGATCCTCTCTCTCATGCCCTCTTCCTCTCCACACCGTCATCCCAAATCCTGACCAACGATAACCCAACGTTCTCCGACAACCCACCGTGCCCTTTGACCCCAGATCACGAGGAGCTTGTGACCATGGAGTCGGTTGAATACCAGCAGGGGGAGGTCAGTGAGGACATGGAGAAGGACCCCCTGTCAGACAGCGGGTACATCGAGCTACACTACTACCAGTCTCACCAGTACCAGTACCTGGTGCTGCCGGGTGACACAGAGTTGGACCTGGAGACCGTGGAGATCCTTCAGCTCGATGCCGAGGCCCAGGAGGCTGCCGGGTCACTGCTGGACCTGGCAGGCGGTGGATATTAATGTTACATCAACATTTAACAAGCACAACCAAAAGAAAGCTTCAATCCATCGTAAGCACACGCTCCAACAAAGAAACATAAATAGGGATTTATGTTTAAAAGTCTTAAGTGATAATGGATGGGGGGATGCTGATGTAAGTTGGCTGCTTCATCCTGAGACGTTGACGCTGCCCTAAGGCTTGTTTTGTAGTTAGGTAAATAATATAGCTCAAATTTCTAATGGACTATTAATAATATGGGTCATATTACTTAATATATGTTCAGGCACTTTCAATGCAAAAGCTGAATTCACCACCATACAATACCATACAATGACTACATGGACAAAGCAAACTTGTGAGTGTCGTGTTAACTTGAAAAAGGGGAGGGGCAAGTATTAATAGAGAATGATCTTCACTACAATAAGTTTTTAGGTTTTCATCTGTGTTTTTTTACTCGTTAAGTTCTTTCTCAGGGTGGAAGGCGTGCTTCCAACTCAAGCAGAAGTACTGTTTCTTGATAAAGATGTTTTCAAAGTAAAAATAAGTGACCAAACTTTCTTTATAAGAAGGTTTTTTAGAGGTTATTTTATGAGGGGGAAAAAAAATCTTATAAACAAAGTTAATTTGAATATATTGTTTTTAACACTGTTACTGTAACCTGTTCTGAAAATGCTGCCTTTTTAAAAGTAGTTGAGTATAATACCTGATTTAAAAGTACTTTAATTTATAATGCAGTTGCAATTGTAGATTGCGCTCAAAAAGTCGGAAAGCACTTCTCAATTCGTACCTCCAATTTTGTTTCTAATTGATTTCTTTCCACCTGTTGTCATTATTTTAATCATGTATACTGGAGTTGATTTTATGCTACATGATATTATGTTACTGACATTCTGTTAATTTTCTGGTATAACTATATAATCCTGTCTTCAACCAGGCGTAGTTTGATTGGAATTTGGAGTTAAAATGCTAAATGAACTCACTGCCATTTAAATGACTTTACAGTACATTTCTGTTTGTAAATTGCATGTATTTTGTGTTCATGTACTTTAGATCTTTTAATCTAACAAATAGAATCTGTTATGCGGTTCTTGTGAATAAAATTAGCTTGTTTTTAATGTTTGTCTATTTTGAATTGCACTGCCGGTTTTGTTTTGTTTCATGTGAATTAATTCTTAATTTATCCTGTATTGTTATTACTTACACAAAATAAATAATTGAGATGTTGAGATATTGGAACCACAAGACTATTAAGCTACTGCTAAATATCTATAATGGTATAAATGTAGTTCATCAAAAACTGGTTGCAAGGCTACACTGTGTTTTGAATACACGCAAAACACCAAACTTCTATTTTACATTACCTGTCCGGTAGTTCCGTATTCGTTTAATGATTTAGCTTTATACATTAAAAACTACATTTCCCGAAGATTTGCGACAGGGTGGGCACGCTGGGTAGCGTAGTTCGTCAACGGACTGAGGCAGAAGCAGGAAGCCACACTCGAAACTACATTTCCCAGACGACATTGCGCAGGAATATCCCGGAAATGTGCGAGTTTTCGTGGTGGAAAAAAGTTCTCAGTTATTTTCATGCCAGAAGTAACGCTTCAGTCGTTCCTCCACGATTGTGTTTAAGCCGTTTGAAGACATCAAAGGTAACAACACACACACAAAGCAACTAGAAGAGAGTTATTGTCAAGATAGTTTTATATTTAAAAGATCGCTGAGACGTTAGTTTTTAGTTCCCTTTAACGGCAAACAACAGAGACGCGTTAGCTTATGCAGGCTATTGGCTACGACCGTTAACTAGTTGATTAGTCAATACTTATGTGCTTTAGCTTGATAGCTAGGTTAGCTGTTGAGCTTCATTAACGTTAGATATCTGTTTAGCTTAGCAAACTGGTATAAGACCTGAACGTGTAGCTAACACGGCTGTCAACGATCAAGCCACGTTCATTATAGAGACAGTAAACTGTAGAGTTTAGCTTGTCTCGTGTGGTGCTTGCTCATAACAAAGTGCAGACAGATTACAAAACCGGGTTTATTCTCAGAACTGCAGAATTTCTTTTCTACGTTTCAACACAGTCACTGCAGATAAATGCTTGGCATGCTGCTGCTGAGTGCCACACCTTATTTTGAGTATGTGGTGAAAGATAAAGCGAGCTTTGGCTATTATAACTAGAAATAAACTGACAAGCAATGTGCCTCCCTGTCTGAGTCATCGTGGGAGCGACGACGTCCTCACCAGAGAGCAACAACAATGAAGTCCTTAGAGACAGCTCAAACATACACTGTGTTGGAGAGCACTGGCTGGAGGCAAAGCAGCATGACACAAAGACAAATATTGTGTCTGACGAAAAAAATCAGTGCATATCTGATTTTTTTTTACAAGAGGCACTCGTGAAATGGTATTATTAGTAAACACTTTTGGGTGGGATTATCATCCAAATCTCATATTTTATTGACGCTCGAAAGAAAGTCAGTTGCTGGCTCAGAAAAGTGATTTTTAAGGAATTTGCCCTTTAGGCCTACAACTAAGTTTTGTTAATTAATCTAGTGGTTATTTAGTTTTCTTGTGACCAATTTATTTTTAATTTCTGCTTTGGTCACGGACAGACTATAGCTCTATTTTAAAATGTCCATTACAAGTAACAAGAGTCCCAAACATGCCTGAGAGTTGCTTGTGACCAGCCAACACAAGAAAACTAAAAAAAAGTTATAAAAGTGTTTCTAATAACTTAAGATACAGAAAAGTAAGCACCCAACCAGCACATGTTTGGTAAATATTAATAACTAAAACTATTCAGAGATTATATAAATTTGAATCTAATAATTCTCAGTTGACGACTAAAAGTGATGACTTGGTGCTAAATCAATCAATCAACCGGCAACAAATTACTTGGAAAATATGTTTTTTTATGATTAATAAATTGCTGAAATCATTAATCTCTAAAAAAAAAAATGTCAAAGATTTGCCATTCACACTTGTAGTTATTTGCCACTTTTGAATGCTGTCTGTCATTGTAGATTGATATTTGTTTTACCTTCTTCTAGAATAGTTTCTCACTAACACGATGCGTTTGTCTGTGGTGTTCACAGGGACCAGTAACTCTTAAGGATGGGGACTAAACCAGGCCCAGTTCAGATCGTCACAGTGTGTAAGGAGGAACACTCCTTTGCGCTGGACACGGAGGCTCTGGCCCAGGTTCTGTTGGCCCCCGAGGTCAGAGACAAAAATGTGGTGGTCCTGTCAGTGGCTGGAGCCTTCAGAAAGGGCAAGAGCTTCCTGCTTGACTTCATGCTCCGCTACATGTACAGAAAGGTGAGTCGTGCTCTGTAACAGGAGCTTTCAGTGTCTCACCAGACATTATATCTGTCTGCTGTACTCTGAGGCCATATCACCTATCATGTTAACTAGTGAGTACTAATGATACTGACTAGTTCCTCCTCGTGTGTTGACGGTGTGATAACCTGGAAAATCACATATAGTCTTACGTTGATTGCTTAACTAATGCCCATCCCTGCTGTAACATGTGAACTAACTAGTTTACTTAACAGGAATGTTTGAGACCGTAGTCATGAGGAGTGGAGTCTATGTATAGCCAACTGGGTAATCGTGGATAATTATGACCTGAGAGTAAAAGCTGCTATATTCTTTAGAGTTATTGAAACTACATGACAAGGCATGTTACATTTCATATGCAGAGTTTCATGTAGAAACCCCAGCTGGTCTAGAAAGTGTATTTTGTATTATTTCTGCAGGGTGATGAAAACTGGCTCGGTGAAGATGACGAGGAGCTGGCTGGATTTTCTTGGAGAGGCGGTTCTGAACCAGAGACAACAGGCATCCAGCTGTGGAGTGAAGTTTTCCCCATCCAAAAGAGCGATGGAACAGAGGTACTTTAAATATATTTGTTCATCTATGTACCATATGTTTGTCAAGAAACATAGTATTTACAACTTAGATAAAGATTGTTGTAGCTACACTTTCTTTGTTAGCCTGACTTGCCTGTCTGTTGTGCTGGAAAAAAAGTCAATCTACAATAAAAGTGTCAACAATTTTTCTAGTCAAATAATTGTTTAAGATATCAAGAAAAATTTCAAACATTTTCTGGTTGCAACTTCTTAAATGTGATTATTTGCTGATTATTTGCTTTTTACGGTGGCATTATGTTTTCGGGTTGTAACATCTGTACGTCCGGTCCATTCTTGTGAACACGATATCTCAAGAACACCTGGAGGGAACTTCAAATTTGACACAAACATCCACTTACTCTCAAGGATAAACTGATTAGATTTTGATGGTCAAAGATCGCTGTGACCTCACAAAACACATTTTTGGCCATAACTCAAGGATTCATATTCTATTCATGACAATGTTACACAAATGTCCAATAAGATAAAAAATTATGGTATGATGACATTATAGACAGACATCGGTGTAACCTTGAACTTGACTGGTTCGCAATTGCATACAACTGCGAGGCAGTAATTCTAATATTTTCTCATTTATATCGTTGTAAATTATACTTTGTTGCATTTTTGTTTGTTTGAATAGAACAAGCAATCTGAAGATGGAAATTACAATGAGCATTTTATACACTAAACAATAAATAATGCAATAGAAAAAATATAATAATGATAACACCCCTCTCTGGTCTGGTAGTGTTAATTTAAGGCTAAAAATCTTTATGTTCTATTTGGCACAAATCTGCTGACGTCATCCGAGTTTAATCAGGATTAAAATCTATATATATATATATATATATATGACGAATGAAAATTAGAGAGGGTTGAATGGAGAAATATAACAACATCGTACATATAATTTCATCTGTGTGTTTCTCTAATAACTGTAGTTGCACACAGTGTTAATGTCATGTGCTGTGTTTTGTGGCAGGTGGCAGTGGTGTTGATGGACACTCAGGGAGCCTTTGATAACCAGTCCACCGTGAAGGACTGTGCCACCATCTTCGCCCTCAGCACCATGACCAGTTCAATACAGGTGACCGAGCTCTGATTGTCAGTGAGTTCATCGATGTTTTTTATTCGTGTAATGTGTGCTTATTTAGTTTCTCTTTTGTAGATCTACAATCTGTCACAGAACGTACAAGAGGACGATCTGCAGCAGCTACAGGTCTGTTTACTTGAGCATGAGATCAGATTAGTCAGAGTCAACCTGAGTGTGTCAGCAGGTATTTTGGTAAATGGACTTGCATTCGTACGTATATAATTATTTCTAGTCTTCTGACCTCTCAATGCTCATTAATCTACATATCAACATTCCCCATTTACGCACACATTCATACCTTCTTATGATCATCAGCTCTGCTTCTGACAGACGGGTCTTTTTCATAATCTCACTTCTTAACATTAGATGCTCTCCAGATTTGTGCGTCGTCTCACTAATAACTTTGTATGATCATAGCTGTTCACGGAGTACGGTCGTCTTGCCATGGATGAGATCTTTCAGAAGCCCTTCCAGGTAAGAGAAACCACAATATGTGATTCATTCATTGCTGGTGTTTGACATTTATCTGGTTGTTGCTCTTTAATTTAACACCTTTTCATTTTCCTCTTACAGTCCTTAATGTTCCTAATCAGGGACTGGAGCTTTCCCTATGAATATTCCTACGGGTTTAAAGGAGGCAATGAATTCCTGGATAAACGGTTACAGGTACCGATTCTGTCTTATTCATTTGGAAGAATATAATGAAAACACTTGGCTGAACTTGGATACTGAGTTTGGGATTTTGCCTTCCTGTTGATGTCTAAAGGTGAATGAGACCCAGCACGAGGAGCTGCAAACAGTGAGGGATCACATCCATTCATGCTTCAGCAGCATTTCCTGCTTCTTGTTACCTCACCCTGGGTTGAAGGTTGCCACCAGCCCTGAATTTAAGGGACAGCTTAATGGTAAGAGCCCTGTTTCCACACTAGTCTAATGTGTTTAAGGTTAGCAGAACACTCAATGTGCTGTCTTAACTTTTGTTATATATTTATTACCTCAGCTGTTGCCCCGGAGTTCAAAGAGGAGCTGAAGAAACTGATCCCTAAACTGCTGCATCCCGATCGTCTGTGTGAGAAGGAAATAAATGGAAACAAAGTCACTTGCAGGGGCCTGCTCGAGTTCTTCAAGGTAACATCTTCTCCATCTGAGTTTTCCTGCGGAACCAGATTTTTTAAAGTCTAAAATTGTAATTTTTGTCCTACCAGGCTTACATCAAGATCTACCAGGGAGAAGATTTGCCACAGCCAAAGACTATGCTCATGGTATGTACAGGATTAACGTATATACGTTTTAACAGCAACATTTTGTTTAGTTTTTTACTACAATACCATTAACATGTGCCACTTTTGTTTCGCCAGGCTACAGCAGAGGCCAATAATCTGGCAGCTGTGGCTACAGCCAAAGATCAGTACAGCAAGAACATGGAGAGGGTGTGTTTCACCTAAACGATGCATCAACTGCACTTCTTCACTGGTGTTTTCATATAATCCTGACTACAAACGTTCCTTCTTTCCGCTCTCAGGTGTGCGGGGGAGACTTGCCCTATGTGGCTCCGGACTCTCTGGAGGAAAAGCATCACTTTTACTTCCGAGAGGCTCTTCATAACTTCTCCAAGACCAAGAAGATGGGCGGACAAGAGTTCTGCGACCGTTACCAAGCAGAGCTGGAACAAGAGCTGGCGGAAATGTGGCAGTCACTCGGCAAGCACAATGCGGTAAGAGACTACTCCGTAAACATGAGAACCTTTATTTGACATTGAAATAAATATCTTATAGATTTATCAATCAAAACACAACAGTTTGACCACTTCAACTGATTTATTTTTGGTGTATTATTATTGGATTGATTGCCGTTTAAGGCAGTGATATTATTTCTTAATCATCTGTTTCTTCTCTTTGCTGTAAAAGGCAAAAAACCTCTTCAGCGCCTTCCGGACACCTGCAGTGCTGTTTGTCCTGGTGTGCCTTCTCTACGTGCTGTCGGGTGTGTTGTTCTTCGTTGGCCTGTCTACCTTCGCCTTGGTGTGTGACTGTACTCTGGGTGTGGTCATGATGTCCATGCTGACGTGGGCCTTCATCCGCTACTCTGGTCGGTACCGGACTGTAGGAGGAGCCATTGACCAGGCCGCAGGTGTCGTCCTGGACCAGGTGAGAGTAATGGGGCTGGTGTCCGTCTATAAGTCTTTCAGAGATTTCACTTATATCATTATAGACTTTTTTTTTGGCACTGCATGTACCCATAAACGTCACTAGAGGGAGCAATTGATTTTGGGAAGTACAAAAAGGGTATGCAGCAATCTAAGGGTAAGAGACATTTGTAATAATCTAGATATTGACTCGCCTGTCAAAATACTGGTAAGAAAAACAACAATTTAATAGATAAAGAACAGTTCCATTTTAGTTTATAGAGTCATGTACTGTATGACAAAAGCTGGATATGAGCACAGTAAGTTTAGATTTAAATTATGCTTACCGCCTTCAACGAATGGTTTGTAACATGTAAAAACTCCAAGAACACAAAGGAAGGAGAGAGTTTTCAGATACTGCTTTTTTGGTGCTGAAAGGTTGTATACTGTGGGTTTACCAGAGCGTGTTTACTTGATACCGGGTTCAGAAGAGTGGTGAGACTGAACCGTACAGTACACAGTAAATGTGTATAAACAACAATGAGCTAATAGAGGCACAAGAACTGTACTGTATCTACAGGGTTGGATGATAATTATTTGTGGGTTATTAAACACAGTTTAATAGAAGCATTGCAGGAGTTGTATGGTTGGATTTTAGCTGGTAAACCTGTGAAATCAGAACATGGTTGAAGTCTGATTTGTTTATTTAACCGTCGTCCTCTTGATTGAACAAGGCATGTGGGGGAGGCCTGCGCACCACATCGAGCTGCTGGTTTTGTTAAGCCACGCCCACTTTGAAAAATTAAATCCCATGTTATTGTTTGATTTAAACCCCACCCACATATTCTGTTGCACATTGAAATACGTTTCTCTGTGACTTTAACTATTGCAACCGTTTTCATTTAGTTGTAAAGCCGGATCCAACATCAACGGATTTCAAATAGAAAATTAAACTAACAATGTTGACAGAGACCGTCGAGAGTTAATTCTCAAGTTCATGCCTTTTTACTAACACGAAACAAGAAGTGTTTTTTTTTTTGTCGGAGTCGCTCTTCCTGACAGATGAGGCGTCAGTGAATTAACCACAACACCAAAAAAACGGAAGTCAACGTCCGTTGCGAGAAGCACTTGACGCAGTCAGCCGTCACATTAATGGTCCCTTTTTGTTTCTCCTCTGTTTCCAGGCCACCGTGGTGTTGAACAAGTCGAGAGGTACGGCCACCGGTGACCAGAAGAAATCCAGATAAAGGACCTCTGGACCTTCGTAATCTCGACGCAATGCTACCAGCACACCACACAAGCACACATTCAGCACTAAAGCCTTATTATGCCTCCCATTGGAACAAACATGCAGCTCAACCAGATTGCCACAAGGAACAAAACATGATGCCAATCCACCAGCATCTTTATTATGCACGTTACTCTGCCTGTCTACGTCCAGGCTTATGTAAAGGTGACTGGAGTCACTGAGGCAGGGAGTTAAATCATTCCAATCCCTCTTATTGATACTACAGGTCTTAAATTGACACTGCCATCATTTTACAAGTTTACAATTGGTCTTAATGGACATGTCGATGTTTACCGTTAAACTTATAAAACACATTCTTGGGGAAGTCAGGGTGATTATCAAAGAAAGCTTCTGCGGTATATCTTGTTACCTTAAAAAAAAATGCTGCCTTTAAAGCTTATACATTTATACATATCACTTTGTGGCTATATTTTTTTACTTTGCGGCCTTAAAACATTCCATTCTGTTTGTGGATTTGCTTTATATTTGATATAAACTAGCATTTCTACTTTGAAAGGAGAAGAAGAGACACACTTTCTATATAGCACAGTAGATTTTGGAAGTTGCATATAATGGGAGTTCAGTTAAATCTCATTTGTTTCAATTGCTTTGCTGGTTATTCCTTAATGGAACATGTTACACTTTATAGATTTTGATACTATATTCTAGACTCTTCTGGCAGAATTATATATATATATAGGAACTTGTATTCTGGACATTTTCCCTCTCCAAAGATAAGACATTATTGGAATACTCAAAGGTGTTGAACGCACAATATAATAAAACTAGCGACCAGTCAGCCAAAGAGTTTGCTTTTAATATTTGATTTAAACTTTAACCGTGTACTCAGTGGCTACAATGAACTCAGTGAAAAAACACTTTTCCAATCAAACATAGCAAGTGTTGAAGAAACATGGAACAAATAACAAGCAGGATTTTTTTATACAGTATAAGAATAAGAAGTAATAATCAGTAGAAACATATAGAAAATGTGACAATTTGTCAGTTGACTGCCGCACGTTGTCAAAAATCCTTAAGATGTTCTCAGAATGAACACAGCATTGGATTAAAGGATCCTGGTTATTTGAAACTATGCCCTACATGTCTGAACATGAGAGGTGGATTCTTTCAGAAACATTCAATTGGAGACGTGGAATGCAAGCATCTAGTCTTGTATAATAGGTCTTTCAAATGCCACAAGATTGTAAAACCTGAGAGCAAAAGTAGGATAATATAGTCCGTAATGATTCTGCATTGTGTACTTCAACAACTAACCATATATTTCCTGTGTTCAAATACAGAATGGACACACAAAACGGTAATAAACTGCATTAATCTCACAGTCATTCCATGAAACTGTAGATATGAATCATAAGAATACAAGGTCAAAAAAAGAGATGTGCAAATATGGATGATGGGAGACTTTCTCAAGCCATGATTTCTGACCATCATTTTGCACATTCCATGTCTGTCCCTCTGCACAAGAGGAGGAAACAAGCACTTTCTTTTGCACTCCCCCTCCTCTTTGGTGCTATTTGCACACTGCTCGTTCCAAAGGTAAATGCATGCAATATTGTAGTAAAAGCTAATGTAGTAATCTCTTGCAGGAGTATTGTGGCCTTGACTTGAGAAATGCTGTTTTCTAAAGAATAAACAAAGCTTGAAACTGTTAATGCGCCTTTTCAATCCATTCTTTTGTTTAAAAAGTGGCATCAGAGAAACTCCGCCATAAAGGTTTTACAAAAAACAAAAAGAGGATGTAGGATATTTTGAAATCTCTTACCACACTCTCCCAGCAGCAGGATCACCATTACAAACACTTGCTGTGTGGCAAAGCAGTGATCATTTTATTCACTTATGTCAAATTTATGTTCACTTTTCCCTTCATGTATTTGAATCGGCACATGTTCTGTTTCAGATTGCATTTGAATATTTGGCTCAGATTAGATTACATTAGATTAAACTTCATTGTGATTACATAGAGCAAGTACAAGTTTAGCATCTAACCAGATAGTGTAAATGTTACCGGCACCAGACCTAGAGGAAGTCTGGACCGGCAGCAAAAGTTACACAGGCTAGGAAGCAACGTGTAGCCAATAGATACAACTGGATCGATAGAGAGAGGACCAACGTTGGCATCATACTCAGGCCAGAGATAGTTTTATTCTCACACACAATTGCAGATCAAAACATTTAGCAATTTACATAAACAGGGTGTGACCAAATCCAAATGATTTCAAATATATTCCACATTAACACAGATTCCGAAATACTATAACTCAGAATATACACGGCCTTTACTCTTACAGTGGCTCACATATTAACACATACAGTCCTGCTAACATTTATTTAACAGTAGCATAATAGACACAAAATCTAGAACATTCTTACGTGTCGTCTGCTTTCACACACTTGTTCTAACGTGGTGCAAACACTTGTTCGAACATGACGGGCATTCTTGAACTAGCTTGACCATAGTATTTTTCTCCAAACCATTCACTTACTGCTGGCTGGCTAATAGTCTCATTTAAAACACATTGTCTTATGCTACAGAAGGCTTATGTCATAGATAGATAGAACAGTTCAATTATTAACAAAAAATAGGGGCGGGGGGGGGGGTCTGTTTTATAAAAAACTAAACATGTAGCATTACCAACCTACTACATAAACAGTAGCAAAGTGCATAAAAATATGAATGATTGTACAAAATGAAAAATAAACCAATATGTATTGTATGTAATATATTTATGAATTATACAATATACAACATACAATGTAATATATAAACTACAGTTTGAGTAAATTTAGTGATGTACAGTACTTTAATAAAGGCAATAAACCTACTGCTGTAGCTGCAGCACATACTGTATATATCTTAGCACATTCATATAAAGGCTACTAATTGCTGTTTATTCTAAATATACTTTTTATTCTATATTATACTCTGCACTTTACTGCTTCTGGTTAGATGTGAAACTGCATTTCTTTGTCTCAGTACTTGTACCCTGTAATGATAATTATGTTGAATCTAATATGTATTAGCACTTATATATTATATGTACAGTAGGATTTGTGAGACTATTGTATCTGAACAAAATAAGATAGAACATGTTATATTCCTTCAGCTATGGTGGGAAAATGATTTAATGAATGTAGAAGCTACTGACACTATTGACAACATATGAGTGTGTGTTTCTTTTATTGAGCTAGTGATGCTTGTTTGGCAACGTAATGAATGTAGGTCATATTTTACAGGCTTTGTGTTTACAACCACAGCACCGTTAAGCCATAACATACATGCCGCACAACAAAACAACAGCCCAGCCTCAGTATGAACTGACCTCCGCTGTGGTATTATAGCGTTTATATCACTGTATTCTCCGGAGAAATGTGTGTATTCAGTGCCACTACTGCGCCTCATCTTCCGCTTCTTGTCATCCTTCACACTGACTCTCTGTGTGTCTTTCTCTGTACAGAAAATCTGCTACAGCGAATTTTGTGTCCCTTGTTTCCTTATATGGTGATCGGCGTCGTGGCCCGACCCTCCTCGTGCTGTGAGCGAGGCGCGTGCACTGATCGCTGCCGCTCCACCGTTCACTTCCATATTTGGAAGTGAGTCTAACAAAAACCCGCACGGAGGGGAGGGGAGAAAGGACGAGAGAGAGAGAGAGAGAGAGAGAGAAGAGAGAGAAGGGGTGGGTGGCGGAGAAATTCCTCCCACCCAGAAAACTGCTTTGCGCCTGGATGGCTGCTGAATTTCCGTTAAAACAGCAGCAGCACAATAGTTTTACTTATTCATCTCTCCTCGCGCCATTGGAGAATTAATGAGTAGCACGTATTCACCTCCTTGAACACTGCAAATGTATTGTTACGGTCACAATGATGGTTTCATATACGTAGGTTGTCTTTAATAAATTAGAAAAAGGTTACAATGAAATTAAATAAAAATGTTAGGGCTATAGTTACGTTAAAAGCTTGAAGGATGTGTGTCCGACCAAGATTGTTGTATTTTTTATGTATTTATTGAGCACCATAATATGATTTCATAATGTACATTAGATATTATCAGGGAGTTGTGGGTGTGTTCATATACCACACAAACAGATTCGCACAACGCTCTTCGCCACCTATTTGGTATGTTTGATTTGTTCATCAGTGCTGGCCGCGACGCTAAAGGAGATACAAAGTATTAATATAATTGCAGGGAAAATAAAAAAATAAAATGCGGAAAAAATACTAGTGGTAAGAGGTATAATATTGCTTCCCTCAAATGGTTGCCAATTAGTGTCATGTTTGATAACATCAGTCAATATGTTAAAATGTCACTGGGAAGATTATTGTTTTGTATTCACTATTTAATTTGTGTGTATAATATATTGAGCTGAAGCTTATTAATATTTATATTATATCTGCGGCCCTCTTTGTGTTATCACACGTGACAGAATACTTAAATCAATAGCATATCCAAAAACAAATACAGTCACCGGACAATTATAGGTATAGCAGACAAGCGCCCCGCTCGTGCACCTGGCCGGAGTCGTCAGGGGCGCGCGCTTATAGCCGCGTTCACATTGTGTATCCAGTGTGTGAGCGAGACCGACCATTCATCATCACAGTTGATTCAAATCCTACCCAGACGCTGACTAATCCAGAGCTACAGCCATGGTACGTCTAACATCGTCTTTATCACGGTTTTTTTCCTCCTGCTGACTAATGTCGACTTCATCTTAAGATCTGGGGAGATTTTGCCGGTCGATTTGTGTTTTATTTCATAGGTTATGGTGTTGCTTTTAACGTTAAACGTAGCTAACGTTAGCCGCTTCCGTATCGCACGAGCCGCTGCTCGCGCTGTGGCTAACGGCAGCGAACAGCACTGCTGTACTAACCGATAGGCTAACAAAGCGTTCATACAGCGCGACCATCCGCGTTTTATATTGAATTAATCACACGCCAATGACTTTTCCGTGCGGTATTAACGTGTTTTACGAGGTTGTGATAATGGACCCGAATAAACGGCTGTGGTACTAAAACAACTGGCGCCATTTCGTTCATCTTGAGCTTCGCTGAAAAAAAAAAAAACCCACACGGTTCTTATCGTGTTACCATGCACACCGTTGTCATGACGTTACTGGTTACTTTTACCGCATCGTGTTTGTGCCGTTTCACCTCTTGCTCGTTGACGCTTCTGCCGAAGCGCTGGCAGGTGCGCAGCGCTAACAGCAGGCTAACATGCTAACGTTATTGTTAGCTGAAGCCAAGCTACGTTAGCAAGAGGCAGGAAATGACACCCGTAGTGGCTAAAGCTAGCTGTGATTTCCTTGTTCTTTGTCTTAACGGTATCTTTAGACGCTGGTTGTCTACGTTCTCCACATCAAGCCACCATTTGACCACTGTGACGTTATCTTATGTATCGACCATTTTATAGGTTTATGGCCGAGTTGCGCTGTCACACTAAAAGTGTTAATCGACAACGGAACCGTCCTTTTTGCCTTTATATAGCACGTTAGCGCACAGACGTGCACGTGTGCTGCATTCATGGCCCCACCCTGAATTTGGTGCATAGACAATTTTTTTTTTTTGTTTTTGTTGTATAACTGCTCTGGAATGAGCTCTATTTTCCTGGCATTTACCCATGTAAACATTTTACCATGTATTAAGTTGGGATGTAGCAAATATTTTACGTTATTGTCAACATTATATAAGACCAGTTTGGGGCCGCGGTCTCTGGGTTTTCATAGTCGGTAATGCGCATCTTCTTTTTAGTTGCGCATCTTATTTGTACAGCACGTCACGCGATTAAACTCCTATATAATTCAAACGGATTAATATCATTCATAAAGTTATTTTTGTGCATTACTGCAATGCGAAAATTAAAAAAAAAAAAATCTCTTACACATATATGCGCCGTTGACATCCTGATAATCGCCTAAATCTGCCACTGCACACTACCGTTGCAGTGTTTTAATTTCAGAGTTTGGATATAAACCCATCAGGCCTGTTTGCTAGTGAAAGTGGCTCCTATGAGGCCTGTATCTTAACTGTTACTTTATGTAAAGGAATTCAAGACTTTTATTGTGGCTACACTTATATTGAATCACTTGAACCTTGACATCTGTTAAGAAAAGTACCCCTGATTAAGATTAGATAAGGCTAGAGTTATAGTTAGCTTGTTGCTACAACTAAAAATATACAGAATATGAATCTTATCGGCTTTACCGATGGTGTTTGTGTACAGAAGAATTAGACATCATCATGATGTCTGAGCATCACTGGCTGTCATGTGCTGGGTCGTAGACATTTGTAAACCTCAGCAAATATTTTGGAGACGGACTTGGATATTTTTTTGCAGTCATAGCAAGGTATTCTTATTTTATTGCTGCACAATGATTAAGGAAGCGAGTAAGGTTGTTTGCTGGTTAATTATTAGTCTATAAGTCACAGCTATCTCATACAGGTCTTTTACGCCCTGAGCAAACATACAGAGCCTGCCTGTGCTACTTTACAGTTGGGTTCCTTTTCCGTCTTTCCTGCCCCATTATATTTCCCTTTCTTTGTTGTCTCTCTTTCCATTGACACATTGCTGGTAGACAGCAGTTTTCATCTCCTGAGACTGCATTTTCCTGTTTCCTTAAGTGCCTTAAGCAGAAGTCAGAAGACCAAATCGAGTTACGGAGAGGCGGTGACTCAGCAATGTGACTTTTAGCTACAGGCAGTTTCTTCAAAAGCCCCATTGTTTGAGACTGAACTCTGTGCTTTAATGCTTAATCACTGACCACTCCCTCACCCACACAGTCATCTTCATGGTAGAGATGCATGGCTTTTTTTTACTACTTTCTACACCTAATGGTCACAGTCACACCTGTTAGCTTCACACCTGTTAGCATTCATGTTGAAGATGGACTTTTGACAGGCAGTGCTGGAGAATATCTATTTGTTTCACTCTTGCAGTGTGAAACTGTTTTATTAAAATAAAAGGCTGATTTCAGTCGTACCAACTTTGCTGACTTTCAGAATGCACTACAAAAGGCTCTTAATATTTTTTTTATTTTTTATTTTTTGATTTATTATACTATATTGATCCCTTCAAGGGGGAAATTTGTCTCTGCATTTGACCCATCCCTGTATATAGGGAGCAGTGGGGAGCCTGGGGTTCAGTGTATTGCTCAGGTACACTTCGACACATGACACGTCCCAATCACGTCCCACGAACCGTTGACCTTACGGTTTCCAAACAACCCTCTTAACCCAGTGAGCCACAGTCGCCCCTTAGTCAACCATGACCAACGGCTTGTCACAGCCACACCTTTGCATTCCAATCCTCTTAATCAGTCGTCCTCGTAAGGAGCATTCCTGCTCTGCGTGCCGCCCTCTCTGGCCTTTTTTTATGATGTCAGTACTATTTATTGTACTGAAGTTGTCACTTCTGGCCACAACGCCGTCTGTTGCCTGATTCAGGCAAAACTCACACGGTGGAGGAGGGCTGAAACTAACAATTAGTCTGTCAATCATTTTTTAGATTTATTGTTTGGTCAATGTATCACTCAAACCTACGTTGAGATATTCAAACTGTTTGGTTTGTCCGACCAGCGGTTCAACAGCTAAATATGCATTTACATATCGTATCACAGGACAAAGGAAACCGGCGTACATTATACACATTTAAAAGTTGGAACCAGTGTTTTATTATTTAAAAATGTATTTAGGGATCAATGGATAATTGATGTGGAACTTAGAAGTGTTGGTGTCCATTTACATTTAAAACATTTTATATTTGCATAATGATATTCCCCCAAATCAATTCAAAGTGATTAAGCAGCCATTCAAGGTCCTAGCAATGGATTTACATTTCATATAAAACCTGCATTCATATCTAAATTACCTTTTTGTTGTGGCATCATTATCACCTTAAAAAAAAAGGTCTGTTGCAGAAATATCAGCCTCCATGTTAAACTGTGAACACTTTAAACTCTTGAGTTAAAGGATTGTTCTGTCCACAGGCCTCGGGGGTGAAAGTCACAGATGAAGTTATCGCAGTCTTCAACGACATGAAGGTGCGTAAGGCTCAGCCGACTGAGGAAGAGAAGAAGAAGAGAAAGAAGGCCATTCTGTTCTGCTTGAGTGCCGACCTCAAGAATATTGTTCTGGACGAGGGCAAAGAGATCCTTCTGGGTGACTTGGTAAACATCTCGGACCCATTCGGGCACTTTGTTGGGATGCTGCCCCCAAAAGACTGTCGCTACGCTCTGTATGACGCCAACTTTGAGACCAAAGAAACAAAGAAGGAGGACTTGGTCTTTATCTTCTGGTGAGGGCTGCCACTATCGGACATTACCGGGTTTAGAACGATCAATATAAACAGTTGGCTTTAATAATGTTTCTGCCTCACTCGTAGGGCTCCAGAGGACGCTCCCCTGAAGAGCAAGATGATCTATGCCAGCTCAAAAGATGCCATCAAGAGAAAATTCCAAGGTAAGTGGTCGTGTGTGTATATGGTTAGACCATTGAGAGCAAGCTGTCATTTACAATGATGTTGATAATATCGAGCACATTTGATACAAGAAAAGTCATTCAGCAGACTGCAGACTGAAACGTCCAATGCATTGAGTTTTAAAGCACACAGAAGCTAAAAGCAGATTTCCAAAGTTCTGTGCTGACTCTGGCTTACACTAAAAGCACCCAATCATTGGAGCGAGTCTTATAAGGTCAGAAAATGTGCTATACTATGACACTCTAGCCTATAATCCATCTATATTACCAGGATATAAGTATTTCTTTGTCTGAACACTTGTACAACATTGTAATTCTGACGTGTTTTAACATGTATTTTTTTTTTTTTTTTTTTTAAATTTTCAGGTATTAAGCACGAGTGGCAGGTGAATGGTTTGGAAGACCTTAAAGACCAGAAGACTCTGGCAGAAAAGCTTGGTGGCTCATCAGTAATCACCCTGGAAGGAAAACCTGTATAAATCCCTCTCCCCTTTCTCCTCTCTGGCTACGATCGAGGCCTTTCAGGCACATCTGTTGGGTTTTGCTGTTCATTCCGGTGTGGTTTGGAGACGGGCAGAACCTAAACCATTTACGTGACTCTCAGGGTGGGATATTGTGGGTGGGTTTGGGGTCAAATGACAGTTAAAAAATAAAATAACGAAAAAAGAAATTCCACTTCACGCAACATAAAGAATATCAACAAAACACACAAAGGAAAATATTAAGATACAGCTGAAAGATGAGGATGATGATAGAACTTAAATACACACACTGTTCATGTTTGAAGACGGGGTTTTGTTCTTTTCCAGGTTCCATTTGAATGATTGCAGAGAAAGGGACAGACGATAACCGGTTTAGTTTTCCAACTGTTAAATCCCGACTTATAATCGTTCCAACTACATTTTTTTTTTGCCAAACTTCTAGTTAAGTTTTGTAAGTGTGTGTAGTTGAGACTAGTTATAGTATGAACTAATTCATAAGATCTATTAAATCCTTCTCTGGGGGGAACATGGTTAAATATATATTTCGTTCTTTTTGTTTTGTTTTTGTATTTGTTTCTTTTTCTTCGAACAGGCAAAATTTGAGTGATTTCCTTTTTAATTTCCAGTTCTCGGTCAGATAACCATGGCATTTGAATAAGTTAACAGACAACATTCCTTGTACTTGTTAAAACCAGGATCTCCTTGAATTAAAATCTCTGGTGTTATAAGGGTCTGATGGGAGCGATGTGTATATGAAGGAGCAGCGGTCAGAGTTTAGACTGAATATTGAATGGTGGCTGTTTTGTATCGTCTCCTTATCTCTAATAAAAAGCACTAAACTACTGACTTGTACGGCTCTTTGTCCACTTTATATTACTGTTTCTAACTCGTGGTGTTTTAGTAATCAGTTTCTTATCTATAACAGCATCATGGTTGTGGTGGATGGCACCCATTAAAAAGTAATTCTAAGGATGGTCCTCAGATCGTACTGCACAATGATTATGTGATAAATAATCTGCTCATCCAATTAAAGTAAGGCTGCAACTAACTACAACATTCATGTCAACTGATTGCTTTGTCAATGAAATGTCAAAGATTGTATTTAATACCCAATTGAACTACTCCAACAATTTACAGATATTCAGTTTACTATCACAGAGAACTGCATATATTTGCATCTGAGAACTTGGGACCAGTGGGTTTTTGTAGTTTTTCCTCGTGGAAAAAAATGGATTAGTTGCAGATTAATTTTGTCAGTTTTATCAATTAAATCGACTTTAGATTTAATTTAAACCGAACGAGTGCGTCCATTTAGTTCCATTGCAGTACTTGTTCTGACCACAGGAGGGGGCCACAACATCACTCTTGAAAGTTCAAAGTAAACCACAGACACGAACACTTATAAATCTCTTTAATAAAATATATCAAGCATTTCTCAAAAAAATTAAATTAACACCGTCTCTCCAGTCCACATTGAGAAGAGCATAATGTCTGCTGAAATGTCAAGAAGCATCAGTGGTGTCCAAGAACATGTTTTAATCTATGTATTATGTAGGTGTGTATGCAGATCAAGTGGACAAACCAAATGATCCTTGAAGAGGCATACACCTACTAAACCATTTTCCACAAAATCAGAGAAAAGAGCAGGAAAGATGTGAAGACAACACGTCGGACTGCTGTCGTCCACAGAAGGAAAATAATCTGGTGCTACTGCTCACTGCACACGAGGACATGTGTTTTTTCCCTCTCGTAAAAAAGTGGTTTATGTTAATAGGCTGCTGTGGGCAAATACATATGAAAAGATGCCGTGGTGATGATCTAATAGACCCAGATGTTACAGGGGGAGATTGAAGGAGAGAAAACCCTCAGTGAAGGGGATCCTAAAGGTATTTATCTGCTCTACTGATGTATCACAGAAGGGTGTTATTTTTTATTTGATTTAATCTTGTTTCACTATTTTCTTTCGGGAAATAATACATTTCACCCTGTATTTTTTACACGTTGTGCAGGTTCTTAGTCCTGGACACAGTCTAGTCGGTTTCCATGCACCCAGTAACAGATCTGAGCGAACTTCAGAGGAGTGATTCGCACGGCCACATTGTAATCCCTGTTTTCCCCATCTATCTCCAGCCACTGGTGTCCAGAGAAAATGCCGATGACCTTCCTTTCCCAGCGCTCTAAACCGTTGTCCCACACTCTTCCGTACACTCCAGAGCCGCTGGCTCCAGGTCGTGCGTCACAGTGCTGGTATATCAGGTCGCTGGACTCTTCTTCCACCGGACAAAACCTGTACACCAGCTCCCCAGATCTGTCGCTGTCAAACCCAGAGAAGTGGATGCGATTCCCTGCCAGGTCATCAGAGGAGGGAGCCACAGAGAGGCGCATGAAGGGACGTCGGTGAGGCCAACGCAGCTCCAGCAGGGCGTAATCGAAGTCCATGCTGACCTCCTGAGGGCCCTGGATCCAGCCCTTTGGCACACGGGTACGTTTCACCCTCACCCAGCGGACCAGAGGCTTCTTGGAAGAGGTGAGGCCGGCATTAGTGCTGTTGATAAATGGAGGAATCAGGAATCCCACCCTGAGCTTTCGCGCCCCCTTGACATAATCCTTTCCATCATGCACACAGTGGGCAGCTGTGAGGACATGCTGCCGAGACACAAGAACGCCGGTGCAGCCGGTGGAGATCCGCACGGCTGTGGAGAAAGGGTAATCCAACAGGAAGTTGTCCCCTTGGATGTTGAAACGTCCGTCCGCTCCGTAGATCTGCCGCCTCACGCGTCTGTGCCTGGGCTTCACTCTCGGCCCTCTCCCGGGTGAAGGGTGAGCGAAGGGATCTCCTTCAAACTCCTCATCACCCTCCACATCTACAGTGGTGAGAGTGCGGGAGCCGTCGGCGTACAGCGTCTCAAAAGCCAGTTTCTCTGTGAGCTGCTCCTTCTGGGCCTCCTGCTCTCCTCTGTGGAAGCAGCTGGAGTTGCAGCGAGTGGTGAAGTCCAGCTGAGTCTGAGCGCTGAAGCGGGAGCGGATGAGAGGCGTCGGTGAGTGAGGGACGAGCGTGGGGACGTGGACGGGCGGAGGGTGAGGAGGGTGAAGAAGGGCCCAGGTGAGAGGGAGGACGAGCTGGAGGAGCACGAGCAGGTGAGTCAGCAAGAGGGAGCGCTCACGTGGCGAAGTCATGGTGACGGGAAACACTGCAACGACACAGAATAATCACGCGAGAAACAGTTTACACGTGTGTCTTAGATTGCATGAACTCCTACATGTTTGTCAAGATAACAACAAAAACTCCCAAACAAGCCGTCTTACAAACTCCAACCCCCATACATCTGGACTACTTACAGTTGATTGTTGATTGCAGATCACAGCAGTGATCTGTGACGTCAGCTTGCAAAATCTAATGTTGCAACGCACGCCGGGGTTTCATCTGGTGTGACGGGGCAACAATGGCCCTCTTGTTCCTGTAATATAGATTAACAGGGAAATAGGATTTCAACCTGATGGAAACAGAACAAGCATTTTATTAAAGTCTGTTTGGAGACGAATTCCAAAGGAAGAAACAAAAAGAAAAAAAGTTAATTGGAGAGGAAGCAAAGTGGCCACAGACATAGCTGAGAAGCCAGAACAAAGTGGAGCGGTCAACACTGAAAGGAAAAGAAAAGCAGTGTGTGATTACTCAGACAACATTTAAAAAGGCAGTGTTCCCTACATATTATGTATTATATGGGGGACTGAATAAGAGGTTGGGAGGTTACAGGAAAACCCCTCCGATCAAATATTTGTCAAAGCTCAGATGTGAGACGTTGTTTTCCATCAAACATTAACGGCTTCAGTGTACGTGGGGCTTTCAGGGCAGATTAACAGCAACAAGGAGATACTTGATCCCCTCTAAAGGCCGTGGACTCGGAGGCACTCATGGCTTGAAGAGAGCAGGTGTGTAAAAAGTGAAAAGAAACAAGTCGAGGCACGGCAGCAAAACAGAGCTCTATTTCTAACAAATGGCAGGGTGGGGCAGTCCACTCACCTATGTGCACTTTCTTTTAACACTAAAGGAGGCAGCGTTACAAAAAACAGAGAGTAGCCTACAAACTTCCCTCCATGTTGAAGTGTCAGATACTTGACAGCGACGTCAGTGACAGAGGATCTTAAGTGGTGAATTGGCTGTTGAAGAATCATTAATCTGTGACGTAAACCTGTACAATTTATTAAAAACAGGGAAAGTGATATGTTCATTACCGCTGCTGTCGTAAACAGAATCAAAGTGATGTTTTTGTGATGTAAAGGCATGAAATAAGAGACATCCCTGTGCAAAAGTGACATCATATAACTAGAGTGTTAATCTTTGCTTGGAGATTATGGTGCATCTTTTAAGTAGTGATACATCTCTTCACAGTTGTTAGGATGTAGTGCACACAAAAGGAGAAAGTACAAAAAGTGCTCTTTCAGCACATGGATCACAGGCAGTCTGAAGCCTATAGAAGACTCCCTGTTCAGCACATACATGTGATCTAATCTTGTCTGACATAACGTAGAGTCAAATGAATTTCAGCTCCCTTTAGCATCTGTCATACAACAAAGAAGCACAACTCTCAGTTTTAACAAGGATTCAGTTTGGAAACGCCTGAAACCTCACAGACGGTTCCTTATTTAATGTATTTAATGTCCAATCTTTGACCATCATTTCTCCCTATCCTTGGGTAATATTTGGCCTAAATAATCACCTTATATCTGGCTGCATAAGGCTGTAAAAACCTCTCTTTTAATTCATGGAAAGACCTGTAAATGCAGCAGTGGTGGTCATTTTAGGCATCCCAGTAGATACAGAGCAGCGGAAAGTGTCAGTTCTCAATCAAATCAATACATTTAATCCATTACCTTCGGATTAGAGATCGATTGCGCGTGTTTACATCCCAGTCGTGTGTTCCTCCCCATCAGCAGAGTCCCTCAGGATCATTCCCCAGGTTTCCCCTCATCCTCTCCGGTGACAGGCAGGTCGTTTTTCCGCTCCTCGTCCAAACGGAAGATCTTGCTCGCTCTTTTACTGCTTCTACAAATAAAGCTCAGTTGCTCTGCATGTCCGGAGAACCGTCAGTGCTTCTACCGAAACCTGCTCAGTCCAGACACAGAGACACAAATAAAAGTCACTGAAAAGAAGTGTTTACTCTCTCTGGAGCGTCCGGCTCCACGGCTCTAGCGCCCCGCCTCCGCCAGCTTGTTTGCAGAGGAGGGGGGGGGATGTTTGGCTACCAGTTTGATATAAACCTTCAATTGCAGCTTATTCTCACAGTTTATATTATATTGTACATTCATCACACGTGATAAATAAACCAACACTATACGATGACAAGTTTGATATCATCTTCGTCGTCCTATGTCTTTTTATGACAATATTACGCGTTTTTATGACTTTTTTATAAAATATTTATGTCATACTACATATATACATATACTATGACTTTTTTCCACATACTGTATTATGACATTTTTTCAGCATGCTATACTATGAATTTGTTTTGAAAAACTATCCTGTGACTGAATAATTATGACTTTTTTTTACCATGCAACACTAGAACTTTTCTTCTACTTACTACAATATGACTTTTTCAACATACTATACTCTGGTTTTTTTGTCATTTTTTGGACATACTATACTATGGTTTTCCATGACATTTAGTCAACATACTATACTATCTCTTTTTATCTATTTTTATGACATTTTCATAACTTTCTATACTATAACTTGCTCATGTCATCTTTTATGGCTGACCAGAAAGACAGGTGTGTTTGGTTTTTTAAATGTTCCTTTATTATTTTAGAAAGGCAAAACAACTAACAAAAATACTTAAGGGCCCATGAAAGACGTCAAAATAACAGAACTAAATCGATGCACTAACAGAAGAGTACTGACTAGCACAAAGCAACCTTCTTAACTGAGACATGGAGAAAGATATAAAGTGGATGATCAGGCCATTCAGACAAACAAGGGGACAGACTAATACATAATAGACTAATATGATAGACTAATACAAAAATAAAACTAGAAAACACTGCCTCTCCTCATGATACAGGAGGAACTTGGTGCAGTCCAACTCCTTGAAGCAGGCCTAATGCAGCTGGAACTCCTTTTGTTTGACAGACGGATGACTCCAACAGCAACCACGATGAACTGGTACCTGGATGAAAACCGAGTGAGCCGCATGGAAATTAAATAACTTTAAGTTATTGAAAACAAATATTGCAAAATTTGAAAACAATTCTTACTAAATGTCCAACGTTCTCAAAAACTGCAAATGAAACTGTGTCATATGAACCCAAAATATACTATGTGTCCTGTTTTTTATCAGTTTGTATGTGTGTATTTTAAGCATCGCGCTGAAAAGAACTCTGAATTGAGTAAATTAAACAATAAAAAAGAGTTACCACCTTATGTTCTGTTGTTCAGTGTGTGATTGTGTGTATATAACAATGGGATTAAATACACTTTTATGACATTCAATACCATGACTGTTCATGACTTATTGATGACACACTACACTATGACTTTTTAGTGACATTTCTTGAGGCATATTACTAAACTGTGTCTTTTTTATGATATTTTTAGATCATAATATACTTTTTTCATTACATTTTTTAATTCTATACTATGAAAAGTTCATGACATTTATTCTGACATTTTTATGACATACTCTACTGTGACATTCATATGGAATATTATACTATGATAATTTTACAACATACTATACAATTACTATTACCTTAAAAAAATTATATTAATATATTTCTATTAATATTTTAAATAAAATAATGCCATACAATACTATGGTTTTTTTTATAACATTTTTATGACGTACTTTAATTTTTCTTTTTATGACATTTTTGTGACATACTATATTTTCACCTTTTTCATGACATGACATACTACGAACCCAAATCTAGATCTTTGACAGTGAAGTAAGTCCATCTTCCACATAAACGTGTTGCTGGACAAACTGCTTTGCATCTGAGCCATGTTATTTCTCAACCAGGTCAGCCACTCGTATAGATGGTCACAGCTGGTGAAGGGTTTCCAAACACATGCACCTTCCTGCGGAACTTCGTGACTCCATTGCTGAGGTCATTATACTTGAACCAAAGGTAATTGCTGTGATCTTCTCCGACCTTAAAGCAGTAAAACAGCTGTTCAAAATCCTTAACAGCCGTTTGTTTTCCACGAAAGCACAGTAAGTCCCCATGAAGCGTGTAATTATGGTCTGGTCCCCTGATAAGTGTGTCAAGCACTGAGACGCCTTCAAACTGGGCACTTAAATCAAATACTACTCAAACTTTTCCTGGTTTCTGCGGATGATACACCACAAATGTGGGCTAGTACCAACACTCTTCACCTTGCCTCAGTGGTAGTGCTGGTTCATGAGGGTGCCACCCAGTGGTTAGCTTCATCAATGTCGACTTCTCTGTCCATTATCTCCAGAGAGATGCCGTCTTTGACAGAGAGAGCAAGTTCGTCATCACCTGAGCCGCTTTGAAAAACCTTGCCTCCAAGGATGTCTGTGTTAATGACAGGAGCTACCTCCTCAGGACTGACAAGAGGGGTCAAATGATGTTGCTGTATAGGAGCACTGAACTTCTTATAGATTGATCCAATACAGGGTCCTGAAGACGTTCACACTGGATGGCTTGGGTGTAATGCAGAGATGTGCACTATTACATTCTTTGCACCTCACAGCTGCCGTACAGTCCTTAGCCATGTGCTTTGTAGATGCACAACACCAGAAGCAGATGAACATTTCCCTAGGATGAACTTTTCTTTCATCTAGATGCTTGCTTGGTGCAATTCACTGTTGTCAGATTACTTACAGATTTCTCTGGCTTTGAATGGCTCATGTTACTGGATATGGAAAATGCAAAACTCTGATCATTCCTGGCCATTGCTTGACTGCATATGAATCTTACAAAGAAATGTGTGAATGGTGGAAAGGAATCAAGATGGTCTTATGGCCATAAGGAAGCTTTTCTACTTGCAGTGTCAAGATATGCATGATAAGGTAGGTGCCCACATGACTTTACTTCCAGAAGTATGTCTACTCATTCTCTGAGCAGCTGGTTACCCTTGTTGGACATTCTGGGAAAATTCTCTAGCTTTTGTAGCGGGCATGTTCAATCATCTCAGGACAGACGAAACTGTCCTCCAATCGCTGCCAAATCAGGTTTACACCTGTTGTTGGATTGGGGACATTAACCGACCTGATCCTAGCTTGTGAAAATGACTTTGGGCCAAGCTTAGATAGTAGATCAAGATCCGCCATCTCTCCACTGACCAGGTACTTTGCAGAGTCTGTCATTTGTGGTGCTTCAAATGCGTGGTCTCTAAGGCTGGATGTGTGAGACATTGGAGGAGGGGGATAAAGTGAATAGTCCGTGCCTCGCATGTGTCCTCTACAGTCTCGTCTCTAATACCCAACTATAGCAGAATACTCACTGCCTTTGCTGCTGTGGCACTCCTCTCTTTTTCTAGATCATACAGACTGGCTTCCACCTCTGCTTTAGGCTGTGCTGTTTCAGCCACGATCCATTGATGCTCTGCCTCAACAGAGCTGCCTCTGCTTTAACGCTTGTTGTGGTTGCTGCCACGCTGGCTGAAGACATGTTTGATCTTCTCAATGGCTTGGAGCGACATGTGACCTGGTCTCAAAAGTTTTCTGCATCTGGTGTACTTAGCAAGGCTAGACAGATAGCGAACAAAAACTCCATCAAAACCATATTCTGGAAAAAGGAGTGGCTTTATGATCGTTTCTGTTAAACTGAAAAAATACAATACAAAGCATGTAATATTCTGCACCAGTGCATATTTGCATATAAAATGACAATATATGCAATATATGCATATAGTTCCATGTACAAAATAATCGTTAACACCTTCTCTTCACAGGTAATATGGCAGTAAAGCACTTTTAACCTACATAAATATCCAGCACGGTAAGTAGCATATAAATCGTAGTCATTAGCTTAGCATAGACCGCCACAGGAATACTTTTAATTAGCTTGTAAGCTGAAAAGTGGAGCGAAAAACCAGCATGTGTAGCCTCCATTCATCTTACAACTAAAGTAGCATTTTTATTCTCAGAACAATTTTCCTCATTCCTACAATATTTCATATCTTTACTCATGGATATATCAACTCCAAGGGTCAAATGAAATGAGAGAACTGCTTTGCCTGAACACTGTAGGCTGCTCTTTGTTCAACTGGAACCAAAATGGAGGATTAAGAATTAAACTAAAATGTCCACTAGCGATCAGTAATGCAAACTAAATAGGGATCTCAGACTAATCTCTCAGAACAAACGCATTGTAACAGAAGCAGAGCGCCTACCCTCTGGTTCCCCCCAGGGTTAACACTGTTGGCTGTACCAGCACTGTTGCTGTTGTTTACACTGGTTATGCTGTTAGCACCGTTAGCTTCTAGCCAACAGTGCAGCCATCACCATGTTGAGAGCCGTGCCGTGTAGAGGCAATCCCTCAATCATAGACATGCTCTGACTTTGAATTTAGAGCCTTAAACTGTATGAGTTTAATGCCTAAAACTCTTAATTTGAAGGCTGTTTAAATAAAAATAAATTATAAATAAATGAAATTCACTGAGTTGTAATACATTGGAGAACTTTCACCTGAATTTTCAGTTAACTTTCAAATTCAAGGCTGCAAAAATGGAAGATTTTATAGAAAAGTAAGATGATGCATCTTTTAAGGCCTTTCTCATATTGTTCAACATTGTCAGTTTAGCTCTTTTATGGTAGAAAGATTTTATTTATATCCTAAAATGCAGTTAATCAACATGACTGCTGATTGTATTTCCTTTTCTGACTCAGATAATAAGTGTATGTTGTGCATCATATCAGGCATTTGGCACTTTCATTGTAGCCTCCAGCTACACCCAAGCAAGAGAAGTCTTGTTTCTGGCATCACCGTATAGTCTTCTTATCATCTGTGCCAAAAGCAATGATACATAGAAGCGAAGACCAACTCCTGAACGCTCAGAAATCGCAGCAGAGGACTGTTGGGGCATGTTGGCAGCAGCGTTCACCTCATCCTCTGCCTCCTGAACTTGATCTCCAAGAGGCCTTTTATGTCTCATTCAGAATCTCTGGGAACATGTGGAATTTGGGAAGCCGTGCACCAACACTCCCATGGGGTTTGTTCTAAGCTTCAGGGGTGCCGAAACAGAGCTCCCAGTCACAGCGACAGTGCTTTCAGGAATGCTGAGGAATGTCCCAACAAGGACACAGGTCAGGACACAATGCGAGCTCTGTTGCGCTCGGAGCAAATGTCACCGCAGAGGAAACACCTAGGCTACCGAAACTGCTCCTCATCCTCTGTAATAAAATCTTCAGCTGGTGCTGTTCCTGCAGCGTGAACAGTGTAGTGCTGACAGATTAAGTGTAAGGTATATTCCCTCAGAAACAGGGAGGGAAATCATTGTGGATGAGGAGGAAGGTAGCAGGCAAAAGGCCAGAGAGGTGTGAATGTGTAACTTTGTAAGCCTGCTGTGTGTTGTAATGGTATCACTGCTTGTCTGTCTGCCTGGCTGTCTACTACAGAGAGCGAGCACAAGAGGTTCCCTTTGAATTTATGTGTGTGCGTGTGTGCGTGTGTGTTTGGCATGAAGCAACTTGGCTTCTGTTTCTCTGGATTTTTCTCTTTCCGTTCGCTCTTTCTCACAAACAATGTTCTGCTCATATTCTTTTCCAACACTGTCAAATTATACGAGACAAAATGTCTTTATTAAAGGAATAGTAAGAGATTTTGGGAAATATGCTATCTTGCTTTCTTGCCAAGAGTAAGATGAGAAGTCTACAAGCACTTCTAAAGACCTTTACACACACAGGCTTTTTTTTCTTGCGATTAATTTGCACAACAACACATTTTTTCGAGTTGTTGTTTTTGTCATGAATACTTTCACTCAAAACATGAATGTTATGCAGCGAAAAAGCAACGCAACTTGTTTTGGATTAGGCAGATTTTTCGCACAACGAAAAAAAGGCATCAACCAATCACGTGCAGAATGGGTTGGTATGCGGTATATCAACTTGGAGGCTCAGTAGTCTGAACCAAGATGGCAAACTTCATTACTCATGGTAAATTTGACAAAGACAGATCCACTCCTCCTATTCTTACCATAAAATAAATGAAAGCCTTGAAACATACAATATTTTCAGTGTCAATAATTTCACGTTTTTGTACAAATTACACAAACTAGATCAAAATCGGTTAATTAGTGAGCTTTAGAGGTGCTCGTATGCGGTCTCGTCGTTCTTCTGCTGTGCTGTTCGTCTTTAAGCTACGCTAAGCAGCTGCTGGCGGTAGCTTCATATTCAGTGTACAGACATGAGTGATATTCATCCAGTCATCTAACACCCAGCAGGAAAGCGAATAAGTGTATTTCCCGAAATGCTAAACTATAAGTTTAAATAAAAACATTCCATGTTATTAATAGAGAGGAAAAATATATGAGAAATAATTGATTAAATACAATATTAATGCAGTAAAACAGTCATGTTCTTATCAATCACTGTCTGTTTTTCCGTAAATAATTGTAGCATGTATAAAGTATAACTCTGATTAAGAGAGCAAATAAGTGTATTTTCCAAAGATTATTCATGTATTTCACAAAACTGTATCAAAGCTTCTTACACATGATGGAAACTTTCCAGTACATTTTTCTCAATTTGTCAGCCTGTGTAGATTGATGTGTACGCAAAGAAGTCTTGTTGCTTATTCCTGTCGTGGGCCACACGGGGCTGGAGCCTCGAAGCTCCCAGCATGCTTTGGGTGGTGGTAAGTGTAAATAAACTCTCTAGACAGGTCTAATACAGAAGCTCAAAGGTCACATTTCAGACTATAAATTAGCCTGACTTGTATGTCTTATGAATTTAGAAGGACGCAGAATTGAACGCAGGGAGAACATGTTAACTCCAGATGAAAGAACATTCCTGGACCGAGAACAGACTCTGTGACACCGACGCACTGCTGCTTCTGTTTGATGTCATTTTTCACCCCTCTGCATTGCAGACCTCGAGCTCCACGTCCCACATTGTGCTTATTCATATGTGGACACCAGGTGGGATGATCACCCATTGGCCATGCAAAGACAGCGTGGCCCTCTGGTCAGTGAACAGACCAGATGTAAACATGAGCCTTTGGGCACAAGTGATTTATTGAGCAGAACCGCACAGAAATTGCAGCACATGCTCGCAAGACTTTGATTTTACTGCTTGAGATCATGAAGAAGTTTTTTTTATACATTTTTAAATGATTTGCTTGAATTAAACAGCTACTTCTTTTAAAAACTCCACTTCCTTTGAATGATGCAAGTATAAACTTTTGCATCCAGCAGTCCAGAACGGTTACAGAGTCTACAGCCATGCTAGCAGCTGTGTGAGGCCTGTTCTTTGGCACAGCTGTGGTTTGAGCTACAGGCCAACATCAGCATGCTAACACAATGACAACAGTTTTAACCTGATGGTGTCACTAGATGAAAAGTCAGGGGATCATCAACCGTTTTTACGTTTCCTCCTGAAAAGAACATGAATGTCTGCACAAAATGTATGTAAAGCAAAAATACATACCTCGTGATGGAACTTGAAGAAAAGTTGATCACCAACGTCTGACCCAAAGTGGCGAGCCGACCGTCTGACCGACCAACCTAAAGACCTGCTTTGCCATCACCTTCATCTGAAAAACAAAAAATCTGTTCCTGGTTGTGGGCAAAACTTGTGTGTTATTAGTGTTATTAAAGTGTGTTATTAGTGTGTCACTGTGCGACTGGGGAGAGAGGAAAACAAATGAGAGGAACTGAAAATGAGAGCCACCAGGTTACCAGCCGGTCTGCGTCGCTTGTGTTTGACTTTCTTCATAATTATTCAGTGTTTGTGCAGGACTCCCTAATATGTGTCATTGCTGGTAGCTGTCGGGGCTGAGCTTGTTCAGCCTGGAGGAAAGTGGCGTGGAGGATCCAGATGTGTGAGTTCACGTTGTGTGAGCAGGCATTCTTTAAATTTCCATGAAAATGGTGCTGTGGCACTGAGCACAAGTCAAAGCCTGTAATAGTCCCATATTGTACGGATTTCATCATCCCTCATATGCGTTTCCTCATGTGCAAATTAGACTGAGTTGTTCATTTAGGTGGTAAATAAAGACGGAGATCATGGTGGGCCGGGGGATCAAGACTTGTGTGACCGTTCAGCTGACATGCTGTGAGGGCCCCACGACAGTTTCTGTAAGCAAACGGGGATTTATTAACTGGACCACAGGGTTTTCTCTGGACTCTTTAATCTGATAATTGGCTTCAGATTCAAACAAGACATCTGAGCCTTAAAACAGTAGAGTGAACCTTTTATAACAGTCCTGCAGCTCTTGACCCGCTCTCTGCCAGACTCTCTCGTCACATAGGAACCGCAGAAACTGGAGGCTTTTTTAGAGAGCGGCTCTTTACAAAGGGGGACTCTGAACACAAAGAATGTCCCTTTCTCCTCTCCAGCCTCTCTGTGTTTTATGTCCCCTTTTTTTTCCCCATGCGGATATATTTATTGCTCTTTCACCCCGTCTCTTTTCATCAAAGCCGTCCCATCTGTCTGTCCTCTATCTCTCCTCATCATCAGATCAAATCAGTGCAGACATTTTCCACATTTTCAGTCCACATGTTGTTGCAGCACTTGACAAAGAGCTTCATCTGTGTCAGAAATTACCTTTTCAGATGTTGTATTTTTCTGCCTGATAAATATCTCACGCTCCTGTTGAGCAGACACCCGTCCCGCCGTTGCTCCCTGGTTCTCCTGCAGGGCCTTGTGGGCACGTATTCAGCCCGACTTCCCCTCGGCATGATGTCATTTCAGTTTGGCTGCATGAGCTGTAAGAGGAAAAGAAAAAAAAAAAAAAAAGAGGAAAAACACAGTTAGCAAAAACAGAACTAAGGAATGCAAACTGCGATGAAATCCATCAGGAGAGAGGGGGAGAGTGTGTCTCCTCATATCTTCAACCGGTCTGGGCAGAGAAAGTGTGTAGGAAAGAGTTTACTGCGGAGATTGGAAGTCATCCCAAAAGGTGTTCAGTCGCGCCAACCTCTGGCCTCCCATAACAACCTTTAAACATCTCTTTGGTCTGGATAAATGGGAAGGAAAAAGGTATATGTTAGTATATCAAGTGATATAATAGCTGCAACACGGATTATGGTCCCAAAGGCAAAATAAATCTAAGTGACATCACAGATTGTTGTCAAAATAGCCGAAATGCCGGGTCTCTGTAGAAGAATATCGGCAACAGAAATGTTGTGTTAGATAACAATTGAATTTGCAAATGTTATTTGTTTAAGTAATATTGAAGAAAAACAGTACAAATATGGAAACTGGCGTAATATCTTATTTGAACCAGACACAACAGAAAACCAAATCATGCAATCTGTTTTTAGTTTCATTTTTTATCACTAATATAATTCTTGTTATGTTAATCGTGACCCTGAACAAATCTTGACCCTGAAAATGATGCTGTCACATAGGGAAATTAGAAAACGTGTTCTGCTTCCAAGTCCTGATAAAAATATACTTTTCTTGTGATGAGAAGATCAGCGTCAAACTATTTGATAGGAATTTAAGGAGGAGGTTGAATATTTGGGTAATTTTAACTGATACCAGAGGGAGGAAATGACTCAGGGAATTCTAGACATCTTGTGGGCTGTGAGTTGCTTGGTGAGATCATAGATGATACAGAAGTGTCTCTCCATCTGTGATCAACAGTGACGCTTAAAGTGAAATACTCTGGGGGACAGACGGCCATACAGCTGTTATACATTGTGGAAAATGCAAATGTGTGAGCCTCAAGTAGAACAGGAACAGTCGAAGCAAAGCCTTCCCTGCACCAAAATATGGTTTGAATATTGAGAAATCATCAAACAAGACCTTCATAAAAACACAACGCAGGCGACTGCAAGACATCTGACCACATGAGGCCGTTTCTGTGGAGGAGACATCGGGAGGAGAGCATTCAGGTCATTTGAGCCGAGGAACAAATCCGCTGTAAAGGACTCTGTAAACAGACCCAACCAAATATTTACAGCCTTTGAGCGAACATTCCCGCTGACACTCTTCTGTGTGAGTCTCTGCTTTGTGCACCGAGGCAGTTGAGTTTCATTGATGAGTTTGCTACTGAACACATACTCTTACCTCCCACCTGCATATCCTCGTTTGACCCTTTAAGTATATGAGCATATCTATCATCTCCCAGTCTACTTGCACTGAAATGTTGGTTTGTACTTTTCCCCCACTTACTCTAAACATTATTTTACCAGCTTTGGCTGCACATTTCTTAAAGTGTTGTACCTGCCGCCAGCATTTTTAATATAGAAAATATTGATTAGTGCTTTTAGAACTATTACTTTTTACAAGTTACCAACCTGTATCAGTAAAAACCTTTTTGCAGATTTCTCTTTCAAAAAGTGGTTTAAATAAACCATTCTCAAACAAACTCAAACTCTCTTTAAGTCTCCTGAATATATGCACGTTAACAAGCGTAAGATGTTCATCATGGTGATGGTCATCATGTATCAGAGTAAACAGTTCTACAATCCATTAAGTCCAAGCTGAGGAGCACCTGAGTCCTGGGTGGAATGTTCTGGAATGTTCCGGAATGTTATCCCTCACAAAAGACCTGGCAACAGGAACAACGAGGCTGCTGGGTAACGAAGAAGCCTCGATAAGGGCCAGTCTGTGTCTGTGACTGTGTGTGTGTGTGTGTGTGTGTGTGTGTGTACATTTACCCCGGCCCCTGAAAATGTAGTGTCATTTTATTTCTTTAATTAACCAAATAATTGTAGTTTTCATCCTGGCTCAATTAGGGGACGATCCAAAGGCAGCTCTAACAAACAGAGCAGTGAGGCTGCCAGATCTCTTCTCTCTGCCGTTATCTGCAGCTGTTAATCCTCACACTTACATGCAATATTCATTTTGGCGACACTGCTCTCTAACTAAAAACAACAGCAACGTACATAATCACTGTCAGGCTCGCTGAGCAGACATGTCCTCGGCAATACACTAAACAACTTGTACGCGATTAAAGAGAGAAACAAAGCCTTCTTTTTACACACCCTGCCACTCTCTCCAACAAACAATTTAAAGTTCCTAACAAGGGCTAAATTGTCAGTGCGTGTGTTGCTGCATTCTCTCATGGAAATGAAAGCATTTTTCCACTGCTAACCTCTTTCCCCCAGATATCTACTACAGCGCTGAGCAAGCCAAAAGACTGCACTGGGAGTTTTTCATGGTTGTGAAAAAAACATATAAAAAGGAAGAGAACGTGGCTCATCTTGCTGCATTCTTTCCTTCATCAGGAATTCACTGAGGTTTGGCCATGCACTTTTTACTGGAGACTTTTCCTGTTGGCCTGGGAATAACAAGGACGTTCTTTCCTTGTTCTTGTGTGCTTTTAACAGAGAAGCCTCAGACTGCGTGTCCGAGTGCTCAGGGCAACTCCACACCCACCGTTTAATCCTTTAAACGCTGCATATCTCACAGAAACAAAGCGAGCCCCCACTCCCAGTGTCCGAAACAGAACCCTGAGAGCCGTGGAGCTTATCTTCCTGAGAATAATGCTCTCTATGCAGATCGGCCACAAGCTCGGGTTCAGGGCTTTGTCCCCCTGACTGGTTCTCTTTTCAGCTGCAGACAGCTTGATGAAGCAATGACGCTCATAATTGGGATTCCAGCATTGGCACATCTCTGCTATGTGCTCAGCTGGAGTTTATTGTTTTTTTTACCAGCATTTAATCCACAACTGATTGGGGTCTATAAATTCAACAGACAGGAGATGGCACAGAGATTTACAGCTCCAAAAAGACTGGAGGGCTATGACAAAACATTCCAGCGACAACTGTTTTATTGTAAACGCATCTAAAGGTTATCCGCAGCCACATGAACAAAAAGCCCGCGGGACATGAGTGCCTGAGAATCTGGAATGATCAGAAAAGCTTTGCAAACGCATGTCTGTTTATAATAAGCGATAGAATCCAAAACACCCCAAACAAAGCCAAGGAAAATTTGGAGAAAACCTCAACTGTGTGTGACACCAGGGACCAGGCGTCCTGTACCAGCAAAACCAGTAAACCACGTCTCAGTCTCCACCATACTTTTAGTGACTCACCAATTTTCTTCATTTTCTAACACATGCTTTCACTATCCTCTCCTAACTCCCTTATTGACTTGTTATGGAGCTATAAATTGTGAAACCCCAATTTAAAATGACAACCTGTTGAAATCCTTTTTCGACAGCTATAGAACACACTGATCCAATCACACCAAGTGTTCCCGTTTTTCATGCGAGGCAACGCAAACGTCTGGTGGCTCATGCAGGCAGTGGGACCGGTGACAACAGTCTGTCAGAGAAAGAGAGGCACACGAGGCGGCTGCGGTGGCCAAAGCCTGATCTCAGTACAGACGAGGCTGGGGTGCAGCTGTGTGTCCTCACGTTCAACTCCCATCTACAAATTAGTAACACCCTTACTCAGCCAAGACCTGCTCCCACTGACACTCGGACATAAGTACCATATATACACTTACATACGGTGGAGCTATTGGCTCTATTCATGCATCTGCAGTATCTAATTATTGAAAGCTTCAGAAAAAAAAAAAAGAAGTGGCCGTTGAGTTGATTTAGTCCAAATCAGTTTATGTGTGATTTTTCATACTGTGATATGTAATATGTCAAAAACTTTAAAAACATATATCATTATATTGAATGTACCCTGGAACTAGTGTAAACAAAGCAGGTTTAAAATCATGCAAAAGAAGTTTTGTTTTATAAGAAAGGAAACTCACTCAAAGCGTGCACATCATTGTTGGGTTCACAGGTGCAAAAGATAGTGGTTGACAGCTGGTGTTCAGTCTTCATGAGTTTCACTGAGAGATGTTGAACGGGTACCTTTAATTTAGTCGAAGTATATTTTTCTCTGTTTCCCATCATGTCTGGGCCATTTTATGTCTCTCTTTGAGCTTCTTTCCTGCATACAGTGTGTGCTGCTGTCAGAAAGTGTGGGGGATTTATCAGCCTGTGACTTGGCAGGGTGTTAAATGACTGTCAGTGTTCAGAGCAACGGTTCACCAACTCCACCGCAGAACCAAAGGAACTCCACTCATCCGCCAAGTCCCAGATGCCCTCTAGTCACCCACGACAAACACCCCGAGGACGCATGAAAACCTGTCATTAGGTCCTCTCATTTTTTGTTGTTTTTCACGCTGCACAACCATTATTACATTTTGCACGATCTCACCCCGTAAAAGCTAAACCAAGAATGTGTGTTCTTTTCTTTTTGTTTCACAGTTGACAGCTGCCTGTTACAACTCCTGAGTGTGATGTAAAGCTTCATTGGTGCAGTTTGAGGGATACGTGCATTGCTCAAGGTTATTTCACATCTTTCCAGTGATTATGAAGATACAAAACAACATTAACCTGGTTCTCTACCTTAAAGGAAGTGATGAAGCAATTAGCTGATTATCCAGTTCAGGATCAACAGAAAGTTGTCAACGTTTTTGATAATTAAGTTATTTTTCAAGCAAAAATGACGAATATTTTCTGGTTGAAAGATCATGATTTGCTCCTTTTCTCCGTTTTATCTTATTGCAAATTAAATGTTTATATGTTTTTCAATTGTTGCACATTGTTGTCTTTAGGAAAATAAAAAGGGATTTTTTTCTGACATATTTTCTGTCCTACTTGTACTCTACAGAGTCCTCTGACTACATTTGCACAGAAACAAAAGAAGTGTTCAGGACACAGTCCAGAAGCTCTTTCCCATCTAAATCATATCTTTCTCTTCCTGTATATAAAACAAAAATATGGAAACAGTGATTGAGTTTAAGCACCACAAACAGTGTGAACCTGCTGCCCATAAATCAGAGACCTGACAGCTCTATAACAATGGACTCCACCTGACCTTTCCTTGTTGCTGCTCTCAGCACCAGAGCTGCTGCCACTGTTGCTGCTGCCGGGTGGTGCGAGTCCCCAGCAGGGCTGACGAAAAGATCACCGCTGTTCAAAACAAAAAGCAATCAATTCAAAGTATATGTCAGAGTACGGTTAATTACATCTGGCTGTTGTATCACAGAGAGGATCAAATTTCTTGATGAAGAACATGGAAATAAACAAGACACAAACACTTTTGAGAGCAGCAGAGGAGGTGGCGTGGGTTGATTTCATGTGATAATTACTGAGCCGTGTTTCTTCTAAAGAGTCGCCCGGACGCCTTGTGACAGACAGATGGAGCATTAAGTCGTGACTCACACAGACACTGGCTTCAGAAGGGCAGTGACTGATCATGGTGAAGGTTTGAAAGAGAGACGAGAGCACAGAGACAAGCTCAGAAGACTCTTATCAGTAATATTGATAAATAGATTGATTTTCTCAGCCAGCCCCTCCTTCACTCCTCTCTTTGTGAGGCCTTCACAAAGAGACGTGGGACTTATCCCACCCTCATTTCTTCATTCATCCTCGAAAGTTAGGGTTTCTCTCGCCCCGTCGTCTTTCTCTAACTTTGGCTGTAACGCCGGGAAACTCCAAAACGTATCCAACAATGTTATTCAAGTGGAGCAGGGTAGAAAGCTAACATTGCAGCTTTGTCTCTGCGCCTGAGCGATTCCCAGCTCGCCATCATCCGATACTCACTCATTGGGTTGCAAACGGTGTTAGATTCAACTGGGTCAGAGGCGTGTAGAGGCAGAAATGCTCCAACTGTGCATGGAGAGGGAGAATAAAAAGACAGGTCTCTGACAATCTGGGTGTGAACACACATTTATCAACCTCCAAACTCTGATTTCCATGGTTTCTCTATGCAACAAGAGATTTAAAGGTGGCAGCAGCAGCAGCATGTGCAACATATTTGCTGCGCCCCACATGGTAAATGGCGCGTGGGAGCGAGGCCAGGTATCTTAATCCCCATCACCCTTGGGATTCCCCGCCAAGAGATCCCATTAGTGAGGATAAAAGCTGTAATGTAGTCCGCAGAGGCTCGGTGGACTTGTGGTGCGCTGCAACCCCCACAGGCCAGCAGTGACCTCCATCTGATCCCTCACTAACTGGAATTACAGCTCCGGCTCCAGCAGGCAGTGTAAAAGAGCAATGAACTGTAAAGCATTTTGATGTCTTAATGAACAACATACACACAGCAACAAGTCCAATAAACGGCACCCATAAATATAAAAAAGGAGCAGTTGTATTTGCAGACACCGTAGAAACCGCTTCTAACACTTGAAGGCTTGCAGTGTGGGGGAGAAGAGGTATTTCAACACTCGAAGACACTTAATGACACAATGTCAGCGGTTTCGAATGATGCTCAGTGACGCCACAATGTAATAAAATGGCAGAATTTGTCGCTCTGTTTGCCTCATTGTGTTTTTCAGAGAGTAGAACGCTGTCTCCCATGTTGAAACTGAGGAATCTGAAGGGAGAAAACACGTCTACATTCTTCTCAGACATACAGTACAGCACATAGCCCTGGGTCAGCATCTGGTGTCACTGAGCAATAATCACACACAATGTGAACACGTGAAGTAATTCAACGACTACATCAGGAGATCAGGAAATGTTCTCACTTTAATGATGTCTGGAGAGCGATCAGAGCGGGTGTCGGAGCGTGAAATCAGAAGAAATCAGAGACACCTGAACGTAAATTGAAAACCTTCATCCTGATGGTAAACAAGGAGGAAAAGAAAAGGACGGATCACGTGCAATTAAAGACGAAAGCAAACAGAGTCGGTTAATGATCAATGTTCATGATTGGCAAAATGAAAATGATGGTAGAGTTACATTAATCAACATAAGAGGGGAAACAACCCGGGGACGAGCAGCAGGACAACACTGATTACATAAAGTATAACGATCGCTATAATCAGCAGAATTCAGGTTTCAGATCCAAGTTGTTACATCAACAACAAAACAGGTAATCTGTAATCAGTCGTTTGTAGTGAGCCCGACATTTTCTGGACAGCATTCGTTCCACGCTCTGACCTCAGTTCTGTAATTACTTTAGTATGTTTTCCTTCTTAGTTCTTTCTGAGCTCTTCATTTTAAGTGAAACTAGAGGAAGGAGGTCTGGTCAGAAGCCAGTGCCCTCGAGTGAACACTTGTCCCAAACCAAACAATGAGGACACAGTTTCCTGAGCTAAGAAATCACAAAGAAATGTTACAGTAAAAGAAAAGATATGCGAATGTTTATGCATCATCTGTGAGCTATGTGCCTAAACACGGCCAATAATGAAATATACAATATAGTCAATGTAGCTGTTTAACCTCTTAGGCCCATGTTGAGCTTTGACTTATTATAGTTATACATTATTATTATTTTGCAACATTTTAGATTATAGCCCCCAAATCACAATGTAATTACTTTGTGCAAAATATCAACACAATACTTACTGGGTACCTATACTGGGACTTCATTTTGATCACAACTACACATCTGTAAGGTTTTGTGACTGCATCTTGAATGGGTGCGACGCTATCGACTATCGCGGTCACATGACACAGTACGTACTTTGCAATGGCAGCTGCAGCGCATACTAAAAGTAAGGAGGAAAATGTAAACGATTTGGAACGCAGCCTTAGTGCGAGATGAGATGGTACAGAGGTCAGAGGTCACCACCCTGACCACCTGAGAAAATAAACGTCTTTCTGAGTGTCACTTTGTTGGACTTGTGGTTACAGATATGTTGCTGGAAGGTGGAATAATCTGTTACTGCAGCGGTGAGGTAATACATTCATTCTTCATGAGGCCATATCTTCACAGAAAGAAACACACAACTCTGATATCAGAACATTTTGTTGACCTTAGATTTCCCACCGCCTGCTCGTCAGTTATACTAAGAAATATTTGTGTATGGGCTCTGGACGTTTCTTTCCATCTCTCCGTCTCTTAAGCACAGAGCTGATATTGTTGTCAAAGCTGTGGATTTTTACAGTGGCATATTACAAAGGAACTGAGAGGCCATCTGGGAAAAAAAAAACCGGCCAAATAAAAGGAGGTTAACCGACCTTCTGTTACAGCTTTGTTATGGAAACAGTGAAGCTGTAACACCTCCTCCTCTTCCTCTACACACACCTGGTCAAAAGTCCACGTCCTGGTTATGATCCCTTCATCTGGAAGCAAAGAGTCACATAAACAAGTGTCGTTCCCCCAATTAGGAGCAGAAAGGAGGTCCTGAGATGAAGACAGACAGCAGCAGCTTCTGGAGTCAGCATGAAAGCTGCTCATTCGCTAACAGCCTGCTGGGTTAATTCAACCCCTGCATGAGTGTGTATGTTTTCACACTGGCCTACTGAACTCTTTCATTTTGTGCCATCAGAGGACCTCTGGTGTGGACAAATAGACTCAAAGGAATGCACACATGATAATACACACGAGTCATGACCGCACATTCACACTTTATCAAGAACATTGAGTTTACACATTCCCTTTAATAACCGTGTTCCGTTTTTAGTTTTAATGTCAGATTCTTGTAATGTCAAACATCAAGTCAAGAGTCAGTGGTGTCAGGAGCCTTTTCTACTTCTACTGTATGTGCTTGCCTTCGTGTGTGTGTGTGTGTATGTGTGTATGTGTGTGTACAGCTGGTTTTAATATAGGAGGAACTGACAAATAGAGCCATAACAGAAAATAACATACATCATGACCCCGTTGACTCAGGCATTCACTTACATTTCTATAGTCAGTCAAGTCTGAAGCCGTAAATAGAGAGCAGAAGAGCCGTTACAAATTTAAAAGATGATACATCTATCAAGTTCCATTCATCCAAACAGCAGAACATTTACTGAAAGAAAAATATCATACAATTTTATACTTTGACTTCATTACATCTTTTTATTAATTTATAAGCTATTGTAACCAGTCTCAGGTTGAGATACATGCTAAACATGTTACATTCCAATAACATTATTGCTAAAGTAATGATAATAAATCACTATTGTAGAATTAGAATAGAAATTTGCAGTAGTGATGCCGTCTAAGTATCTTAAGTATATTCTGCAGCAAATACTTTAGTTCTTAAGTAAAATGTTAAATAAAAGAAGTACACATGTAATGTTTTTTACAATATTTATGGAAGTAAAAACCTGTTTAACTTGAATAAATAATCCCTTAATCAGATCAGACCTCATTAGAGTACCTTTCTACCATACTAGAGTAGATTTCAACACACGCACAGCTAAAGTACTGTTTAACTCATGTGTGTGAAAACACTACTTTAATTCTTAAACTCTAAACTGCTGCCGAAGTGGGAGTTAAGCCCTCCATATCAGGACTGTAGGGAGGCAGCTGAGAGTGCAGACAATCCTGCGGGGATAGACCGAGTATTGGTTCGACCGCAACACACCCAAAAAACTGGCTGTGCGCGTGCTTTGAGTCATGTCGACCGCAGAGAGCAATTCATCCTGCAGCAGCTCTCAATGTGGTGGACTTAAGTAGCATAGAGCAACAGACTGCCTCCCTGGACTCTCATTTAAACACTACTCATCACTTCTGGATGCTCCCGTTTAGACCATCCAGTAAACACGGATAACAAAAAGCAGTTCAGATAAGAGCAAGCGGAAAAAGTGAAGACGCGTAGAACGACAAGTCGCTTCAACACAATAGCAGGTTTTGGAAGAGCAGCATGTTGGGAAAGATGTTGGTTGACTTTTCCTGAGCTACATTGCCAGTGTCAACTGGAAACCTGGACTTCTTGCAGCTACATGTCAGGAGCAGATTCCTGAGGCAGACGGGAGGAAAACTGCTGAAAACCAGCTCAACAGAAAGTTATGAAACAATTGGAACTACAGAAGTGCTCCGACTTCACATCATGCGTCACTAAACTGACGACAAACATTTCTTTTTTTGAGTTCTTTCCGCTCGTACAGCGTTTTAAGTTGTTCGTCAGGTTCATGAAGACTCAACTTGAGTCCAATGTTGAAACAGAAGTCAACAAATGATTTACTCATTGTCCTACTTTAACTTGAATCAGTGCATCAGGTTCAGCCAAAACCAAAAGGTATATTCTCCCATCTACTCCATCAGACCCCAACATCAGGCTCAAAGAGAAACACCGCCACCTAGAGGAAGATAAATGAAGCTACATGTACACTGGAAAGGGTATTCAATTCCTCCTGATTTCTTATTAAAGCTTGACCAGTGAGAGTGTAATGATCCCCCCCCCCCCTCTCTCTCTCACACACACACAAACACACGACCACCTGTAAAAAATAAATCATTAAATAATGAAAGTAATCGTAGCCACAGCTCGTCATTTAGTTGCCATTTTAGAAACAGTAAAAAAGGACCAAGAGAAGTTGCCTTATTTAAAGATTTATTAATTTATAATACAAGCTTTTATGTAGACCACATTGCATTTTAGTTTTTTTACATTTAATCATACTGGGCTAAACTTCATAGCAGTGACATTGATTGACTAAAACACAAACCAAAGGACACTCAATGGAAGGAATCAAAAGGTTTCCGACTGTTTCTGAAGAAACCGCAGCCCATCAACACTCCCAGTGCATCACTTTTATTTTTTTTAAAGACCACATGCCCTCAACCAGTCCTCATACAGTATGCCACGTGCATCACACACACTCATACACACTCACCCACACTAAAATTGAACAAATACCTTTACACAAGATAAAAATTGATATATTTAAATTTCAATATTAATGATATTACTGAATTCCACGATAAAAGGCAAACATGAAGTAAAGACGGCATCCAAATGAAAAGGAGGTGAAACAACACCAAAAGATTTTCCTTACGACTCTTCATCCAAGTGGCAGAAACTCTCCCCCTGTTCTCAGTGTCCAGTGGGGGGGTTCCTCACACTGACACTCCTCCCTCCCATCTTCAACCGCTTCCTTTGTCTGCGTTTAACTGGCCCGCCGTGTCGCGAGAGCGCCGACATCCTCGTCAATAAAGTCAAAGCCAGAGGTGCGAAAATGACACCCGATGGCACACAAGCAACCCACCGAATCCTCCCGACTCCATCTTCTACAAGGCGTTTCTCATGGACCTGAACGTCCCCTCGGGTGTTTACTCCACATTATAAAAGTCTTTTCACCATTGGTCCATTTCCAGGAACTAAACAGGTGTATGGTAATGGAGGAAACGCCACTGGTGCTGATACAGACCGACCGGTTCAGTTAGTGAGAAACAGTCTCGTGAGGAGGAGGATGGCACATTTTCTACCACGTGGGGAATTAAGGTCTGTTCCTCTGACCAAAATTTAAAAAAAAAAAAAAAAAAAAGCCATTGGGGGAGAAAAGATGATGGCGATGAAACACAATAAACATTTCTGAATTAACAAACTGGTTAAGTGCAAAGAGAGGGGTTAACACCATTCAGTAAGACTTGGGGAAACATCCATGTGACTAGTAGGGAAAGGTAATAGCCAACACATCCTTTATAGCAACTGTGTCCACGATGAGCAACCACTTCTGTGGTCTCCTCCACTACGTACGACAGCTCTGTGAAACTTGTCCAGCAGCAAACAGGGAGCGTAAGGTAAGTTTAATGTCATGATCTTTAAATAAAAAGGAACTACAACGGCAAATTCGGCCGACACGGTAACATTTTTGGGGGCGAAAAAAGTGAATATATTGGCACAAAAAAAAGCCTCAGATTGGACAAGCGTTCAACCAAAAGCTGGCGACGGTCCAACCAGACTTCTTCTGATTTATTCTAAATCCACAGCTGACAGGATGACAGGCAGAAGAGACACGGTGTATGCATGTATATATGTGTGTGTTATGTCTGTCTGTGTGTGTGTGTGTGTGTGTGTGTGTGGTTGAGGGTCTTCTGTTGCTTTACAAGAGGAGACAGCAGTTGCTCTCTGTGGTCTTTTCTCTGTTCCTTTGACCTACAGAGACAAGAGACAGCAGAGACAAGAGGTCAGATTAAAAAAAGATAAAAAGCACATATCTCTCTACAGACATGTAGCGTGGGATGAGGTTGAGGTTAACTGCAGTAGAAGCAAACGCCCACTGCACAATGTATGTGAAAGAAATGTCAAACAAAAAGCAACCGTTCAACTTCCGCGCTCCGCCTGAGCAGACACTTTGCAGTTAAAGGGTAACTACACCCTTGAATCCTTCTAGAACCTTCTCTCTCGGCATATTTAACAAGAACGCAACACAGGAGCGAGGGAACGACGCGCAGTACACAGCTCACTGCTCGTCAGTCCTAGTTATCTTGTTCATCTCTGAATACAGACGTTATCAGTGGGCTCATGTGTAGCATCTGCTACCACTGAAGAGGTGTAAATCTTGTCAGGAATGCTAATGCTACCGGCAGCTATTTGACCTCATGTTTGCTTGAATTGTTGCCGTAGAAATATAACAGTGTCCAAAGTCAGCTTAACTACTCTGATATTTTGAATTGATGTTCGGCCCTTTTCTCTGTACATATGCAGGCCTGGAGCTAACTAAATCTCACACAGTACCTCGTCCTGTACGATAATGAAATGATACTGATGATTAGCAGACAAAGAGAAGATCCTCACCGTGAGAGTTGGGCTCTGGAAGAGTCTCTCTGGCAACCAAGTGCATGACAGTTGTTCGGCCCGGTGGCAGCTTCAGAGCTTTAAACAAAGAAATAAACCTCATGATGTATTATTCTTCGCTACATTTAACAATATGCTGAAAGTGGCGATGAAAATGACAATTATATGATGGAAAACGAATGTGTTTGATATGGTTTTACGGATGAAGGTGTCTTTGTTAAAGGGTGGTCTTACCTCCCAGGGTAACGTTGCCATGAAGGAAGCGTCCCTGGAAGATGAGGCGCAGTATACTGGGACTGCTCACAGTCTCCTCCTCCCATCCTGTCGAGAAGCAGAGAAACAAGTATTTCACTTAACTGTAGCCCAACCGATACTGGATATTTAAGGCCGATACTGATATGTAAAATTTGAAAACAGTATTTTTGGCTCATTTCATGCACCAATTTTGGGCAAACTACTTGGAAAGTGTAGTGAGCTGAGCTACCAGTTACTCTACATTAAATGAAGCGCTTCACTACGCTGAAGCTAGTCCCCAGAGAAATGTAGCAAGCTAAGCTACAGCTACATGGCAAACGTAGCAACTACAGCACTACTACTATAGTAGTAATGCTATCAATACAAAACATAAATATACAAAGGCCTAATGTGCTGTAAACTATAATATTTGAATACTATATTTATCAATTATAATGTGTATTCAACTTTGCACACTTAATTCTAACATCCGTGCATCTTACTACCATTAAATAATACTTAAACAGTGTATATTTGTGGCCTACAGCCAGGGCGACTCCCTCAGGATCGATTCTTCTCTGTCCTCACCCTCTGCCACCTTTTCATCAAGTAAACACAAGACTGTCTTCCCCGCAGCGGAGACGTCGTAGGCATCAAGGATCGGTACGCGATGTCATACGGAAGTGCTTCTGTTGGCTACACATACGAGCGGCGGTGGCGTCACTTACTGGTCCTTAGCGGTTCTATTTCAGACCGCAGCAGAGAGCTCTGCTGCACTTGAGCTTCAGAAATGCAGAGTGTGTGGATGCTACCTTAATACTTGACCAATAAAAGAGTAGTAACAGCGCTACTTGCAGTGTCGCTACTGACCAACACTGTTATAAACACATGACATAAATAGTCTCGAAACAGATCATTTCCATTTGTTTGGTTTCAAAATTTTGACCAAGATCCTGAGCGAATATTTTCCAGTTTACCAAATCAACTTTAAATCAACTGTAATCGTGACACAGTTCTGACCTAAATTATTTTAAAACTAGTTTGTCATCTCTGTGCTGTAAACTCTTGTTACTTTTCAGCCGATATGTACGTTGATACCAATATATCTGTATCGGCTGGTGTATTTATTGATCTAGCTCTATTGTTTACGGTCACTGTCTACACCATAATACCGTTATTACCCAGCCGATCACTTTAAAACTTTTAAACTGTGGTTAGCCTGTGTTCACTTCTAATGTGAACAGTGTGAACAAGGTTTGCATTACAGGTATTCAGTAGTGGAAGGCCACAAAGAAAACGGTCATAGTAAAAGGAAATAGAACAATTAACCAGTTAATTATTATTAATCAATATCATATACAATATTAATTATTTGCAGACAATGACAATAAATAAGTTTCAGCAAAAACTGCGACTGAAGCTGAAGGACTGCTTAGTGAAAAGTAATAAAATCTGTAAAATATATACACTGAAACTTAAACGCACTAAATAATGCAAACCGAATCATTTAAAAACGTACCAGCAGGCCAGTTCTCAAATACATGCTTGGCGATGTCTGTGGCCGAGTCATTTGGGGAGAAAGTGAAGTCCTGCGTCTTCCCACTGACCAGGATAAGGCGGAGGTGCACCTAAAACAAAAACAAAAACCAGCTTAATCCATAGAAATGTTGTATTAGCCGACAAAAAAAAACACCAAACGTCCATTAAAGTTCTTCTTAATTAGTCGTGGTGGAATCCCTCCACTTCCTCTAACCTCCTCAGTCATGAGGTGAGCTTCAGAAGGCTGTGAAGAGACGGGCATTCCAGCCTAATTAGATTTATCCACACCAGATCTCCACCCTTTGACTGGACGACTTCATCCACCAAGGGCTTACACTGAAGTGAGCCCCTGTTGCCAGAGACGACAACAGATAAGGGTGGGGCTGATGGGGGAACACTGGCCCTTTAGTTCCCGGGTGCTGCGAGCTCCTCTCCAGGCTGTCGGGCTAATGCGATAACCCCAGGTGTCCCAGACAGCTCTGGGCCATGTTATTAAATTTACATGGCCAGTACGTAGCCCCAAGGGGGGACTGTGCATATGTGTGGGAGGGTCTTTAACAGTGGGGCTTCCTCCACATTTCATCCTCAGGGCAACTACAAAAAAAAAACCAAACTAATATGCCTTGAAGGCCTAAATATTACACTCACATCAGGAAATTCACACTGCACACTTGTCCTGGTACAAGATTTTTTTAAATATCACACACTTCTTCTGCATGCAAGGCACAGAAACATGTAAAAATTACAACACACGTCGTAGTAGATCTGACACAACTAATTGATTAATTATGATTTTCCGCTTTTCTTTGTCTTATGTGAACCTGCTTTCACAACAGAGAAAAAATAAATATAAAGAAGACGTCACATTGGCTTTATCGTCCAAATAATTAGAGAATTCAAAAATAAATGTTGGTCGCAGCTCTATATTGTAGTAAAAAAACAGTTAATGTGTAATTATGATGACTAATGACAGCAGCAGAAGGCAACAATTGGTTTAGCTTCTTTGCATTGAAATGAAAGACTGTGAGGTGGAAGTACAGACTTTTAGCTTTATGTATGAGGACAATAATCTTCAGCTTTAAGACAAATTAACGACAGTGTTATTTGTACCAAGTCAATCAACTGACCTCAGCCTATTCAAGCTAAAGACAAAGTTCCTCTGAAATATGTAAAACAGCTCCCACTGTGGCTGCTGGAGCATCACCAGGTGGGTCATTGATTTCAGGTACGCACACCGACTCCAAACCACAAATGTATTTAAATAAACATGTTGGACCTTCATCGGGTCAAAATGTCTAAAAATGGGCATCACGTCCATACTGTATGTACACTGTATCAACTAGTATTATTACCAGATATGAGGTAAGACAGGGAGCAAAGGATGGATGGAGCGAAGATGAGACCAAGCACAACCGGAGACTCTCAGAAGTGAAAAGGAAGAATTAAATGAGAGGGAGGAATATTAAGGATGAGGGATATAGAACAAAACAAAAGTGTGAGTGGCTGGAGGTTGATAAAGAATGACAGGAAGAGAGATGGAGAGAGAAACATTAGAGGGTTGAAAGAGGTGAAGAGACTGCTATGAAAGACGGAGGTAAAGAAGAGTGCAGTAGGGTGATATACGAGGATTTTTTTAAACTTAGATTTGATTAATTCAAATAAACTGTGGTTTCCCTCCATCTCCTTCTAATAGATGTCAAGCAGACAATAGCCAAGAATTTGCTGTCATAATTTAACATTTATATCAACTTGTCCACTTATTCTATACTGTATCTATCTTGTGGTGAGCTCATGGCCAGGATTTTATCGTCACTCTGACCTGAATTATTGATCCATTTTAGACCTTAAGTCGTTTGATTTGTGCTGCATCAAGTCCTTTTCCTTATTAATCCATTAATCCATCATCTCTAATCAATTATGCCGCTACTCCAAAAAATTAATTTGGAGAAAAAACAACATCCCATCAACTGCTTTCTACTGGGACGCCTCTACTCAAGAGTCAGAGTTGACGGACGGGATTAATTTTCCCCGACATTTGTCCTTCTTCAAAAGGAGGGACATGATCTTGATTTGAGTTAATAAATCACAGAAGAGAGAACAAAGAGACTTAACCATGAGATGTGATGTCAGGGGGGGACAGGGAGGGACAACCCCTCTGATCTGTTTACAAATACAATCCTCCCTCGATGGTCCCTCCCCTCCCTCCTCTGAACTCAATAACCTCAATGTGAAGTTACATACCCATGTCATCATTAACGAGCTTTGTCCCCTTTCCCGTCCCCATCCCTTTCATCCCCAACAAAATAAAAACAAAGTCAGATCTGCCTGATTACCCATGGCAACATCCCGCTACATCCGGCATCACAAATGTTCTTGAGGTTCTCCAATCCAAAGAACGACATTAAATTCTTCAAACACTGCTGCTAAGAATTGTTTTTTAGGGTCAATAGAGCTATTAAAGGCGTAGCCATTCTTGGATTTGGTCAAGTTATCTAAAAACATAACAAGCCAACGAGATGATCTATTAAATCCCACTCTGCCTAGCTGTGGGTCTTTACCTGATGTAGGTATCATAGATAGAAGATTTCACAACATTTGTTTGAATATGTTTTAAAACAATGTTCTGACAGCATATAATTAAAAATAAACGTCACAATGTGTGCCTTGTTTTCTCTCGCCAACAGCCCAAAACCTTAAAAGATTTTCAGTTGAGTTTGTAATTAAATGAAACAGAGATCTACACTTTGTGAAGTCATAACCAGCACATTTGGAATTTTTGGTTTATATATTTTAAACAATAAAATGATTTTCAAAATTGTTGCAGATTAATTTTCTGATTATTTGACTATTTTTTCCAGCAATAAATGTTTCCTTATTGCTCACATTAGCATAAAAATAACTGATTGTCTAATTGACAAGCGGATCACCAAAACACAAAATTCAGCTGGTTACAGCTTTACATATACATCTTTTCTTTGTGAAATCTCGATATAAAGTGAATTATTGCAGGCGAGAAAGCAAGCGGCCAGGTGTCATAATAAAAAATAACCCCCAAAAAAGCATTTCTAAATAACTGTCGTCCATTCATATAGTGGGGGGCTGTGGTCAGGATTTAGTAAGAGGGTACAATCAATTGGCATCTAAACCTTGAAAGGAAAGTAGGGCAACGTTTTAACTGAGATTAGACAGATGGTGTTCACAGGAACAGCAGTCACTGTCCCAGCTAAGTGTTTGTGGACGTTGGCTAATCCATGACACCCCCTCCCTATCCCGACCCCCAAACTCTAAATCATTTTAACTTTGAGGAAACGTTACTGTACCGATATAATCATAATAATGAAATGTAGTATGTCTGTGTATCATGCAGCAGCTTTAAGTGTGACAGGCTACAAAGTAGAGAACACAAACAAACACGGATTATCACCTTGGCTTTGTGTTGCTGTTGGAAAAATAGTGTTCATAAAGGTGTTAAGACACTCACTCACCATATCAAGATCCCTCTGAGTGGTCATGGCTCAGCAAGGAGGAAGGCCGTGGACGTTGATCAGAGTGGACAGGGCTGGTGTGCTTCAGCTGCTGGAGACGGGGCCAGAGCCCTGAAATAAACAACACAAACACTGTGAAGCCGCTTCCCACCGCCTGGCACCATAACTGCACTGCACATAATCCATTATCCACCGAGCTAACGTGTCGCTAGCGTTACAGTTAATGTCATAACATTGTCCATCAAATGGCAAACGAGCACATGATTGATTAGTTAGCATAAATCGTGTAAGTAGTGAATAGCCTGGTTCACCTCACCATGGTTTAGCTAATTAAAATAACAAGTTTAGCTTGTCAGGCTACGTCAGCGACGAGATTAGTAACGTTAGCTTAACGTCTACCAGTAGACGTTAAACTAGCGGGCTAATATCTCTAACATTAGCCAACTACCACAATCGTTGCTAATTAGCTGTGTGTTGACGTTAGTATTGAAACAGCGGGTACATTTATTTCACCCGAGGACAACAACTAGCACCAAGTTTCGTCCTGACAGATGTCGAAAGTGATGGCTGCGAATAAGAAGGCTTCTGCTAACATTAGCATTAGCTGCTGTGTTAGCTTATGCTAATCCTGCTATCTATAGCTGGCTAACTAGATGTGCAAACGGCAATTTTTAGTCCTGTCGCGCTCACCTGCATCTGACGACTTTGATGAAATTTTGCATTCAGTTGAGTTGACGAATCAGCGGGGAGCGCTTTTCATGAGTAAAATATCGAGTGTCAGATGGTTGTCGTTGACTTCTGCTTCTTTGGGTTTAGGATATCGTTGACTGTGGTATATCGGTAGCTAAAGGACGGGAAGATGCCGGATGTCAGCTGGTTGTAAACATAGAGAACCACCGCAAGTACTTCTGGGAGTTGAAGTTCATAGATAGTCAGACACACAGATAGATAGACAGACAGACAGATAGATAGATAGATGGATTCCTTATTAATCCCGCAAGGGGAAATTTGTTCGCTATATCAGCATTATGATACAGGTAAGCAATCAGGTAAGTAACAGAGTAAAAAATAAAAAATATTGAGTACAAAAATGCACAATATATACAATAAAAATAATAGAGTAATAAATATAAATTAACTAATTAAACAGCAGTGCAAAGTTAAATTAATTAACTAAACAGTAGTGCAAAGTTAAATTAATTAACTAAACAGTAGTGCAAAGTTAAATTAATTAAATAAACAGTAGTGCAAAGTTAAATTAATTAACTAAACAGTAGTGCAAAGATTGTAGTCCAATTGCTTATGTCATGCTTTGAAAAAAAAAAGACTCAGAAGGTAAGAAGACTGATAAAAAAACATTTCCCTTAGAGTCTTATCATCAACGTCACTATAAAAGGCCCCAATACAAAGCATGAATATTTATTCAAAAATAGTACAAAAACTAAAGGTTACTTGCTAGCTTTTGTCTATAACCATGGCCTTCATCAGCAGATCGAGTTTGCTTAGTTGTCAGGAAAATCATCAATTTACTTAACTTATTGTAAAGCATTTTTTAATATTCTTTCATAGGAGATTCCTTCTTTCAGCTAAGAGAAAGGTTGTAAAAAAATGTAAACAAATAAGGCTTCAGAAGAAAGTACACACAAAAAGTCAACAGAGGAAGTTAGTTTTTTCATAAATGTCACAATTTAGATTGAAATAGTTTCTGCTTTGTCTTTGGGTTTTTGTATATGCTCCCGGGCTATACATTTTGAATACTACAAGAGTGAAAACTTTTAAATACTGTGGATTCAATTTTTAGTTAAAAAAGGGGTAAATCTCAGGGTATTGGGAACGCAATCTTCATTAAATGTTTAAATTATATCAATGATGTAAGGAGAAAAAATTGCATCCTACGAACCAGTTGCCACCCAAATAATAAATTTGACAATGACAGCTACTGATAACCAATGATGGCAGATGGAGGTACAGAAATAACATTTTAGTAATTTAACACATAACCTGCTCGTATAAGCCAAACGTACTGATTTGACGTATCATTACTTGATGGTGGAACAAACCACATTTAACATTTCATGATATTAAGGGTGACAAGAAATTTAGACATGTACATTCACATCAAAAAAGAAACAATGTACTCATGTTACATGCTTGATTAAAGGCTTTATGCTATCACCCATTTAAGAGATAAGAGTCTAAAAAACAAAGTGCCAAAGAAAAACCATCTGATAGCCTTGTAGTCAAGACACATACCAGCATCCCCAGTTCAATTCTGTACTGTCATCAAATAAAGGCAAATGCCAAAAACAATAATTATTCAAAAATAGTTTGAATAATTGCTATTTTTCAGACAGGAATTTACAACAGCAAGCTACAATACCAACTGCATTATTTACCAATCTTGTGGCTTTGTCTTTTAGAGTCGTGTGTCAAAATGTTTAACAGTCATTGTAGGTTAAAGTCTGTTTCTATTTTACTTTATATTGTGCTCAGATGATGCACATTCCTAAATAACCTACACAGAGGACAGTAAATAAGGTGCTTTAGGCGGTTTTAATGGTCTTTAGAGGACCAACGACAATTGTTCACATTGATAGTGGATGAGTATACCAAGAACACTTTATTATCGTAGTCATTCTTTTTCTTTATCATGATTAAAATATGTTGTTCTGCAGTTTAGACTAGTTGTAGTCTATTACTAGTTGTCTACCCGTACTCTACCGGTAATAACTTAACTGCCCGAAGTGTACCCGGGACTTAGCACATGTCCATGCACTGTTGCATAATGCACCATTACAAGTACATGTTGCCTCCTTCAGCTACTATTTACGCCTGTGCTGTCACGTGTATGACTCAATTTCCCAGAAATCCACTTGGCGCATGCGCAGAACGCGTTGCCTGACAGTGGTAAACAGACGTCAGAAGGGAGTCTTCGCCTCGAGTCAAAACAAAACAAGTCAAAAAGGTACTGAAGAATTGAGTATTTGGACAGCCGCGACTACTGTAAGTTTGTGGAGACTCGTATCGTTTTAGAAACGGCTACTTGGAGGAAGTTCTCGGAGGCTTTTCACGGACTTTTCCACGGATTGTGAACTCTGGAGTAGCAGGAGCTTAACCCAGCTAACGTTACGGTGGCTATCGTGCAGTTCTCAAAGTGCGGCGGGTGGGAGCCGACAGACCTCCGAGGCGACCCAACTTCACCCAACACCCGGGGATTCACTTCGTAGTCGGTTCACCGAAGAAGATCTGAGCTCCGGGCCTCGGTCGAGAGGGTTTTAATAATAATAACCGAGTCTTCGAGCATCGTGTGCCGCGGCAAGAGTGGAGAAACATGGCAGATGGTGACATGCGCCTGGCCGCAATGTGGCGGATCGTGCAAACCTGAAGCAAGGACTTCTCGTGCGCACGTTTCTCCCATCTTCCCACTTTTATTGATTTAAAGAAACACCTTTGATCATTTCTTAAAACCGCTCGTGATTTCTTCACCCAACGCTCGCGCATTTCTCTGGTTGTTTAGTCACAGCGGCTTTAATTTAAGGCCAAAAAGACGACGGACACTTTTTAAACACTTTTTTTTTTTTTTTAATTCCTTTGCCGGAATAATCATTCGTCATGTGTTTTTACACTTCACTTAACTTTTAACCGGACAGTTTTTTTGTGAGAGTTTTTAAATTTATTTTTTGTAGGTGTGTGTGTAGGATTGTTGGCTCGTGGAGCGCTCAGACATCACGTTGTTTACAAGTGGAGACGGACTGGTGCTCAGAAGATCCTTTGTAACAGTAGCCAGATAATCCCTGTTTGTAGTCCTCATAGCCTTACAGTAAAAACAAATGTATGTATAAGGACATATACATGCAATTTAAAAAAATTTTTTACGAATTTATCCTTAATTTTGATTTATTCCTAAAGGTTTATTTTATGAGAGGTTTAAACTATACTTTTTATTTTATTTACAATTTTCAGATATTTAAATCGAGTGTTTATTGACTGATGTCATTATTTTGTATCTGTATACCTTTAAAATTTAGGTAGGCCTTTTCAATTTCAGGTGAGCCCAAAAACCTCTGTAGATCCAGATGTTTTGGTGCTCATTGCCACTCTGACACTTTTGTTTTTGTTTCATTCAAACAAAGGGACTCTCATCCCAGCCATCCTTCATTCTATATAAATCGGAAGGTTTATGATAGTTACTATTAAGGAGATTATTTGGGTTCCCTAATCTCCAATCTGAGGATTAACGGAGGCTATTGGTGTGTCCAGATTACGCCTCTTCAACCGGCCCCTCTGTTTACACCCCCGCAGTGGCTCAAGCATATTGTTCTTGTGTCAGGGAAGTTTTTTTTAACTCATCTTCCACTCTTTTACTTTGAGAGGTAGATGTGTTAAGTGCTATCATCTTTTTTTTTTGGGTTGAGTGGAAGTTCAGAGGACCGCCATGGAGGAGTCCTCGGTGCCCCCCATTGACCCAGATTTCGAGCCGCAGAGCAGACCCCGCTCCTGCACGTGGCCGCTGCCGAGGCCCGACATCTCGGCTGTCAAACCGGAGGGGGCGGACGGCTCCGAGTCCGTCGCCGGGACCCCACCCGCGGACGAGGACAAGCCCGAGCCACAGCAAATCACTTCCGAGCCCGAGAAGGCTGCGGCGGGCGCCGAGGGAGGGGTCGCGGCCGGCGGGGGCGGAGCGACGCCCCGCAAAGGATCGTCCCGGCGCAACGCGTGGGGGAACCAGAGCTACGCAGATCTGATTAGCCAGGCCATCGATAACTCACCTGAGAAGAGGTTAACCCTGGCACAGATCTACGAGTGGATGGTGAAAACAGTGCCTTACTTCAGAGACAAAGGAGACAGCAACAGCTCAGCGGGCTGGAAGGTGAGTGATGTTGGGCAATATGAAAAAGAGTACAGCAACTAGAGGAACATATCATAGGTTATCATAACATATACTTATCCCAATATCAAAAATAAAAATACTACATTATTTGTTCTTAACATTTTTTTGGTTCTTCATATTTGCTGCATGATGATGAGCCGCCTGACTGTTTTCACTTATTTTCTCGACCAACAATCTTTCAGTTTCTTCAATTGTCTCATTGTTTTTTGTTGTTTTAATTACGTAGTTATGTTTTGCGGCCTTACTGCACAAAAATACATACTTTTGCAGCCAGGCTAGGACATCAAGGGGCAAGAGATCTGAACTGACCTGGAATAAGTCTGACTTAGTAAATACTTTTAGTCAGTGGTTCGCAACCTTTTTTGGCTTGTAACCATCATAACCACCTTGCCACTCACTGTCATGGCCTGTTTTTAAGAAGATTAATACTCAAAAATAAAATAAAATCATTTACAGGCGTATCATGCTTTAGTTTCAGAAGGATCATTTGAACTTTAGCAGTGCCAAAGCATGTTTAGGCTACTTGTAGTGATTAATCTGCAATTTAAACAAAAGAAATTCTCTGTCCGTTTTCAGAATTCAATCCGCCACAATTTATCACTCCACAACAAGTTCTTGAGGGTCCACAATGAATCGACAGGCAAGAGCTCCTGGTGGATGCTCAACCCAGAAGGAGGGAAGACCGGGAAGGCTCCTCGCCGCCGGGCCGCCTCCATGGACAACAGCAGCAAACTGCTGAAGAGCCGCATGAGGGCCAAGCAGACTAAGAAGCAGGCGGGAGCAGCCGGCCTGGGGGGCGCTGGAGGGGCGCTGCAGGGCGACGGCAGCACAGGTTCAGCCGGGGCAGACAGCTCGAATTCGTCCCAGCAGTTCCCCAAATGGGGGGTTAACAACAGCAGCCCGTCGTCCCGCGGCAGCTTGGATGACGCCGACATGTGGACCACCTTCCGGCCGCGCACCAGCTCCAACGCCAGCACCCTGAGCGGACGTCTGTCCCCCATCGCTCCTGGACAGGAGGACGATGACAACCTGCCCGAGGATGGAATGCTGGGAAGATACACGGCCAGCAGCTTGACCCCCACCCTCACCGAGACCCTGATGGAGGAGCTGGACCTGATCGACGGCCTCACATTGATGACTGGGCAGCAGGGAGGGGCCAGTCCCAGCACAGCCCCACCAGCACCTCCCACTCCGCTGCCCTCCGCCTCCACCCTGCTGCCCCGGGGCTCCAGCTTCTCCTCCTTCCATCAGTTGCAACCATCCAGCCTCCCGCAGGCCCCAAATCACACCGGGACCCAGGCCTCTGTCTCTCAGTGTGGAATGAACAGTAAAGAGCCGTCAACCTTCAGCAACTCCCTCTTCAACCCCATGTCCAGCTCCGGCTCTCGTGGGGGCGGCCATTACACCCACGTGCCTTCCAGCCTGGAGGCGCTGCTCACCTCCGACTCCCCTCCTCCCAGTGATGTCATGATGACTCAGGTGGATCCCCTCATGCCCAGTCCTGGAGGGGTGGGCCTGATGGGCATGGGCACATCCGTGGTGGGTGTGAGGTCCAAACCCAACCAGCTGCTGTTGGCTAAAGGGCTGGAGCCCAACACAGTGGCCCCCATGGTGCTGCATGCTCATATGCAGCAGCGTCACCTTCACCAGCAGCAGCAGCAACAACAACTACAGCCACAACAACAACACCAACACCAGCACCACTCTCAGATGGGTTTGGGGATGATCCTCTCAAGTATGTCTCAAGACCCGTCACAGCTCTCGGCTCTCAAAGCCCATCATGCCGCGGTGCCAGCGGTGGGCTCTCATCACGGAGGGCCCGTCGGCTCAGCCAATCCCGGCATGAGCCTGCTGGGGATGAGTCAGTTCGGAGCTCCGTCCTGCTTCCCGACCGGTCACGACCGACTGCCCACAGACTTGGACATGGACATGTTCACCGAAAACCTGGATTGCGACGTGGACTACATCATCAACAGTGACCTCATGGACGGAGACGGCATCGACTTCAACTTTGACCCCATACTGCCTGGAGGCCAAGGCTGCGCCGGCCCGGCCACCACGCAGGGCTCCGCTCAGAGCTGGGTGCCCAGCTAAGTCCTCAGCTGACCACTCGGAGGTAGCCAGGTACAATGACACTCAAACCTGTTACTTTAGATAGTTTTATGAATAGTTTAGTTTATAACATGTCAGAAAATGATAGAAAACACATTTCAAATGTCTTGTTTATCCCAAAGATATTTGATTTCTAATGAAATAAAACAGAAAAGCAGCAAATCCTCACATTTGAGAAGCTAAAACTAGAAAATGTTTTTGCCGTTGTCTCGTTAAACCATGAAGCGATTTAGGTCTCAAAGTCAATCGATGGGTTAGTTGATTGACAGGAAATAGATTTTTAACTATTCTTTCATCATTGATTTATTGTGCATTCTCCAATGTGAGGATTTGC
>NW_022280057.1:3514081-3553276 GCF_004355925.1 Anarrhichthys ocellatus
TATATATATATATATATATATATATGTATATATATGTATATATATATGTATATATATGTATATATATATGTATATATATGTATATATATATATATATATATGTATATATATATATATATGTATATATACACACACACATATACAGTATATAAAAAAGATGCAAATCCTCACATTGGAGAATGCACAATAAATCAATGATGAAAGAATAGTTAAAAATCAATTTCCTGTCAATCCACTAACCCATCGATTCACTTTGAGACCTAAATCGCTTCATGGTATATAATTAGTTGCAGTTGCTCATTAAAATTGTTGCTGATGAGTTTTCTGCCGACAGAATGGATTAATTGACTACTGTACAGCACTGTACATGGATTTGATTAACAGTGATTGAGTCGAGAGATGATTTAAAATACATTATGAACATAATCTGGATTTATGAGCCAATCCACACGTATGACCGTTTTTGTCGTCTTGTCTCGCAGGAACTATTCTCCAATCAAGAAGACCTCACAAAATGACCGGTGCATTCCTCCTCCCTGCGGCCTGAAGATACTGTCTTCAAATCCGACGCTTCTCTCGGACCTTTAACCCCCGTGTCATGTGCCAAGACATGCGGAGGGCAGGGAGGTGCTTCGGGCTACTATGCACAATATTTCTCCTTTTTTTTTTTTTTTTTGGAACATATAACACTTGCAAACAATTAGGCTGCTCTGCGTTTTTTTTTTTTCTTGTAATCCAAACTGATGATGTCTCAAAGACGTGTGTGACTTGGTGTTTTTAAGAGTGAAAAGACAAATCGTTAACTCCCCTCTGCTGGGAGTTTTTATTTCAGTTACGTTGCACCACAATAGCTTCAGGTTGGAAACGGTACACGACGGCTTTGGTGTTGAAGGCTTGATGGAATGTGTGTGTTTTTTTTGGGAGAAGTGGCCAGTTTTCCAGCATAACCTGCCAGACGGAGCGCTGTCTGAGTGGCAGTTACTCTGCTGCGCCGTGGACACGGTTCACCGTGAACAGGTGGAGGACGAAAGACTCGACGACCGGAGGTATAAAAGGCTCGATTCAACAATTGCTACACATCTCGCACAATTGTGGACTACGATTATATGCACGATTTTTTTAATTTCTCACTTCAGAGAAAGAAAAGATGATTTTTTTTTTCTCCAATGAAATTTGGTGATTGAGCAGTTAAGAGAGTCTGTATTTTCAGTTTGATCAATCCAGTGTGTTATGGTAGATGTCAGTTAGAGGGTGTGTGTTTTTACTTTTTACATCCCTGATGTGCAGTCAAACTAACAAAATGAAGAAATGTAACTTGTGAATTCATACACGGGGCATTCAAGGGTGAATTTATTTGCCAACAAGTGATTGGTTGGCCAAGTATTATATTGTTTCAGACAGCGGCCTCCACTGTCACATGGTCGAACTGATCATTTCTTCCTCCTTTTTGTTGTTATTGAGCCTGTGCATTTTCAAAGCACTTAGGTTTCCTGCGACACAGGGACCCCAAACCTAGAAGACACATTAGGTTGTACCATTTCATTAAGAGTTTAAATCCTGTAAAAAAGGAAAAATGTAAAAGCCATGGTTGCACATGTACACAATGTCACGCTACGCAGATTTATCGGGAGAACTAAATGAGATCTTGAAGGAAATTTGAAAAATCACTTCTTGAAGGGTTTTGTTATTTAACATTTTCCTGATATTTTGATATGGGGGGGGGGGGGCTTCATGTCAAAAATATTCGCTCACACTTTAATTATTCAGTTCAAGAAATGAATTCTCTGTGAGTACAAAAGAAGAATATATTTGATTATAGTTTTAATATACAATTTAGATGGAAGTAATAAACGAGATATTAATACATATGAATATATTACTAATGACAAGTGTTTTTTTACATTGGAGGAAGCATTCTCTGATAATTTTTAACGGTAATTTTCTATACTTGTATTTTTGTAAAGGATGAGATGCATGTAGATTTTTTTTTTTACGTAACCAAAGGAACACTAATATTTGCGTTTGCATGGCGTTTAGGGAGCGCTTGGGCCTGACACGGTGTCTCGTGTGTACATAAGCTTTGCAGAAGATGCCTGTAACGTGATATCTGACTTTGAGAGTGGAGTGAGGCATCAATACTTGACCATTTTAACTAAAATTCCCAATGATCTGCCTCTTTTTTTTTGCATTAATTGTGAATCCAATTAAATAAAAATAAAAAACGTGGCATGATGAAAAGAAAACACCTTTTATCGTCCCACTTTTCAACATGCCGTCGCATTCTCATCTCAAAACGAGACTAATACAACCGTTACCTCTCAGCGGGAAAACAACAGGAAGACAACTCTGCACAGATGTCATCAGATCGGGTGACAATAAGCAAAATGAATATTTATTCTACACATTTTTCTCTGTTACAACAGACTGGAATCCATCACACCACGTCTGTGTGTTTTCTTGGAGGAGGTTCTGTCTTAAAAAGAGTTGACCTCAAATTTGACTTCCCTTTTTGTTTTGTTTTTAGAGAAATGTATTGTAGCTCTCCAGCCATGTATATCATTTCTATACTATTCCTTGGGTTTTATTTTGACTGCCAATATTTAAAACACTATAGCATGACTTTATTCTGTCCTCTTCCCCCTTAAATTCTATGTTTTGTGTTCGTATTTAATTACTTTTGTTCATAACTGTCAACGTTTTGTGATCAGAAATAACATCCCAGCAGTTTAAACTCTTTCATTATGTCACTGTAACTACGTGAATATGGTAGTCTCTGGTTTTTATAAGCACTCTTTTTTTTTTTTTACTTTTCTAATGGTGCTAGATGTCATTTCTGACGTTTCCTGCATGATGCTACGGGTGCATATCAGGGCCTTTTTGAATTTTATGTATCCAGCACAGGGATGTTGATATGGTGCCATGTTAGAAGTTAGCACACGATCAAGTCTTTCCCCATTTTTGGTTTATTTTTTTATATATATATATATATATATATATAAAAACCACTGAACGGGTCATTAAGTAGATCTGGAAACAGAAGACCAGCTTCTTCAAACTGCATGATGTTATTTTAAATAACATTTAATTAGTTTAGAAAGTTGTATATGCAACAACTCCCCCAGTTTCTCTGAACTAATGCAGGTGTTGGAAATGTTAACATTTTAAAAGGAGGGACTGCAGCATGTAAAAGGAGCGGCAGCTGGTCGGATGTCTCTAGTTTACTGGGCAGGTGTGGTGTGTGCTTGTATTCCCCCTCTATGTAATAGTCATTTTTTTTCTTCAGTTCTCTTTAAGTAGCAGTTAGTCCATGTAGGTTTGGAATTTAAAAATGCCCCATTTGATACAGTATGTTAGTATTCAGCAAGGGTTTTTCTTTCATAGGGAGGGTTGGGTGGACAGGGAATGAGTTGTGCATAAGCCAATTATGTTTATGAGTTTTGATTAATGTTGATAGTTTTTAAGCTGCCCCCCCCCCCAAAAAAAAAAAAAATCAGTCTCTTTAAAAATTGTAAAGTCAGCCAGAGATGACAAACAGTTCTGAAAAGCAGAAATAAATTCAATAAAAACTGTTTAACCCACTTTGTCTGAGTCTTTGGTGCAAAGTTACTGACTGTTCAGTTCTGCACATCTGCCACTAGAGGCCGCTGAAGTCCAGTAATACTACTGTACGACATGGTAGCAAGTAAGTGTACTTTACCAAAATCATTTATTATTGTAGCTTATTATTATTATTATATCATGATTTCATCAGCAGTATGATGTCATGTTGTTGAAAGCTTTACAAAATGCTAACAAATAGACTAAGATAAGATTTTTTTTGTCAAATGAAAATATGAAAGTGATTTAGCTTAGCTTAGTGATTGAAAATGCCTGCCTGTAAGGTAAGTTTAAAAACTGAGGGATTGCTTCAGAAACAGATTTGGTTATAAAACAAGGTTTGTGTGATTTAGTAGATAAATCATGTAAACCAGTGGTATATGTTGAAAGTATCCTGTAGAAGAAAGTAAAACAGCTGTTATTTTCGTAGAGCGTCTTTATAGAAAACATTTCTTCACATTTTCAAAAAACACATTTTTTTGGCCTTTTCACTTTTAATTCTTTTTTTTATTTTTTATATATAGATCATTTTTTTTCAAAAACTGCTCAAGTTGAACATTTTTTAACATCCATCTGCGTCAAAGGCTCTTCGCTGACTTGCTGGGGATTGCAGGTGTCTGATAGAAAACACGGGCGTTCACAGCCTCGATATTCATCAGAAACACTTAACGACCAAAACCAAGAAAAACAGCCACAAGTTTTAAACGGGTCAGTTGGCGGCGTTTCTACCACCAAAGCCCACATTCAGCCTCCAGTCATCACATCCCTCCACTTCAGCAGCACTCCAGTTTCAGCCTGAAGGCACCTGTGTTAACAGAGCGTTTTGCTTTATATGCTCGATATGCGCTCGTTTCTTTTCTACATCCTACAGTTACTAACTCTAAACAGTCCGTCACACTCTATATCTACTCAGAATGCAGCACAACAAGCAGGTCCTACCATCACACCCAGAAACAAAACAAGTGAGTACTCTATAGTTTACAAAAACTATAAAAATAAAAAAAAAAAGACAGAAAAAAAAGTGTTTTAACAACTAGTGTGCACATTGTTCTGCTTTGTAAATGTACCGTGGATTTTGACTTCTGAACTCAACCTCGACTCACGACCAGTGATCCACTGGCCACTTCTCATCTATCCAATTCATCACTTTACTGTAGCGTTTGTTTAATGAGCTTGACACTGAACTTCAGTCTCTGATTTGATCTCTTTTAAAGCACATCCATACAAATAGCACAAAAATCATCAAGCAAATGGCTCAGCTTAATCTTCTCTGTAGGAAACTGCTCACTGACTTCTTAAGTATTCTCATCGGGTGTAAATATTGTGTTTTGAGAACATCATTACCTTCAAAATCCTTATGCGTGTCAGCACTGACCTGAAAGTAACAAGTAGAGCAATAATTCACGGAACTATCCCGGATCAAGTTACTTCACTCGGACGTCTGGGGTTGCGAACAAAAGCAAAGTCTGAAAGTTGGAGGACAAACAGTCTGAAAATCTTCGTTACACGTCGTACAGTGGAGAAGAAAGGCGTCGGACCCACACACACCGTGCGTCTACTAATGAGCTACCTTGTATTATAAATATATAAAGTTTTAAAAAAGTGCTTATTAAAAGAAACTATAGTGATGTGATAACTTCCAGCAGTGTAACTGATGCGTTTGTTCTTGACCAGCATTAATACGAAATGTTAGGGAGCGCAAAAAACGTTGTCCTTCACGGTCCACTTCCTCCTCCAACACTGACGAGGATTGTCCAAAATATAACAGAGGCCCTGGTCTCCCATTAACATTCATCTTGTACAAAAAGATATCTTTTTTTTTTTTTGGGGGGGGGGCATAGTTCATACAAAGGAGACTGATGAAACTATTGGCCACAGTAACACACCGCTACAACCAAGCCGTTCCTCACAGACTGAGTTGAAACACAAAACATGTCAAAATTAAAACAACTTCTAATAATTGCACGTATCGTTTAAGAGCCGAGATGTTTGATAAGAGAACAGAAGAATCTGCTGGAGGAAGGGCATGGCACACTATGGTATAAATACATTGAAAAGCACATTCATGAGGCACAGCTGCTAAACGATGGAGCTGTGTGTCCTTAAATGTGCCGCTCTCGTCCCACTTCGCCGTCCTGATGTTTAGATTTCTTCATCCTCGCGTCTCTGGGTCTCTCTGTACCGGCGGAGAGTTTTAGCTTCGTGCCTCTCCGAGAGCACTTAGGCGATCATGTACTGCGTGATGGCTCTCAGAGCGTATAGCAGCTCAGCCTGCAGCCGGGCCTCCATGATGAGTAAATTAACGTGTATCTGAAGGGAGAGACAATGAAAAAAGGGATTCACACAGAGCGCCAAAAGAGGTTTGAATGACGGAAACTTAAACGGTGAAGGTCTTCTTACCCGCTCTGAAGTTTTAAGTGGAGCCAAACTTAGCGGACACACTGGAGTTTTGGTGGCATCCGGAAAACAAGCCACAGCCTTGATGTACAGCTTAAAATCTCGCTCCAGCAACTGATTCACCTCTCCGTAATCATAATCATCATACCTGTAACCACAAACAAATGTCTTGTTTACCTGCTAAACACAAAGAAAAGTAGGCCTATGAGTCACAGAGGATGTTTCTGTGTCTCACCGTATTCCTAACACACAATGGATGTAGTTCCAGATCGCCCTCTTCAGGTCGGGGCTGTGCGTCGAGGGGAGCGTAGTCACACTCCTGAATCGGTCGTCCAAGAGGTGCCCGATGTCCGAATACAATCTGTTGACTAAGGAGAAGCCGTGGTCCTCCCATGAATAGTCCTGCAGAGAAAACACACCACACACTCAGAGTCAGCGAGGTTTAGATTCTACTTTGAAGATCATCAAATATCAAAGTACAGCAGTGGTTCCCAAGTCTCCGCCAAGACATCTTTTACAACATAAAAAAGACAAGTCGACATCTAAACTCTCCGTGTTCTCAGCATACATGGAGTAACATGAAATAATTACATGTTAAACCTTAATGAAGTTACATGTTGCAGACATCAGGATCATTGATTGAAAAGTGTGTGAAGTCACCGGATGTTTAAGGCGTCTACACGTCTTAGCACAAAGAGCCGTAACACACATACAAAGTTAACACCACTTGCCCGCTGACACGTTCACAAATGTGACATCCTCACCTGAACTCTAAATACTTGAAAGTGGTCCTCCTCTCTACGAGCAAACTCCTGATAGCACAAGTCGGGGTCTGTGATAAAACGCGTCGGGTCTGTGAAGCACATCATCTCCTCTTCTTCTTCAATATCTAAAAAAGAAGAGAGAGACAACGTAAGCAAAGGAGATGAGGAGGCAGAGAGAGTGTGGCTGATGATGAGTGGTGATTGCTCAGGTTTGACACCATGTGACTTAAATGCAACGATGAAGATAAAGATAAAGAAGTGAGTGGGATGATCAGTGTTATCTTGTTGGTGTGTATCTGCCTTCCTCTGCTGATGTCGGTCACCTGTTTGCTGGAGTGCTTGTGTCTGCAGCAGACGCTCTTCTCTCTTCTCACGCTCTTCCTGAGACTTCTGAATCCTCTCCTTCAGACACACCATGTCACAGCTGGAGTCCAGAGACTGTCGACACAAACACCAGAAGAAAACGCTGATGAAGTTAAATTAAGTTTCAAGTATCTTACGAGTAACGGAGGAAAATAATCCTTATTACGAGAAAACGCTCCCACTTTCATCTCATGGAGATACAAAGAGCTGTGTCACTTCAAAGTGATCTCGTATCAGTTAGCATTTAAGGTGTGAGAAACACATGAACCATATCATTCACACTATGAATTATTTTAATATTTTATGCAAGAGATCATATCTACATAACGTCTCAAGCTAAAATGATCCTAAATCATAAAATCCTTTTGAAAACTTTTAGTCGTTTGACTGATCAGGACACAAAATTAACCGACAAACATTTTCACGTCACTTATCAAACAAAAACACCAAATAATCTCTGCTTCTAGCTTCTCTGTAAATTGAGAATCTTTGGGTTTCAGATCATTGGTCAGATAAAACGCGCAATTTGCGTTATTTTGTTTTTATAAAGTAAAATAATTATTGAGTAATTGTAAATGACGTTAGTTGCCACAGAATAACATTTGTAATTTTTTAATATTTCATTCATGATTAAAAAAAAAAAACATATAGTATCACATGAAACATAAACCTTCATATCCATTTCCACTTACATAAAAAAGGGAATCAAGCAAATGTATTAGTTTGAAAGACAAGACTGATTCGTTACCCGTCTTCGTGTCTTGTGTTCGGAGGGCGTGGCGAGCGACTGAGGCACGTTGGCGTTGCCGTTGGCAGCATCAAAGGGGCAGAAGGTTGGCGGGACACCGTTGGGAGATTTGGAGAGCGGGACAAAGTCCGAGTCTGTGTCGCATCCAAACACAAAGCTGCAGAGGGAGTGGCAGTGGGCCAGGATCACCACAGCCTGCACCAGCTCAGCCAGCGACCAGCACTGCTCGCCCGACTTCAGCAGCGTCTGGAGGGAACAGACACCAGAGCTCAGGGTCAGACAGGATTTATACTCGTTAATCTGCATCCCCGAGTGCTCTTTAAGACGTAAACAATTCTGTATTTCTGTAAGTGATGATGGGCAATCCTTTAATACTCTTTGTTTTGTTAGCTGGTGTTGCTCTGCTGTACCTGGATGTGTGAGCAGGCAGTGAGCCAGGGCTGGTGGGCCAGCACTTTGTTGATGTGGTCGAGGAGACGAAGGCGGGGGGGCGCTGCCTCCAAACCCTGCAGCCACAGAGGGTCCCCGCCCACCCTCAGAAACTGGGCCGAGTGCAGGTACACCAGGTAGTTGCAGTGATGTCGTGCTGCAGCCTGAAAGTCATCGGAAGAGGAAGTTGAGCAGATCAACTCAAACATTAAGCGCTTGTTATTCTTTAATTTTGAATGATACTCGTATGATCCCTGGTAAAGAACAGCTCCCAAAGTCGAATGGTGAGTTACTGGGTATGTCTAAACGAGAACAGCTTGCTAACTGACCATAATGGCGATGTAATGGCGGTACGGCAGCGGCAGGGGGCCGTCCATGTGCAGGATATAGTGCTGTGTGCGCAGGAAGCTCTCCAAGTATTGGGGGTGAGAGGCCATCTGCTGGGACACGGCGTCCACGCTCCCCCTGCTGACCAGAGCCTTCATGAACAGCAGCGACACTCGCTCGTTCTCACCGTTCACCATCACCTACAGACACCGGGACAGAGAGGAGGAGGCTGGTAAAAACCTTGTGCTGCGTGTTGCTGCGGTACAATCGGAGGATGTTTCATCATTGTGTTCATATGTAGGATGCTGAGGAAGTAGCCATTAGAGCTGAAATGTCAATCAATTTGTCCGGTTACAGAAAATTAAATGGGAATAAATTTGTAGAATCTATTTATCATTCTTCTTCCCAAAATATGCTGATTCCGGGTGCTAAAATATGATTAATTGCTGCTTTTCTCCGTATTATATCCCAGGAAGTTAAATATGTTTGGGTTTTGGACTTTTGGTTGGACAAAACAAGCAGTTTCAAGACTTCTAAATATAAAAACAGTATCAGTTAATCAAGAAAATAATCAGTAGATGAACTGATAAAGAAAATAAACCTTAGTTGCAGCCACCGACAACATCAAAGTTCTCATAGTGACAGTGATGAATATCTTTATTGACTTTGTAGTATAATGATTACAGACATGTAATCTTTGTGAAAAGGTTCCTTCAAAATACGACATACATGTAAATGCATATAAGGGCCGACTGTCCTTTGAATTATGAGAACTCCTTTTGTAGCTAAAGCAGGTTGACCCAAGACAAGGTTGGACTTCAGTGTCCACACCACGTGATGGCGGCTCAGACTGTGCTTTGGAGTCATGTTACACACCTTAAAGCAGCTGAAGAGCGGCAGCCAGCCAGCGACGCTGTGCTACCAGCGCCAGTGGCAAGTGAGGGAATTCCTCACATTATTTTTTCTGCATATAAAAACGGTGCTCAGCTGGAGGCTCAAAGACACCAACTCATCTCCATTGCAGCAGGGTCTGATGCCTCATACAGTACTACTGCAATACTATCAAATGTAGATGAGGCTCCGGGAAAAAGACGGATGAAGAAACTAATGTGAAAGTTGGGCTTAAGAGGCCCTGAAGAGGGAAACTCTGCAGCAGCGTAGAAGTGGATGAGACCAAAGACACAAACATAGGTGTGACTGTTGAGGAGCCTGAGGCCAAGAGAAACAGACCCGTGTGGAGAGGGAAGCTGGACTGCCCTCGGAGGCACGGCCATTTATTACGCCTCTCGCCATCATACAACGGCCTCTAGGAAAAGGTGTTTGGGAGCTCGGCCTCTGGCAGTTCCCCTGAATGTGAAACCCGAGTGCACAGGGCCGATCAAAGCCAACTGGCTCACTGCAGTTTGAGCGACACGAATGTTGGCAAGGACTTCTTCTTTCAATATCACTAAATGCTGTCGAGGATTATTTCTTATGTCACAGATAGTCGGAGCGAATGTCGACCATTACATTTTAGCCTCGTACGGCTCTTGGACATTCATCACCATGTTTATCTGGCCGATAGCTGCTTGGGTATTTCACTGCCGTCTGTAGTGGACGAGGGTTTGTTTGTGATCCTGCTAGAGGCTCCACCTCTTGACCTACATACGCTCAGCTCAGGTCTTGAAAGACATGTTAACATACTACACGTTACACAAATCAATCTCATTATGATGTTTACATTTCCCTAATCTCAGTTTATGAAAAGCAAACAGTGATGGGAAATAGGCCGGGGGGGTCCATAGAGCACACAGGTGCCTGCCAATCAAAAGGCCTCTTGACAAGAGCACATTCACGGAAGTATCTCTGTGCAAACACGAGCGCTGCTGATTAGCATGCCGAGCTGCAGAATCTACGCTACTGCTCCACCGAGCACTAAATGGCCCGGTCACTGAGGAAAAAAAGACATCTCCGGGTCTACACAAGGCAGACAACATGCTTTGAGGTCAACTTTTCAAGGACTCATGTAGGGAGACCGCTTAGCTTTCTCCTTCTAGTCTACTGAATAAGCTTCGATTGTGACATTAACAGATTATCAAAGATCCATGTGAAACTTTTCAATAAACTGCTCTCGGTTCAGTTTGTAACACAAACACCACAACACAGATTCACTGTTGTGTATCTACTACAACATGACTGATATTGGTTATTTGAAACAGGTTGATATTTAAGAGTTTAAATGTAAACAGTAGCAGAAGAACAGTGACCAAGATGCAAACAAGGCACATGATGAATTACAGACACAAAATTTGCTCTTTTTGTGCGATACAGAATAAAAATGCAACTGCACAGCAGACAATATGAATCCAAAACAAAGAATATACCTCAGGTTTCAGATTTAAGACCTGCAGCAGATGTCCCAAATACCAACATTGTATGAAAAACATTTCATAAAGGGGCTACTTATGGAAAAACCAGACTTATAAGATCCCACCAAGACCATGACACACAACCTTATCAAAGTTGTGTGTCATGGTGACGCAATAACTCTGGGCACAACAGGACTTGCTCCAGTGTTGTTCAGAATGTCCAGGAAAACACAATTTCTTCATGAGGATTAATTCAGCAAAAGGTTACCGTTAGAATAGTTAAAGCTGAAATCCCGTTTCCCCCCCCCCCCACAGGAGAGTGTGTGAGACTCACACTGGGACTTACTGGGCTGCACAGCCTGAGGATAAACACTGAAATCTCACCAGAATACATGTACAACCAGACAATCTTTACACGTCAGTGGCCAATTCACTGTCATTCATTTGGTCTTCAGCCTCTCTAATCTACAGCTGAGACAAAAACAGTCAAATAAGTGACAACACTTACTCTTGTACAGAACTAGGAGACCAGACTTGTCCTCACTGGCATCACCCAATCGAAGAGGAAATTGGTTGTTTTGTGAAATTTCATAAACATGTCTGGACAAATTCTACAGAGAAAGTCAAACTGAAACAGGAACTAGTAGACGTAAGCAGTCGCACAGCAGGAAATGCATCCTACAGATTTAACTGCATTAAGTCTGCTGACACCTGCTATTTGCTAACATGAAACAAAAATTAAAACTCTAGTTATACAGTAAGTTTATGACAATGTTCAGTGAAAATTTTAAAAAAATTCCCAGATTTTGAAACTCCTAAAACATAAAAAGGTGAAGTCCATCTTAAATTACATCTTTTTTTACTGGTTGCCAGACTCCACAAGTAAAGCAATCAATATTTCCTCCACATAAGCGATACATCCTCCATCATTTAAAATAACATTTTCTAATCAATACTTGTGATTAATTCACACTAGAGGAGGGTTTAGACTGTGTGCAGACACCCATCCACACTGCTTTATCTTTATTGCCTGAAAACAAGCCACAAATTCTGCACACAGCAGTACTTTTGATAAGGCGATAGCCTCCTTATTGTCCACCCACTGGAAAAAAAACACCCGCATGAAAAAGACAAGCGTGTGTGGGTGGATATATAGTGCAAAAAGACACACATCATTTGAGCGACTGTGTGGTATTACAAAGCATATTTTGGTTTCACATCAATGCAAACAGTATCAGGGAGATGCGCATTAAGGTTTCGTGCACACAAACCTATTAATTCTGCTTACAGTACGCCCAGCAGCTACCGATTTAGAAACAAAGATGTTTTTTTTCCCCCTAGTCAAAACCAAGCTTGAGGATTGATGGTGTTGATATTAGAGCGCTGCTATATTCAACTTGTGGCCTGGTTGCAAAAGATAGACCTCATAAAAAAAACCTCCTAGAGGGCCTGTTGTAAGTAAAAATTCACAGATGAAGATTGATGTTTCCTTCCCAACAGAGGACAGGTCATTTCTTTATTGATCAGAGAGGAGGAGGAGGGATGAAATGAAAAACAGGGATGACGTCACTGAGGGGAGGAAAGGTAAATGGAGACAAAGACGGGCTGAAACAGCAGCACTGTACGGGCAGGAATTTAAAAAGAACTAAGACTACGCTTAAGGAAGTAGAACAATGATACCAGCAGTCTACCAGGGAAGGGTAAATGTGTCAGCTTAAGATGAGATGTGTGGTGGCTGTATGTGTGGTGGGCTGCTGCAGGAGGGAGGACATTCAATCTGCATGCCGGTTGAACCTGGAGGGGCTCCGTCCTGACAGGCATTAACGCCCCCCTCCCCAAATCACCAGAAACACATGCAGCCAAGGGCCGATTTTGGCCCTTGCAACATGAACTCAAAGAGAGAGAGAGAGAGAGGTGCAAAACAAACCAGCTGCAGCCCAAAGATGTTTGGAGAGGGAGGGGGAAAAGGAGCTGTACATACAACATGACCAAGACAAACAAAACACTGTGCTGCAGGATTTCAAAAAAAAAAAAAAAAAAAAAAAAAAAAAAAAAAAAAAAAAAAAAAATAGAAAGCCAAGCCCACACAAAGCCGATGAGTGATTGGACCTGTCAGAGAACAGGTAGGTAGAGCAAGGGGACAACGCAGTAAAGACTTCCACCGATAATCAGGTCATTCATTGCTAGTCTCATTCACGGATGAGCCAGGGGCCGTGCAGGTATTCAGATTAAAAAGCAGGTGCTCAAACGCCAAATACATGTTTACTCCAACAGACAAGTGCTTTAAGTACTGTAGTTATAAAAGGGTTGTTTTGCTTTGCACAAGCATTGGTCTCAATACAAACACTGATTGTCTTCCAGCTAAAGACGGTTACGTAATCATATATCATATGCTATATGATAAATGTATGCATATGAATATGAACAGCAACACAGTGAGAGGGACAGTCAGAAGTAACCCAAAAATGGACTTCAAACCAGAGGGTTTTTTTCTGACATTCCTCCCTGTTTTGCTTCATTTCTGGACTCTAATCTGCAGCAAACGCAGTCTTTTAGGGACCGCACTTGAGACAGCGCCCCCCTTCTGTTGCAAAATGGAAAGACAGCGACAGAGGAGAAAAACAACTTTGATTGGCAGTCCAGTTCAGCCAGCAAAAAAAAAAACCAGCACAATAAAAGTCTCCAGCATTCAGAGGAACCTGGTGCAAGAAAGACTGAATCCTCGTGGATTAAAAGCTATTTCACATTCACATTTTATTTATGGGTATTAAATGTCAATGCATTACTTCACAGCCACCTTAATAACTGACAAGACACTTTCTCCCCAAATCCTCAGATGATGTCATCGTCACCTACAGATTTATTTCTCCTCACACTGCAAAGCTCTCAAACCTCGTTGCTTGCATTTTAACGTCAGTATTTGACAAAAACCGGTGTTAAAGTCAAATATAGCCATGTATAAAAAAACAAATAGTTAACGCAAACGTTAAATCCTCAATGGTGAAGCAACAAAGGAAGACTCTTCGTTACGTTGTAAGGCTGTACATCACAGCGAATGCATTCGAACAGCAAATGTTGTTCATATTAACTGGCTGAATGTGACGTTACATTTACTAACGGTTACGTTAGTTTATAAACCGTTGACCGTGTCGCGAGCTTTAACGTGACATTTTAACGACTGGAGATAGAAACTACAAAATGTTTCTTGATGGCAGTTCATAGTTCTGAATTAAATTAATATAAACTACTTGTATTGCATTTTTTTTTAAGTTGGGATTTAACTCTATGGTATGATTGCTCGATCGACTGTTAGCGGAGTTAGCTATTAGCTTAGATTAGAAGTTTGGTAGCTAATTTACAGCCACTGTAAGCGAACTTACTGGTTGACAAGTTAAAAAGTTTAGAGATTTAAAAACCTGTAAATGGTCTTCTTTACATTGTCGGCTGTTAGCTGCCCAAAGAGTTAATTTAAAGCTATAAAAAAAACACAGGAAACCTGAGAGAGAGAGGTGGATAAGAGACGAGTTTCTTTGATATAAAATAACGTTAATCCGTTCAGCAAATGAATGAACGTTACCAGAGCTACTCAGCTAGCCGCTAGCTTTAATTGTGTTAAAAAACTAATTAAACTGTCTTCAACAGCTTTGTCTCGTGTCGGCTTTAAAACCTACCTGTTTGTGGACTCGCTGGCACTGGGTTCTCAGGGGGTACTCCATTTTATTCGTACAGATGATCATTTTCCAAAAAAAGTGTGCCTACTGCATGGATGCGGCTCTGTCTTTTCTCGGTGCCTTCGCCAGCTAACAGTTAGCTAACAAAGGCAAGCGAAGCAGCAGTCAGCCCCTGTCCCTGAGCCGGAGACTGGACTGAGAGAGCAGAGGAAACCTTCCAGAGTCGAGCTGACAGCTCCAGTAACAGTGGGCCCAATCAAAGCACAGGAGGCGGAGCCGGCTCTCAGAGGCTCATATCCAAATGCTAATGAACATCTGCAAACAACAACGCATAGACACACACCCACATGCGAACTTCATGCCAATTCATGGGACGGGACATCTGTTAAGAGGCTGGATTTATTAATATATTATATAATATACTGTGCACTTGAATTAGGGAAATGTAGCTTTAGGTAACCTTTTGTCAGACTTATGGCTTAAGGCTGCCACAGTGCTGTAGGCAGCCTTAACAACTGGGCCTGTTTCACAAAGCAGAGTTATCTTTATTTTAATTATTTGGATGTGATTAGTCAAACCCAGAAGCCCCTGAAATCTGCAACATGGACAATACAATCATCTGTGTAATGCTGCTTTGGTGGGTTCATGGATCTGATGACATGCGACTTGTTTATATAATTCTGTGCACTGTTTTTTCTGGGACTGTTTTAAGGTGTGGGTGAACCCCCCTACTTCAAATTAAGCAAAATCTTAAAGGGACTCTCTCCCCACCGGAGGATTGATGAATCTCGGTCAGTAACACATAACATACATCTGCTGTTAACAGGCCTGAGTAGTAAAGTGAGAACTAGTCAACAGTTTGGGGAAGGCCTTTTCTTGTTTTGACATGACAGTGCCTCAGTCTGTACATAAAGCCTGAAAGAAATGGTTCTCCCAGTTTGTCGGGGGTTTGCACAGAAGCTCTGACATCTAGTCCACGTAGAAAAAAAAAAATCTTAATTTGAAGTCCACATATACAAAATATTGTGGATAACATTCCAAGAATAGTAGAGGCTGTTAGAGCAGCATATCAATACTCTCTTTGTAATATGTCCATGATGTAATATTACAGTGTCTAGCCTACCTTTGCCCATGTAGAGTATCATCAAACACTCAGTAAAGAAACAATGTCAAACAGGATTACACCATTGAAGCTAAATCAATTAACATGGATTAATATTTGACTTTTCAAAGCCGTACGCGGTGCTTATTTGGGAATAAAACTATAGATAGATCTCTCAGATGACTTTGATGATATGTTTGCATCAAAGTCATGTAAGACTTAACAGGGGACACGGTATAATATTAAGTCATAACAACGTCACAAAGGCAGACAACAAGTATCATTCATGTTTGTATCCTGAAGTAAACTAAACACACAACAAGCATTGATTACATGTCCACAACTGACCCCTACGTTCAGGCTTGCTTTGACCCAATTGTTACTTTTTGTGTGGACTTATTCAGTCTTCTCTTGTCTTAATGAATGGGACATTTGTTCTTCATCACACATTTTGGGATGCAATTGGTTCAAATCAGGTTGTTTTTCTGTCTGAGAATCACAACTTTCATTTGAATTAGTTTCTGTGTTTTTGTACTTTCTTAAGACAGTCAGTATGTGTTAAGCGTGGATACATTATTTCTGCAACATCACCATGTAAAGGCTAATTCTAATGTAGTTCCCCAATCTTAAGAAATTTGTATTTAATATGACTTTTTCCCTTCTTGAGGTTATGCTTAGGTTATGCTTTGGCCAGCGTGATACCGATTACTGTGTCTGTAAATTAACATTCCTGATTTGCAGTGAGATGTCCACTCACGAGGGAGACACTAACAGTCCTATAAAACCAGATCTAATGTCTAAAATGACCCATGAGTGATGAAGCCTTGTGCATCAGAGGACTGAACCATGTACAAGTCTTTCATTAATATTTGTTAACAACATTAAGGAAAGGCTGTCTTGGCTGTGATCCATTAAGCTTTATTGAAACTTCCCTAAAGTTCCAAACACTACAAACTTGAGTAAAAGTAAAGCTGACGGAGGAGCTCGGGGGAAAACAAGTGACACTGGCCTCGATTGTCCATCTATATTAGATTAACATGCAGTTTGCACAAACATCATGTGAATCATATGCAGTGGCAGGCAGAACCAGTCTAAACCACTTAGCTACAGTTCTAACTCATTCCGGGGAAAACACCAAACGAATATTTGCAATACGGGAGTTTCTCAGTCAGGGATTGAGCCTAGTTCTAGATTTAAAACCATAATTTAGGGCTGCGACCAATAACTATTTGCATTATGGAAAGTGTTTTTAAAGCTAAACTGATGTCTTCAAATTGCGTCTTTTAGTCAACACGCAGTTCAAAACCAAAAGATATATGAAATGTTACTAAGATAAAGACACAAAATTAAATCTTCACATTTGAGAAGCTGGAAAAAGGGAAATTGATTATATTATTATTAATTCTCTGTCGATTGACTCATAGTTTCAGAACTACAATATTTAACAGAGATATTGACTCAAAAATATCTAACGTCGACGAGGACGAGGCTTAAAACTCGTCTGGGAAACTGTCTGTCAATCCCAGAAACTGCCAAGAGATTAACCAAACTACACAATGTTGGTGTCATATTAATTTGTCTGGAGCCAATGTAGCTGTTTGAGTCGGACAAGGATTGTGAACAAATTATAATACTAACATTTCAGAATTGTAGTAGTAACGGTAGTTTTGCCGTGCATCTTTTAAAATACGATGCTTCATGTGGTTTGACCCTTACTGTTTTTCTGTTAAAAGTAACCATTTCCTGAATCAAAATGATGTATTAGAACAGCTGGCTGGTGTAACCAGCATCAAAGAGATGTTATGACTCTTTATGCACAGAAATTCTTAGACAAACAAACAGAAGGGACTTTCCTAAGAAGGAAGTCTGCCACCATTGTGGATTATTCCGCTTGTACAACAGTGATACAAGAGATTGTTTTCTTTATCAAGCTGCCTGACCTTCCATCTACATCTCAGGGAATTTGGGAAATGAACACCATACAGTATCATTATTAAATGCTGGTCGTTTGGCCTCAGTAGCAGAAAGTGGACAAAAATGTTTCCTCTCAACACAGTTCAGAGGTCGACGAGCCAAACTAAGCTTCATGCTGCCTTTCACCGTCATTTCCTGTTTAACAAGAAAATGCAACTAAAGAAATGCTGAATCAGCAGTGATACATCAACATGTTTCCTAAATTGTACGGCGTGTCTTCTGCAAACATTTAAAAGTCTCGTTCCCAGTTTTTGTTTATGTACATATGATATTTACCTCTTTCCTGCAGGTTAGGCAATGTTTAACAGCCTCTCACACACTGAATACTGAAGCAGTTGGTGAACCTGCTTTTCAGCAAATTGAGAGTAGACTTGATAGAAATAGGGTAGTCATGGCATATATAGAGGGATTCTACTTAAAACATGACCTGGTACCACACCAAAAAACATTCTTAAAAACGGCTTACAGTTAAAAACAAAAAGACACCAAATGTCTGCATGTGTTCTTGCCAGTTTGGACTGGAAGAAGTTAGAGTGTACGTGCTGGGAGGGGTCACCCCTGAGGCCAAAATAGGTACAAACCTCCTCTCTGTGATGCAGCATATTTCATTAGTGTCTCTGTAAAGTAGAAAAAGTATTTTTGTCTGCCTTTTAAATAAGTGTAAATTAGGAAGCGATATGAATATATATTTAGAGAGCCGTGTACAGTCAGTGTAGGATAGATTATTCATTTCATGACAGACATAAGTGAAATATAGTGGGGAAATATACAGGATATCATTTACATTTTTACCTCATTTTGATTTCGAGATACCTGTCCTCCAGAGAAAGAGCAGTCACTGACGAGACACGCTCACAAATACACAGTAGACTGTAAATAAATCATGCATGCCACACACAAACCAAGAAATACAAATGAATACATAAAAAAACAACAATACCAATATGCTTATAAGAAGTGCAGTAAACTGTCTTGAAAGTCTACTAATAGAGTGATGAACACATAATCATAACAACCATCCCGATAACATAAATTATTTAAGAGCTATTGTTAGCGACTGCTGCAACCTTCCCTTCATGCCACAAATACTAAAAGTAGCACATCCTCATTTAATGGACCCCACAACTTGTTTCATCCAACAATGTGTAGTTAGCATTAAGCAGAAGCTCTGTCATGCAGTCTCTTGATTTACAAATCATCAAATAAAATCGACTTAACAGTTGAGGTCAAGACTTCAGCACAGACAAAGTGCATTGATTGTATTCAATTAAAGAAGTCACTTACCTTGCACTCTGATCAGGATGAACACAGCTCTCTTTCTTACATCTCAACTCTCTGAACTGCTGAGTATTATTTCACTCAAACACCTGGTAGTTTTGTTTTACTTGTAAAAAAACCTTTAAAACAACAGCATCTAGAATAAATATACAAATAATTCACAGGAAACACAAGGATTTTAAATAAGACATTTTATTATTATTGCATACAAAAATAGTGTCAGATGTGCTGCGCAATCACAACGAGGAACCAAGTATCATGATCTACTAAAACATGATATTCTAAAGATCATCAAACTTCATCTTAACAGAAAACAAGCAGTCAGATTAAAGTTTCACTGAACACCGAGAGCTTTGTCGAGGAAATTCGCAAAATTCTTGGGCTGTCCGGGCAAGAAGGGCTGAAGAACAGAGAGATCCATCGTCCTCAGTGTTTCTGTCAGGGTGCTGAAAGATAAATCGATAATAGCTTGTTACTTTTGTCGTGCTAAACAACCTCACACGTACAAGCTGCACATGTGAGAAACACATACCTGCACGTGCAGTACAACAGGTGGGAGTCCATGTGCAGCTGTCTGGCCATCTCCAGTTGGTGGTTGTTCATCAGCTTGTCATTGACGACGACCAGCAGAGGTTTTCCTGCTCCAAGAGCCTCCAAACAGCTTCCTGCTCCTGAGGACCAACACAAGATCCAAACATCCTAATTCATGAGTAGAACTGAAGACAGTCTGTGTTTTTAGTACCGCCGGTTTGTCGTCATTTTACTGCGATATAAAACTTTGATTTTCATACAGTGAACTTATTGTCTTCTACTTATTTTTTGTTGCATTTATGACGGTGGGAAGCTCTGCCAGTTCAAGATAACCAATAATACACAACGAGGAGTCCTGATATGTAGAAGTAATGGACCATGGAGGTGAACAAACACCACAGCATAAAAAAAACGTGTCAGTATTATAATAATTTATATTGTTTGCAGGTAGTTCAGCTCATAATACGATTCATTTCAACTGTTAACATAGCATGATGACAAAGAATTTTTGCTTTATGTTGTTCGGAAACCTAGAAGACAGATTACTTGACACACACAGGTTTCTATTACATGCTTTTGAAAATAGTCAGCAATACTGTAAGGTGTATATCATTTGTGGTAAACTGTGTCAAACTGCAAAAACTATATGATCCTTTAGTGCTGCTAAAAGGTTTCAGCTAGTAGTTAGCGGGATGCTCTCTGATGGCCTCGGTTCGTATCGGTCTGTCTTTAGGCTCTGCTGTTTTAATCAACGGTTTTCTGTTTAATGTTTGCACACTGCTGACAAACCTGTGTTTGCTTTTGCTTTGAATTCTACAGAGTCATTAATGTGTTCTTGGCAGGAAATGAACATGGAAACTACCGGTTCTGGCCGACCCTTTTAATAGTTATTATGAGCATTATGTTTTTATAAAAAAAACTGAACCTAGCAGACAGTAGTTTGGCTTATGGAGCAGCATAAGTGGAGCATGATGGAATAAGAGGAATGATAAATGAATATGTAGCCACTATTTACAATGGGAGAAAGTGACATGGTGGCAGGAGGACATGTTATTTTAAATACTTTACTCGCCTGCATGGCTGATGACGAGGTCCGCCTGCTGGATGTCGTCTGCTATAGAGTCTTTAAACCGATAAGCCTCCAGTGAGACGTGTGGACAGCTGTCAGCAGCTGGAAGAATAGATCCTCGTCCAGCCTGAAGAACCAAATGCTCATATCCACGAGCCTTCAACACCTGCGGGGAGAAAAAAAGAAACTTATTATAGAACTGGTCAAAACTTTCAGAAATTCGCACTTTGATGTTGCCGCAGTTTACAAAGACCAAAAACCTGGATAATGGATTTCACATTTTAAAACCACTGTGAAGACTTCCAACAGGTGACGTCTTTAAGTGCTCTGAAGTTTCCCCACTGATCATTAGAAACAGCAGGTCTGAGCCGCTTCTCTAAATGTATTTCCTTAGAACCAGCTTCAAAACCTGACAGCATCACAATTTTGGTTTCATGTTTCTTATTTTGTAGCTGTTATCATTAATACTTATTGGCCACACCAGATGCAAGTATTGCTGTTCCAGGACAGAGCCAATAAATTACTCTTGTTTTAATACCTTTGGCTTTGAAAAAGATCATTTTAATTTGATAGTTTTTCTAGAATGAATGCCCTATTATACAAAATCCAGTTAGTAGTATACCACAATGGTGAACTGTATCCAAGTACATTTACTCTGTTAATGTACTTAAGTACAAATTTAAAGTACTTAACTTGAGTATATCAATGTTATGCTAATTTATATTTGTACATACATTTCAGAAAATAAAATATTGTGCATTTTACTCTACTAGCTTTTCGGATCAAGATTTTACATAAAAATTCAATGACCATATAATAAAATATGATGCATTATTATAGATTAAATTGCCTAATACTATATGAAGTATAATTAAACTAAACGGCCACCAGCTAAGATATAACATTACAAGACTGGTTGTCATGAAAATAATACAATAATATACCACTGAAAGGGGACATTCTGCATAAATAGTGGCACACTTTTAAACATGTTAAATGCAATACTTTAACCTGTAGTGGAGTATTTCTCTAGTGTCACTGTGGTACTTTTGAAGGTATCAATACGTTGCAGCAGTACAGCAGTCACTCTCCAAGCTTTACTCATAATAACCAACTTTGCTCACCTGCACGGTCTCCGGACACGTGACGCCTTCGATGAGATCATCGAAGCTCGTGGTGCCGACAGTCACAAACACGGTCTTCATGACTTCTCAGCTGAAACTGTTTTTTGCAGGATTTGTGAGTGTATTTTCAGAAGCCTCCTCTCACCAGCTCATCCTCACCCCACAGCCGTGGAACTGACAGCTACTTCCGCTTCAAGCCTGTGACGTCACAGTCCGTGAAACAAACACGTGATGCTGCCACCTCGAGGCCTGGAGCTGTAACCGCTTCATACGGACAGTGACGTGAGTGGAAAAATACTAGTTTGAGGGTCTCTGAGCTGCACAGCTTTACATGAAATATAATAGTAGAGAAATTATACATTATTATAACTTCTTTATAATAAAAGCACAGCTCGAATGTTCCTTGATCTGACAATAAACTGAAGTACCATCATCATCATCATCATAGACAATAGACCCTCTCTTTAATAGCTCATAGCTCTGCAGTGTGAACTGTTCTTTACTGTAGTTGATGGTGTGATAAGGTGACAGAGTACAAACATATTGTACATAAGATAATGTCATCAGAGGGAAGTTTCTGAAGGACAATACTTTAAGGAGAAGCATTCATCTGATAAGAAAAAGGCTTGTGCTGTGTTGGAAGTTAAACTCTGTTTGAAGGGGAAGATAGAAAAAAAACACATTTCTGGTGACTGTCCTGATCTGCAGAGATCCAGAATTCAGTCCACCGCCATCCTATTTCTCACAGAACACTTTCCTGGACTAGTATGTCCCGCCAGACGCCTAATGTCACGTCTAAGTGGGAATGAATAATTGCTCAAAGACTATTTATGACAAGCAAACACACCTGCAGAGTGTGTGATGTTAAGACTTTGTGTTACTGGAACATGTCGGCGTACACCAGTAAACCTGTTGACGGAGATCCACAAAGGAATCAGTGTATTAGTTTGTACACTGACAGCTGGGCTCAAGGTTGCATTATCACTGCTGCTGATATTTTCACCACATACGCCCTTCTTAGTGACGAGCTGCCTCGCAGGAACTTGTAGGTCAAAAGATTTTGAGGCCACTAGAGTATAAAGGCTGCATTTGGTTAGGTGAGTTTTCTTAAGAAGTCTGGGCTGCACAAGAAGAGAGCTTTAACTTACCAGTATCCCATATTATGCAATAAACACTATTCATTCATGAATACCCCTTTAGCAATTTAGATTTCTCTTATTGTTGCAGCTTTCATTTGCTTTAATCTCATGCACTTTTTACACTGCATTGCATTTATCACACCAGATCAGCACTCTTAATGTCTTTAATTGTCTTGTGTTTATGGTTTTATGCTGCTGTTGTCCTCATGTAGGACAATAGCAATCTGGACTGAGCTGTATTTTCCAACTACTTTTCTGATAAAGCTTTAATAAAGAAAACCTACAACTGTTAACAGTCCCAACAAGTATAATAAGCTCCATATATCCTTCAGTTTCAACGTACAATTCTGCTTACACATTATCACTAACAATATAAAATACAAATCAATCATTAAGCACCAATAATAATCCAACAATAAAATAGTAGTTGTATAACAGACAGATGTCATTCTGCTGCCCCACCACCAGCTATTTGATACTTCAAGTAAATATTACTTCTGTTCTTACTACTTCAAAGTAAAACATTGAATGCAAGGTTTCTGTTTGTAATATTATTTTTAGTATTTTTACATTGTGGTATTGCTATTATTACTTAAATAAATGAACCTGGCTGTCACACACACTTGACAAACAAATTTTGCTGATAGAGGACCACAAGTCTCATGGAAAGAAAGCATTGAAGACTGTAAAATACATGTTTGATTGTCCAATTAGATATAAAATAACACAACCCAACCATTTCAATGACACTTGTGGTCGTTGATACTTGCTGGTGACCTGAACACGGACCTTGTGAAGGAACAAGCTGCTTTCCTTCACAGAGATACAAACACTTGTATACTTAGTACTCAGCAGACAACCCAGTGCTGCTTTTGTTTGGATAGATGTCTCTGCCTACAACTCTCTTGTGGTGTAGGCAGAGATAAACCCAGCAGGAACCAGGACAAGGCAGTCAAAATACGCCCCCCCCCCCCCCCTCCCACTTCTTAAGGAGCTTGGAAGAGCTGTGGTGACCCTGCTGACTCAGCGACACAGCAGCAGCTGCCAGCTCTGTGAAGGATGCACAAGCTCAGCGAGCTCACAGCAGCTCCACCTGACAACCGCAGAGCGAGAGGAACCAGAGCCAGTCCTAAGCTCTGTGGAAACTACAGCGGCACTGTGTGTGACAAATACAAGAAACTAAATGTGCAACGCGCACACAGACTCAACTGCACTCTGCCAGCCTGATGCATGAAAACACACACAGGAGGAAGTGGAAGAGCTCTGAGAGCTGGTATTTTTAGACGATGCACCTTCAGACAAAGTTTTAACTCCGTTAGATATAATCAGGGACATCTCAATATGCAGCGTCTTGCTAACTCTACATAGAAATACTGCAAATTAAAATCCTTTGTTTCATTCTGTACTAGTAAACAAAGCAACAATACATTTTTGATCTTTCAAACAAAACAAGTGGTGTAAAATGTGGTCGAGACCGCAAAATATAAAATGTAATGATCATGAGAATGTTTTTTTGCAAAAACGTTTCAATGATTCATTCACATCTGTATAAAACACTCACATTTTTAGTTATTGGTGATTGTACTCGTTCCTTCCGTTCATACTGGCTGTAAATTGATCACAAACTTGGACAGACGTTCACTTGACTTGGGGAGGAATGTGGCTTTCGTCCCGGTCACTTATAACTGGAATGACATTATGAACGCATTTGTTTTTGGCCCGTATGGAAAGGAAGAACAATTACAGTAATCAAAAAATGGTCTAAATATAGATATGAGCTTGTCACTAGTTTATAGGAGGAAGCAGGTGCGCTTCCCCTGCACTAAACATGACTATTCTTTAACTACCACCTATAGCGAAGTTAATATTTGTAGATGCATTTCTGGCCACCTGATGAATGTAAGTCCAATATTAAGTATCAATGTAACATCGCTTATAGATCAGAGCAGATACTGAAACTGTGCCCAATGACAAAAGCAGAAAGAACAGTATGTTTATTACCAAATGACGACAGATTTTTATATCTTTGAGAAAAAAAAAAAAAAAAGAAAAGAAACATGAGACAAGGGTGCAACAGAAAATATGTAAGGCTCTGTTAAATCCTCAGCTTTAAAAACAATGTACCAGATATCCTGAAAAGTCACAAAAAAGCAAAAACTAGTAGTTTAAAAGTTTAAAACCGGCTACCCATGTCGTTAGTTTTTAATAAATATGTAACTATAAGAAAAAGAAAAATACAAAGTTAAATCTGATTAACTGTGCCAGAACTTTTATCAAACCACATTGCTGCGACTTATTAGACAAGAAATCAGCGTCTCCTGAATTTAAAGCAACACACGTCATGTAGCCAAACACAAATCTGCACTGTGAGCTTCCTTTGGTCGTTCCAAAATCATTCTCCCACAGACTCCTCGAGAAAACTGAAAATGGAAGACCTGCGTCCACGTGATTCATGCCTTGTAGAGACTTTGACAGAATTCAGGCTAACAACATTAAAATGGCTCTTCCTTATCACTTCAAGTGGATTTAGTAGAACATTTTCAATTTTGAGCATGCATGTTTTCAGATGAGTTTGGCTGCTTCAGGCTAAAAAGGAAATTCTTGTTGTTACAGGTTTAATCCACAGAGTCGTACGTCCCGTCTAATTTTTCCTAAAGCTAAAAAAAGTCGTTGTACACGCTGCTGTAGTTTGTGTTAGAAGAACTATTTCAGACAAGATTCTCAAAATAGAGCCAGCAGCATAACTGGGCAGCAAACTGGTCGAAGTATGCATGCTTAAAAGTCAAAATGTTTCAATATTAGGAAATACTTTGTCAAATTCCAAACTTGAGACACAATACAAGTAATAATAAAGTATATAATAGTGATTAAAGCAGCTTTAAAAAGAAGCTGCAACCTCACAAACACTCCTGCTTATTATTTCAGGGATACTTCCGACTAAAAGGAGAAAAAAAAAAAAAAAAAAAGAGAGACTGAAATTCACAGATGGCCGTTCTCGCTCACTACAAGTCAGTCAGTCTGACTCCATCCTGGATCATCGAAAAGGCCGTTGAGGTTGCAGCAGAAACGTCTTCTAACAGTTATGATATCAAAAATAGGACAGACGTCTTTCCTGTCAGATGCTCTGTGATAAGAGTCAGAAACCACACTGAACAGAAACTTGACCGGCTGCGTTAAGTTTTAGTCGGTTTGTCCCCAGGTTCATGGTTCATCAAAATCCTCGTGGTGGTCCAGACAAATTATGCATCTAAAAAAGAAAAAGAAGAACAGAGAAAAGCCAAAGCAGCTTATTAATACCACACGTTTAAATAGCTAAAACTGGCATTCTCATTGTGCAGCTGTGTGCTTAACACAACTTCCTGTTTTGGAACATAATTTATTTTTCAGGATGTCACATTTTCCTCTTTCTCCAGCTCGGCTCGCAGCCCCGTCTGTTTCATAGACTTCACGGCCCTGAGCTGCTCATACAGTTGTGTTCTTCACGCCACATACTTTCTGCCATTTTATGATAACAAGCTAAACCAACGGTTTGCACGGCGCAGCACCGCCCACTCGTCTTTCTCACTTCCAACTGGACCTCTCCTCTCCATAACACTAGACCGAAAACGCCTCACAGTCATCCATTTGTCACATTCCTCCTCAGCTTGTGAACCATTTTATATCGCAGGGACATTTTATCACATTTTTAAAATTAGTGAGCCGCCAACTGTGCTGTGCTCATGAGCTCTTTTGGGGCGGCCCGTACATGAATGCAAGCATGCAAAGGAGGATGGTAATGGCCGTACTTGTACCTCTTTCTCACTGCACCACACAGGCTGTGCAGCACTGTTCCTGCTTCTCCGGCAGTGTGGAATAATTCATCTGTCGGACGATCTCCGCAAACAGCTCGTCCACCATAGTCTTGCTCTTGGCTGAAGTTTCGATGAATGGGCAACCCCACTCTTGAGCCAGAGCTCGTCCATCTGACCCAGCCACCTCACGCTCAGACTCCAAGTCGACTTTGTTCCCGACCAGGATCAGCGGCACCTTCTCGAACCTCTTCACTCGAACTATTTGGTCTCGCATTGGTCTGATGTCCTGAAAGATGGACAGGGAGAGGATACGAGTGGTTTCCCATGAAAACCGTAGTTTTTGTAGCACTGAGACAAATAATCAGTGCACCAAGAGAGAGAAAACAAAATGCTGACATACTCACAGAAAATGTAAATAATCGAGTATAGTGGAGAAACAGTTAAAGGAAGATTATAGTCAACAAATAAATACTACGTATTAAACATTTTCCTTTCTCTTTGTTAGGTGTAATTGACAAAAGCTTTCCATAGTTTGTCAGATTTTTTGTATTAGGCTACATAATGCCCTTTTAGTAGAGGAGATATAAGTATAATATTTCTATATACTATATGCAAAAACAGTATACAATGAGAATAAGAACAGCTGTATATTACATAATGTATACAATTAGTGTGTAGTATCGAATCTAGGACACAGCTTAGGCCCTTGAAAAACTTCTTCATCACACAAATATTGCAGTCTCTATTAAACATGTACATTATGTTTAAAGTACACAAGTTGTTGTGGCAATTCACTATTTTGAGTTTTCTGTTAAACCCAGTTTAGCCATATTGAAAAGTTGAGGCAACTACGAGGCAAACCAGTTTTGCAGGCTTGATATCTTACGCTGTTAGCCAGTTTCACATTTAAATAATGTCAAACACTTTAATGTTTCTTGGTAGTTTGATAAAAAAAGTCTCTGTGCACACAAGGCTTTAATGTCTATAAAGTTGCCTAAAACTGAACACATTGATGTATGGACTGTATTTGACACAAATTAACTATTGTACTTGAATAATAAAGTAAAATTGAAATGCTGCAGGGCTCTGCATTTAGACAGTACGAGTCACACCCTGTTACAGCGTTTAAACGCTGTGATGAACTACCCAGGTATAGACAGTTTAAGGTGTGCGGTTAAAGGTGTGTGAGCTGACATGTACAGGTGACGGGTGTACCTGGAATGACTGCTGGTTGACCAGGCTGTAGACCAAGATGAAGCCCTGTCCGTTCTTTATGTACAGGTCTCTCATGGAGGCGAACTGCTCCGTCCCCGCCGTGTCGAGGATCTCCAGCACGGAGGGAGACGAGTCCACCTCGATCTCCTTTCGGTAAAAGTCCTCGATGGTCGGGTCGTATTTCTCGATGAAGGTGCCGGTGACAAACTGGACGGTCAGCGCGGATTTGCCGACCCCACCGCTGCCCAGCACGACCACTTTGTATTCTTTCATCGGAGCGGTCGAGGCAGGCTAACTTAGCAGCTAACGACTTAGCTAACAGCTACACTGCTATACTCGCCCCAGAAACATCTATCAGGCCCTTTAAAGAGCTAACATGCGAACTGGAAAATGTTGGGCAATATAAAACAACTCCTCTTCATTCACATGAACCCAGGTGTAGTGCACATACTGTTCGCTTTTTCTTACGTTGCCTCGCTAGTTAACGAGTAAAAGTTGATGTCCGTTGACGTTAACTCTGGTGTTAGCTCGCGGTGACGCTAGCTCGCTTCTGGCTAAATTCAGTCTTACGCGGTCCCATGCTCGAGCCTCAAGACTTTACATCCGATCTGATAAACCACAAGCACCGGGGACTCGTTAACTAACTTGCTGTCTAGCTACAGGCAGCAAGTCACGGTGATACACATTACACGTTCCCTATAAACAACATGCCAATTCCTGCAAACACACCAGCCCGCCGGTGTCGCACTGGTTATGTCAGTCCGTCCGGGCCTTGTTCTGGTTCCGGCCCGGCCCGGCGCCTCGGCACTATCGACGGACACACCGCAGATTCAATATTGTAGTCCGAGGGTCCATTGGCAACAGTCTGTTGCTGCTCCAGTGTAGGTTTGACTCTGTGCTGGGGAGGTTTGATAACAGAAAGGAAAGCTTCTTTTTTTTTTTTTTTCTTCCACCAACTGATTTCCTGAAGCTAACAGTCTCGTTTCCGCTAACGACAACCAGGTTTCCGGTGTGACTGTTTTCGGAATAAAAGCCTAATTTCTACGGCAGTGAGGTTTAAATACTTGAATGAGCTTTACAGGTGCTGCAAAACATGACTCATATTACCAAGTTTACTATGATCCCATACAAAAGATAATTTTATTTGTAAATATAATTTTTACAAGTCAGATATTAACTGATTTAAGGTCATGCAAACAAATATCAATGGACCAAAAAACATTTTAAAAGAGTTGTGCTAGAGAGGACTAGTGGTTAAGATGCAAACCATGGAACAGCAATGTCCCTAATATGATTTTAGCTGGGGAAAGTTTGTTACATGCCATAATCCTCCCTCTCTCTCTTGTCTGTATTTTTGCTGTCATCAAAATCAAATTAAAGGCAGAGCAATACTCTTTAAAAAAATGTTTTTATATATAGCTATTATAATTAATGATGAATGTCAAATGTATTACTATTGCCAAACAATAATTTAGATTCAACCTATACCTTGTTTATGAAAGCTTAAATGTTCAGATGTGTCAAGGTAGTGATTTAATCTATACTCATCGGCTGAAAATCATGTTTTTGCGGTGTTATTATCTTTTCTCACCTTGCTACAGTGATGTAGAAGTGTACTCCAGGATGTGTCAGTACACCGCGACATCAGGGTTGAGCGTGGTGTGATAATTCTAAGGTTGGTATGATTCATGTTTTTTTTCTGTCTGTATTCTTTTCAGCACATGCTTTAAAATGTGCTTCCAGAATGATTTTGTCAAAAACCTGTTGATTGATTTGTTCTGATATTCAAACTTCAAACAAAGGCCATGACTCTGTTGAATTGCAGTTCCTTATACAATATTTATATATACTGTATGTCTATGTTTCCGAGACATCAGACTTCAACTATAATATAACCTTTAGTCATATAAATATCATCAAGTCATACACAGGAAAAAGCTCACAATTCAGGAGACACATGGAAATGTCTCTTTAAAAGGTGACACAAAAATATAATGAACAAAACACACCACAAGAAGATCACGATTATGTGTTTTATTAAAGGTCAAACAGAAATAGCAGAACTCATCATAGGCACAGTAACTTACTCTTAATAGCTATACACGGCAAAACAAATTGGCATGTAGCCAGCAGCACATACAAGCACCACAAGCTGAAAACAGAGTGAAACAATAGATGACTAAGAAACAGCAGTCACTTTCAAGTCTGTCCTAGAGTGTCAAGAGAGAGTATTTCATATGGCTTAGTCCTGAACAGTCTTTGGCCCTCTTCATCTTCCACGGGTTGCCATTCAGTCTGCGATTACACCCAATTTAATAATCAATCACCAACCCGACAAAGGATTTTAAATAAAGGGATCCGTTTTACACTCCATACATGTGCTGTTTTAAGTCAATACGAACATAGAATGTAAAAGAAAGACTACATCTTACATGATAAAGGCACAATTACAACTGAATTGTTTTAAAATAATGATGACAATAAATCTATTTCAAAACAAAATCACAATCATATTTACTTGTTTGTGACCAAAAACCCACAGTATGTTAAGTCCACTCCACATGTGGAGTCAGAGGAACCGACTCACCAGGATGACTCAGTCAATCCACCACTAGGACAAGTGCCATGGCAACAACATCTCTGGCTTTAATAGCAAATGAAGAGCATCACATGCCCAAATCTGCAGGAGCAGAGTTGCGTAAGGATGTTGCTGCTGCTGCAAGAATAACATTGGAAAACCAGGTTTTTAGCAATTTTGACAAATAGCCTGAGGAGAATTCAGATTTATTGTTGTTTTGGATAATGACATCAAGGGAGAAAAGAATAAACCCATTTTACAAAATGACAAAAGTAAAGTGAATTTAAAACCCTGTGAACACATCTCACATTCATGTCCCTCTGTAGTCAGATTTTATTATCTGCTCCACTTTTCTAACTGGCTGCTATTCAGCCTGCATGTGGAGATACTCTGTGCTTTTCTTTTGGTGTGTATTTCTGGAGAGAGAGGAATGCACCTGCATTCATGTCTTCATTTTGAGCATTTAAGGACAAGGTTAGTACTGGTTTATCATATATATATATATATATATATCCAAACTGACTATTTATTCTAATCCACCTCTCTTGTTTGATGTCAGGGTCAGATATTACACTAAATTAAACTGAAAAAAAGTATTTTTTAAAGCAAATCATTTGTGGTTTACAGCTGGGCAATGTCATGCTTGGCAAAGAACAGGGCTCTAGCAAACAAACAAAAGGACAGATCCTTCAGAGCAATCTTTTTATACTGTAATAAAATGATAGACATACTCGTATCATTAACAATACATTGATTTGATTTTTAATCAACTCTTTTATCTATATTTATTCAAAATAAATTTTGAGTATTTTGACATAGTTATGTACATAAGTGCAAACAAGGTGAACATCACACATTCGTATACACCTCAGCAAGGATCGACATCACCCAGCACAGCTGGGCAGAAAGAGACTTCTGAACCACCTTCTTGACTAAAACTGAACTCTTTAATGGATGCTCAGTCTCCATACGGAGAAAACTGAGCGAGGGCTGTCCAGTCTGAAGGAGGTAACCAGTGGGGATTGCTGACTCGTTTGATTTTACAGAAAAAGCAAATCTTTCTATTAGTCCACAAGTCTCTTTACCTTCCTGACAGATAGGTGTTTGCTTTAAAAGCCAAAGTCCATTCTTATTTCTCAAAAACTCCATGTACAAGAACAAAAAAACAAACAATTAAGGTCAACTAAACAAAACAAAATAAACACCTGATCTCCCCTAAGGACCTTTGGATATTACAAGGATTTAAGTTTTTCATACAAAATATTTAATCACGTCGCAATAACAAGACAAACTAATTAGACATTCCCTTTTTGAATAAGTTAGTGATGTATGTTGTTTCAATTAATGTGAAAAAAAAAAATCACAATTAGGGTAGTAGAAAGGTAGCCATGTTGTCAATTTGTTGCCACTGCAACAGCAACTTAACAATGACTCCATCATTGTATACAAATGATTTTCATATTATATATTTTTCTTGTTGGTCTACACAAACTATTAACTATGTATAAATTAGTTTTTTTTTTTATTTCCATGCTGTTTTTATGTCAGTTAACAAAAAGCTTAACTTACCATTATTACATGTCACTTTCATACACAGTTATCACATCTTTATACAGTGATCAAGAAATAAGGCCCTTTGTTTGTGCCCCGGCAAAAATAAGTATGCTCAGGACTTAACTGTCCACATGCTAAAGGATCTGGTCACTGGCCACAATGATCAGAGCATTTTGCATATTCCAGAGTTATGATTCATGGGAAAAATACAGTGAGGCCTAAAGGAAATCAAGTACAAGAGAAGAAGAAAGGGAAAGAGGTTAAAACATTTGTTTTCTCGTGCCACACGCTCTTGTACATCAATACATACATCTAAATGTACCTAAAAATTCAAATGCCATCAAGAGGCACAATTTATTAATCAAGTATTCTGTTGTTTTCCAGCTGGACAGCAGTTAGTGAAGGCATAATGATGTGAAGGAGGGAGGAGACGAAGGCTATAGTGAGGGGTTTTCTTGGCTGGATAAAGCTAGTCTTTAAAAGCTGTGAGATGAAGACAAACTAAATTGTCTGAACATTCGAATCATCAATTTCATTGAGTAGGAGAGAAATATGTCTGTTCAAAGACTTGACAAAATGTAGCTGCTCAACACACTGAATGACAAGGAGACAACTTAAAGGAGAAGTACGTTTCGGTACCAAAAGGTACATTTCTTTACAGACGTACGATAACAGGCATATAACAGGCTAGGCAACGCTTGATCCACCATGTACATAAAAAGTAAATTATTTCGGGAAATACGTTTATTCACTTTCTTTTAGAAGGTCAGATGAGAAGATTTATCTCAATCTCACGTCTCTGCGGTAAATATGAAGCTTGAACCAGGAGACAGTTAGCTTATCTTAGCATAAATAATAGAATCAAGGGGGTAAAGCTAGCCTAGCTCTGTCCAAAGTAGAGCGAGACCAATAAATCAGCCAATATTAGCTTATTATAGAAATATTGTAATTGCGTATAATTCGGCCGATACAAGCAATTGCATCAGTATACAAATTTTTTTTTAACTCCTAAATCAATATTAGTGTCGGTCTCATAAATACAGTACCAGTTGAGTTACAGTCCAAAGTTACAAAAAATTTGCCTGGCAACACTTCTACAGCTCACTAATTAACGCACAATATCTTGTTTACTAATCTTTACGCTAATCTCAGTGGCTGCAGGTTCTAGCTTCACATTTAACACACAAACATGAGAGCAGTATTGATCTTCTCATCTTACTTGGAAAGACAGTGAATAAGCTCACTGGGGTACTAAAGTTACGGTAGCACACTGATTGGGTGCACCCACACAAACCCAAGATCAATCTAACTTGCCCCCACTGAACACAATAGTCAGTGTTCATGGGTGGGAAGCCAGAGCGGGATTACAGACATGTTGCAGCACTAACAAACTCTTACTGAATGGTCGGTCTACACTGTTGCTTCTGTATACAGCTTCCCCAGTAGGAGTTAACAGAAACAGGGACGGCAGTACACGGAGCACTGACAAATCCACATTATGCAAAAAAAGAAAACAAAATGCTAAAAAGAAGGGTAGCATGCTGATTTTCTCAATTTTGCCCCGTGATTATACCATTGTTTATAGGTGCATTTTGGGCACTTTGGCTACTTTCTAAGAGAGGGGTACAACAGCTGATTAGCAAGAAACGGTACTGTTCTGTACCAGTATGGTGCACATCTGTACTTCAAAAGCACAATTCTGCTCTAGCTTTTCTGAGTGAAAGATATTTCTAAAAGTAGTCACACCATCCATTGACATTAAATATAAATCTATATAACAATACACATACTTTAATATGTCTTAACACAGTATCAGCATGGTACCTACAGTATGTGACCTCAGAAATAGTCTATATATAGTGAATCATTACATTTCAACATGCCTGTCTTTTAAAAGGGCATGTGAAGAGTTTTTGCAATAGATACATTTACGACACGATGACATTATTTAAATGAATAACGTTCAGTGGGAAATGCCGAAATATCTGCAGCATTTACAACTAACCAAATATGTGATTCATTGTCTTTTTCAACACACCTAAGAATGGACACAACTCACTGATCTATTTCTTTACATGAACGATAAGACAGCACAGCTGTCTCAGAGAAGAAACAAGTAGAGATGTGATTTACTGTTATAATAACGTACCAAACGACACATCTATCTTTGAGCACTGGTCCTTTCTTACAGTGTATTGACAGTGGTGGTTTGAGGAGACTTGAAAGAGGCACATTTGAATTTGGATGAAAGTGATTTCAGCCCGGTTTCCAGAGCCGTTACGCTCAATTTTTTGCACCTACAAAGCAATTCCTTCCATTCATTTGAGATCCAAAATGTAACTGGTTTGCCATTTTTTTTTTTTCAACATTAGACATCAAACGGGTGATTTATTCCTCCATCTCCTGACTTTACTGTAACTCAATTCTGGTTATAACAGATGTGGATGCAATATTCAGAGTCCTACTAATTTCGACAAAAAGGACACATCAGTAGAAAAGACGACACATTATAAAGTCAGACAGGACATTTTCAAGTTCTAAGCTTTCTCCCTGAAGAGCCATAAAACATAAAAATCTTGTGCCACTAATTCAATCCAAAAGCCGCATGAAGGGAGAGAATTACACAAACAAACTGCCTTTTTAAAATACATCTCTGAGTTTGAGAGTTACACATACATTTTTCATATATTGCATTAAATTGGGCAGCTCCTAGCATATACCAACCACCACTTGGCACACACAGAATTTAGGCACAACATCAGGACACAAATCCAGCTCCCATCTTGTGCAATAGCTCTGACATCAGGTGTTAAAGTTTAACAAGTGCCAATTATAAAAGTCTGACTCTCGGAAATATAATTGTGTCTGTACTATGATTTCAGGTGAGTTGAACAAACGCATGAAATCTGGGTTTGTGGCTGATGCCAAGAAGTGAATTTGACTTGTAGATTGTCATTTTTTAACACCACGTTTCGATATCAAATCATGGAGGAAACGGGACAAACAAACCTTCCTTTTCAGTCATTAGACAGTAACCCAGCACAGCCGCGACTAAAGACACTGCATCACTCAAATTCAAACAGTTTTAATAACACAAACTGCCTTAAACTGCCATTGAGGCAGTTTGTTTCCTAGATCAAGAAATGAAGAGCCACATTCTTATAAATCTGTCATCTCAGCCCCTTTAGTGTAGATGTGATTGTATTATGTCACTCCATCAATGTGTAGTTCTTCAATTTTGTTGCATTACATGAAAAGTACCATCTCATTTTCTGCTATTATCCCATCACTACCAGATACTGACTGTGAAACCGGGGATTCAAATTACATTCATAAAACAATGTAAATTTAAAGTGGCGATCACTGTAATACCTACATTATCTTACAATTGGAGCTATAAGTTGATACATATATGTAACAACTATTGCCTTTAATTGAAGAGAACGTATAATAATGTACGTTTTCAGTGTTTTGAATCATTTGTGAAACTAAGTCTCCTCTGCAGCTGAGCAGATAAATCAAAGGCACAAACAAATGAACAACAACAACTCGTTAGCGTTTCATCAGGCAAGATGACACCATGAGAATAAACTGAATAATATACATGGTACAACACAAATGTTACATTTGTAGCCATCTTGAAACGTAAACATGACATGGTATGAAACACTCTCATTTTGACAATAAGTACTGGTTGCAGACCAGCGGCAGGTCCGTTTCCCGCTTGAATGATCTCAATTTCCAGAATTAGCTTTTCAGAGTTTCTGACTTTGGAACAGTCAAAAGTGTTCAAAGGGTCGCATCATGAGATGGCTCCATCCCATAAAGGGCATGTAGTCTTCAATGTGTCTGTGTGCACATGTCTGCTGCACTTTTAAGGTGTGGGCATGTATGGCTGTACGAACGAGGGAGCTCTATTGCTCAGCCAAGTCAGTGTGTATCAGGATGGCTGCTTTAAAGCAACAGTAACACGTCCGGGCTTGTATTGCGGGAATCATCGCAGCTTTCTTACGTTCACAACATCTTATCAGAAGTTTCACACTCATTCAGTGTGCGCTGTAGGCGAGGCACATTTTAGACCGCCCTGGTAGTGCGCATGGTTTCAGGGGCTTTAACTGGGGTTTTGGGAAAGGCTTACTGAGTTTAGGGTCACCGGAGCAGCCACCAGCAGTTTGGGGACGGGACAGAAATGGGTTTCCATGGGCACGCACTGGGGCACGCACTGGAGCTCCACTGGATCGGGAGACAGAAGCTCGGAGGGGTCTACTGGAAGAGAGAGAGAGGAAGAGAGGAGAGGAGCAGTGAAGTCACACTGACACGAAGATCTACACAACAGACGAGTCAGCAAGATTCAGTTCGTGTGCAAAATATTTATAAAGTAAAGCCAGAATTATCTTTCAACAAGTGAGCCAAAACATGACAATATTTGTTTGTACTCACGTATTTTGAATAATTATTGTTGGAATGAAGCCACTAACTGCCATTCATTTCTAGTTTAAAAATGCTGCCAAATTATGTGGATTAAGATTTTCCTTCTTAAATTCATTCTTTAATCCAGGAACAAAAAACCTTTTAGACCATAAAGAGAAAGTAAAACTCCTTTAAAAACCATGCTGCACTGTAATCGGGCTTAAAAGGTTAACGCCTCATTAAAGTAAATACGAAAAATATAAACTTGAAAAGAAAATAAATCCTTTTTTATATCACACAGCCACAAGCAACTGCTAAACCCCCCGTGCTAGACCACGCACTGTATGTCCATAAATTACATAGAAGACAGAGACAGACATGATACACCAAACTAGGACATTTAGATGAAAACAGTTGCTTATTTTAACTGTTCGCAAACACCACAACAGACTGGAAAGTGAAGACAGATGAAATGTGAATATAATAAATGTGACTCTACAGGCAGGTGTTTCTTTAACCTGATGGAAGGAGACTACGAACAGGACTCAGACCTACTGGGCTAAAAATAAAAAGAGAACTGAGACGAAGGAGCAAACCTGATTCGAGGCGGCAGATTCAGCGAAAGGAACATTGGTGACTGGGGTCGAAGCCGACGAAACAGTGGAGGTGGTGGCACCGTGCATCATGGGAACTTTTATTCGGGCGAGTCAGACGAAAGACAGAGGACGAGGATGTGGGCGGGGAGGAGGGGGGGAGGACAGGAATGATATGATTACCATGGCAAAATGTGTCGGATCAAAAGTCATGGCACAAGTCCAGTGATATTGCCAGGATGAACAGATATCAAGACACATGCAAACAAAATGAGAGATAAAGAAAACTACAGTTTATTAGCAAACTAGTTAAAAAATGTAATAAAATGCACTGTTCCACTCACAAATGGTTAGGCAATACACAGTCATACAATCTAATCAGACGGGAGTATCTGATATATTGTATTCAAATGGACAGAGCATGTGTATGGAGGGAGCAAATGATCCATAAGATAGAAAAACACTTTTCAATAATGTCACAGCTGTAATGCGACAGTTTATCTTTTCTTTAGAAAGAGTGGAATATCATAAAATCTGCGATTTTGTTATTGTATCAGATTTAGTGACTGATAAATTTCAACATCTCACTTTCACTTTATATTCAACTTATAAATGTCCAGCGATGAAGGAGCTTTGGACAAAGACAGCACCAATATTTGCATAATTTCACACTAGTGTGATCTGCTTTCTACCAGCATCTTTGATTAATGATTAATAGGGAGATTGAGACAATGTCTAATGTTGGGACAGGTTAAAGGAAAACTCAGTTTACAAGTCATTTAGAGTACTACTACAGTGATCCTGAAAACACTTATATACACATGTGTATACATACATATATATATATATACACACATACTTATGTGTCATCTATGTCTGCCCCTGCTGACATCATCAGGGGTTACTTTCTCAGACTTGACCTGTGTGTTCCAATACCCACACGACCATACTATTTATAATGCGAGAAAAAGATTTAGTATGCCTCAATACACAGTATGTCAAATGCAGTATGCCAAAAACACCTACTGCATCTGGTCAAATTTCGCAGTATGCAAGCAAGAATACTCTTCTGGCTATTCTGGCTATTCTGACCCACAACCCCCTGCCCGGTGGATATATGAGCAAGAGGTTTAAAGTTCAAGGTGCAATGTCACGACAAAATGGTATTGCTGCGCTCCATTTACCTCATAAATCAGAAGTCAGAGCACGGACTGACATCAAACCCGAATCGCTCGCGTTCCAGTACAACAAGTCCCAAAACTTAAAAGGGTTTGCTCCAGGTAGGTTAGCTATTATTAGCATTACCAGTTAATAACGACACATTACGTCGGTATTTTGTGCATACAAACACTGTAGCAACATGTCCACAGAAGTTGGACAGTGCTGTATGTATGACTGATTTAATGGGACACAAATAGGACAGACATGATAATAAACAGCATATTAATACTGATTTTTTTACTGTTGATAGGCGGAGAAGCCGTCTTGGATTTTGAGGTCAGGGACGGTGGGGTTCGTATGACTTCAGGATGCTTTCCAGTTGAAATTTCCGACTGGAAAATTAGAAAATGTACAACTTCCCAGTTCAAATGGAATGCAGCACTTGTCCCAGTTGAATGCATACTGCAATCAGCAGTACGTGCTTTGTAAGGGCAGATGCTGTATGTACTAAACGTAAAAAGTATGTGATGGCAGCGTCTATATCTTTAAAGCTCCTGTACGCCCATACAGGTGTTTTCACTTATATTGCCTAATTGGACCTTTTCTCAGGACTGTGTGGGCGACTACAAAGGCATTTAATGGACATCTCACTCACAGTTCTGCTGGTTTTGTTGTCGTGTTGGGGCGGGTCAACATACACTGTAATCATTGCTGATAGTACAGTTTACTACAATTGCAGCAGTTGCTTTACCCACCAGCAGCAAAACACGACCTGGTAACTTCATTTCATTGTTGTTTATAACAGAACTCCTAAGTTTCTACTTTTACTGACAGGGACATTATATCACTGTCATAATATCAGCATGCAGCAGTGGTAAATGTGATGTGGATGGAGAACACAAAGACACACACACACACGATTGCCATGATTACCATCTACAAGATTTGTGACTGCGATTACGATCAGCATTGCAATAGCTGACACTTTTTCTATCTGTGTTCGTTTTGATAGAGATAGATATATATATATAT
>NW_022280057.1:3553676-3599135 GCF_004355925.1 Anarrhichthys ocellatus
ACATGTGTTCCCTTTCTATATATATATATTAATCACTGTTAACACATCAGCAGATGATCACAGATGAGAAGTCTGGCTCACTGGTCTGGATTCTATTTATGTTCACAAATGTACTTCAATAAACATGTAAAATGACTAAATTGGTTAAAAAGAAAAGAAAAAGCTGCTGCATCAGCATTCCTCACATTTTGATGATTAAACTACAATTCGTTCTGATGTTTTCAGTATCAGATTTGTGAATATTTTCATCACACAGCCACAATGGAAACTGAGAACCACGTCTCCACGCTTGGCTCAACTAAGACCAGTTTAGCTTATTTTCTGGGAGGTTTAAGGGAGCTGGTACAGGCCGGGTCTGAGCAGGGATAACCTACAGGGAGTCTCCTCATCACAGCGTCTGGGCACTGGGGTTTTCATAAGCCCCACAAGAGATGCAAGCACACATGTACACATACCAGGTATGCTCGCGCTGAGAAATTAATGAATGACTTGCTTGCACATAGCGTGACTCGTTAAACAAATAGGACATCGATGTGATTACAGACGAAACCCACAGACATGATGCAATGAAGAAGACAATGGGATGAAAGCTCCAAGATGAAGGTCTTTATGTTCTTCAGCAGCTAATCCGATTTATCAATCAATGAATCAATAAATTGTTCAATAAGGGCTCCTGTCCACTAACACATACAGTTATTGATCTCCAGCTATGATACAGATGCCCTGTATGTCTCCTGAGGGCATCAGAACAGAGCCGGTCACATTATGTATAGACACACAGAGACGGATGAGAGCAGACGAGAAGGACAGCAGAAAACAAGGACAACAAAAAGGTGTCGCCGGCAACAGCAGGTCGAGGCGAGTCAACAAGTTCGGGTTAGTGCAGGCAACACGGGCAACATCGAGGCCGTTACAGTTAGTGCACTTGTGACGACACGCAAGGACATGCAAGACATTGGCGCTTTGATCAGCATTAGTATCTTGTAGAAGTGGTATATCAAATCAGCAAGAAATGAAGATAAAACCATAATTCAGGCATGTGGCGTATCAATAATTCAAGTCTGAGAGCCTGTTTCTTTACAGTTAACACGACATGACATCTGTTAGTGTCAATTGTATCATTATGTGCCAAATATATGTTGACAAAAAACATTTTCATAAACATTATGTCCCTATGAGTTTAGGTTTTTTCACTGGCACATCTTCAGTTTCATTGAGGGCTGCTACCAATGATTCTTTTTTCAATCAATCAATCAATTATTTGCTTCATATCCAGAAAATAGCAAATTTTGACAGCCAATGGTGCCACTTTCAAACTTCATATAATTTCTGACCAACACCTTAAAACATGAATATTCAAGTTATAATTATCGGTGCATAAAACAGAGAAAAGCGGTAAATCCTCACATTTAAGGAGGCTAGAACCAGCAAATATTTGGTATTTTTGCTTGATTAATGAGCTAAACGATTAAGCTGTTTTAGAAATTGCTGGCAATGGATTATCTGTCAATCAACTAATTATTTACTTATTACTAACAGTTTCAGCTGTAATTTCTTCCAATAAACCTGTCCTTCAAATCTAAATTAAATCCAGTCTCTCCTGATCGTTTAGTATCAACCAGACATTCAATTTAAAGCAAAAACACATTAAAAACCAACACAATGTAAAACAATCATATCATGGGACCTTAAATATGGTTGAAAGTAGGACAGGTGTTGGCTATCACCTTTAATCTGCTTCACTTTCTTTCTTCACGCTGCCAGCTGCAACACATGCAACTTTGCTTTTTAAAGAGAAGAACCTCCAGGATCCTGCAATGCATGCATGCACCCACCAATCCATGCACAGACAGTCCAACATAATGGCTCAACTCTGATCAGTTTATTGTCTGTTTTCTGGACTAATTACTGTAATGTAACTTTGGCCTTCAACAACTCTCATCGCACTTCAAGCCAGAGTGAAGCAAAATGCAGGTAACACAACAGGAAGTTTACAGAAGAGAAGCGTGGCGTGATAGAAGGAGTAAAGGCCAGCAGTTGCGATACGTTACAACTTTGCCAGTTTACACAGACAAGCCACAGCATGCAACTGTTGAAACTACACCTGCAAAATAACTGTATATCTGTATCCCACAATTATACCTAATCGTCTAACATAAAAGCCCTTACCTTCATGACTCCAGTTTACCTCCTACATGTACGGTAGCTGTATGGGCTGTGTTCCAGTGTGTGTGGAGACTCACCAGTGGAGATGAAGGCTGGCTGCTGGAGCTGCATGTTAGCCAGCGCTTGCTGGTAGTGGAACATGCTGGGGTTGAAGACGGCAGCTCCGTTGCTCTTCTCTAAGATCGCCCTCTTTGGTGGCTGCTGCATGGCCCCTGGAGGCAGAACCTGAAAGGAGAAGAAAAGTCACCTGTTATCTGGCGTTATCTCAGAGTGAATATACACTGGGTGCTCTATAGGCACAACATCCAGTTGACGTGGATGTTTCTGTTTACCGCCACAAGAGGACACTGCAGTATCGCAGATTATCTGAAGTGATGTAGGACAGCCCAGAGGTCAGGCCAAGAGCAAAATGAGATGGTTATGATTTCATTCACCAATGGGGCCGGTGCTGAAACATCAAACTACGGCGGAAGATAACCAAAATACATTTTAGTCACACACACTAAAGGCTGTGATGTCAAGCTGTCATTTAAAAAAATCTATTTGTTTTACTAATACAAATGAATCCTGATTAATTTTACATGAACTCAGTAAATAGCAACAGTAACAAAAACTAAATGAATGCCATAGTATATAAACCCTTGATAAGTATCTGATCTCTTTCATGCTATTTTGAATCTTTTTTCCAATACTGCTTTTTTTGTTTTTTAGCATCCGCACTGCAGATTGACCTGATTATGTTACAGCTGCTCTCAATGCTAACTTTAGCCCTTGTAGATGAGTGTACGGGCTCAGACACATGCACAGTAGCAGACATTCATGAAAAAACATAATCCCCGGACTACATTATCAAATTTCAAGCTGGCTGAAGGATACTGCGATACCCTGATCCTTCATTGCATCAGTAAACAATATCCAAGTAGAGAACAAGAACATATTCTACTGTTTCATTGATGGATTAAGAAGAGACGATGAATGTCACTTTTGAGAAGGTCATTATGTGTGTTCAGCTTATCATAGAATAGCATGTTATGTTTATTTTTGGCTTAAAGAACATAGAGTTATCAGTATTTGGACTCACCAAGCCTGCGGTCGCTGTGTTGTGACTTGCTTGGTGCTGTGCAGCCTTGATCCTGGCCTGCAGGTGAGCTGGCGGATGGAAGTACTTGCACTTGTCTCGGCTGCAGCGGCCTTTAATGTAGTCCATGCAGACGATGACAGAGTTCTCGCTGCAGTCCACCATGCCGGCCTCCAGAGGGTGAGCGTAGCGGCAGTCACTCTCGCCCCGTGTGCAATTACCACGCTGGAATTCTCGACAAACCTGGGAGGGCCAGCGGGAGCACTGATCAACATTTACCTTTCATCATACTGTGGACAAACATAGAAACAATAACTGCGCGCATGCCGCATACCTCCAGCTTGTCTGTGCGCACATGTTTTTGTGCGGAGATGCCGTTGCCCATGGCTGCCAGGCCGGTTGGACTCCCGGGGATCAGCAGGGGAGTACTGGGCAGCAGCTCAGGCATCAAGCCCATGCCTGGGCCCATGTGGCTCAGATATGGACTGAACGCCATACTGGGGCATGTTGCCAGGGAGGGCGACACTGGGAATGTTGTCTGAGGGAGGGAGAGAAGGGCAGAGACGAGAGCGACAAAACAAGTTATGGCAGAGCTTCAGGAGAAGATTTGGTGGTAACATAACCAGTAGCCTACTGTGTTTTTTTACGTAAATGAGAACCATGCAGTTACCCATGGCTATGCCACTACTACTTCAAACATTTAATTACCTGTGCATCAATAACATGTAAAATATTCTGCATGTCACTTTTGAATCAGCAAGTTTTACATTTCCTTTCAAAAGGTTGAATGAGAGCTACCTTCACTGTAGCTGAATATAACTTCCCTGCATCATTATCTACTGTATGCAAGATATAACAAAAACGAAAATAAATCAAACAGTCAAATGGTTTATATCTGGCAGAGAATTCTGCAAAGTTCTCACTGTAAATGGACAGGAAGGCATATTTTATATTTAAATAATAGACAGAAGAAGGCTCTTATTTATTCCTTATACTATCTTTATTGGAGGACAGAAGTTAGAAGAAATGAACTGTACTAGCAGGAAGTCAAAATAACTGCCACTCTGTTGCTGGCTAAAACATCACTCACAGCACACGGAGAGCAGTTATTATTTCGATAAATAAGCCACATTTTCAAACACATTGCATTGATTATAAAGACGTAGTTTTAGTGTGAGCTGCTCACAATCGGCTGCATATGTGTTCCGGGCATCATGAACTGCATCTGTTGAGCCAACATGGCTGCCGTGGCCTTCTGCTGGATCAGGTTGTTCCTCCCGTTAATCTCCAGCTGGGTTTTCAGGTGTGGCGGTGGGTGCAGGTATTTACAGTTCTCACGGGTGCAGCGCCCCTGAAGAGAAGAGAGGGGCGAGGAAAGATGAGCGTGTGAGAGCAGACAGCCGGGGTGACACTGAGAATAATGTGACACTAAATCAATAAGGGGTGTGCCTCGACATGGAAAGCTCACCTTTTTGCTGCAACTGATCTGAGATTAGCAGAGCACTCCTCCGTATAATAAAGTACAATTTGTTGAACTAAACATCAAGAATCAAGCGCGTTTACGGAGCAGAACTACGTACGGTAAATTCTGGTGAAATAAAGCACTAATGAAGTCCCAGAAGACAGCATATTGGATAATTCATGAGAAATGTGCAACCACTTACATCAAAATATGCTACGCTGGAACAATCTGAGCAAAACAGAAAAGTAGAACATTTAACTGCCTGTCATTCATTTCTTGTTTTTACAAGCAAATTACTTAAAGCCATTGAGCCAGTCAAACTGTACTTTTCATTTTATAACAACTTATTTTATAGCAATGTGAAATGACAGCTGGGGTATTTGAGCCAGCTTCTAATTTTTCCACGGAGGCACAGCAGATGTCAGATAAACCTAACTGACAAGAAATAAAGCTGGAGGGTGAAAACACATGTTCCATTCTCACCATCCTGTACACCAAATTCTGTATCTCTATCTCTACCCGGTACTTATCAGTCATTAAATAAACTACGATGTATGTGACTGACAGCAGCACATGCACTTGTTGTGTTCAGAGAAGAGATAAAATGGGATTAGAAAACAGAGACCAGTAAGCTTGTTTTATTCTAGTAACAATGTTTTGTTTTACTTATATTTGTATGGAAACTTGGAATACTGTCAGTGGTGGTGGATGTTTTCAGATCTTTTACTTGAGTAAGAGTAGAAACATCACTAAGTAATGAAACGGATAAGCAATGTAAGTAGAAGTCCTGCATTGAAACGTATCCAAGCATTCTTATCATACTTAATAGTATCATAGAAATCCAAAGTATTCCAGGCATATCATATTATTAGATTAGATTAGATTATTGGTTTCTTCATGATCTTTACTACTCTTTATTCACTTTTACTAACCTTCATAACAAGGCTGGCTAACATGAGGTAAAAACTCAAGAGAAAGTTTTTATTAAGTGTTTCTATATTATAACAGTGAGCCCCAATAAAAATAAATATATATGAAAAAATAAATATTCTAATCTAATGAACACAGAGAACTATAGCACTACTACTGTATCCATGACAATTCATGAACAAATGAAGCATGTTGGCTGTGCAGCCATAGTTGGCTGTTGGGCTTATGTGCATAGTCAAAGCATTTCTATTTGTCTTGTATGCAAAGCTTCATTCATCACATTCAGGCTTAAATATCAAAAGGCAGGAAGTTTGTGTGACTGCAACCAAAGTCTTATGTGTTTCAGCAAAGCAGATTCCCTAAATAATGAATGTAAATAAAACAGCAAGAAATGGTTATAAAGACATTCCCAGAGGTCACATAGCTCAGCAATATACTGGGTTATGAATTAAACTGAATATTGGATAAAAGTTGAACGATGTACAACTGCAGTTGTAGTTCCTCTGACGAATGATTCATCTATTATTCTTGTGATCAGTGCAATGTGTTGTGAATGTCTGGATGTAAAAGAAGCGTTTCAACAACCTAATACTAGGTTGCTATAATTCTGTATTTAGTCAGCTGTATTTTGAGCCACTTATCTAAAAGCAATTCATTTTGTGCCAAAACGTCGTTAAGGCAGTGTCCTTGCTCCCCGCCGGAGTCTGTGGGGAAGGTGAAGATGGTGCTGCAGGAACACTGCAGGTCAACACAAAAACTGCAGTCTCCATTAAACCCCTGGGCAGACAGCAGCTGTCTGGCCCTGCAGATGAGCCGTTAACCCGCTAAACTACCTCCACTGAGCGTCAGCCACATGCTTTGTCGTCAAACCACACCCACAGCAAACAGCTCACATTACGGGAGGGTGAGCGTGCCGCACAACTGGCAACGGAAAATTAAAAAAACTCTAAAGACAAACTGACGTCATGGTGCAGAGACTCTGACGGTGATGGATGATGTCGCGCTGAGATGAGGACACATAAAAAAAAAAATTAAAAAAAAAAGGGTTTCAGTAGCAGGAGAGCTATATAGGACAAACTGCGATGTCTCCTATACCAACATCCCGGAGGGATTCACACGACCTCACACACCAGACAAAAAGCATACAAGCAAAACATGTAGCTGCTTGAAAAGTGGTCAGAATGGTACAACGAGGCTTTACAAAAACACTCTCGCCTACACTGGAGATGCATGCGATCAAGCTCTGCGTCAGCGAGCTGTGTGTTTAGGGATGAGTCTGTAATGAAGTGTGAGTCCCATGGGCCCAGCAAGCCTGCTCAAACTCAGAATGAAAAGTACCTATTAATGAGCATAATGACGCACTTTGTGCACCTTGTCTTGCAAAAAAATAAATAAAATAAAAGCTACAAAATCTGTGTTGGAGAAGGAGGCCAATGAGTCAAGGTGTTGAGGAGAGTATTGGCTCAGGAATCTCCCTTTGGTTGCCATAGCAACACACTACACCACACAGAGAAAGTCCCCGTCAGTACAGCAGTGATGAGAGAGAAGTGAGACATTGATTGAATCTCATGATGAAGGAATCGATCTAAACTGTGCCCATATTGATATGGGACGAGCTCGATCTTCAGCTAAACGAGTTTGTGTTCATCCTCACAATTGACAACGATTTAGAGCTGAAACGAATAGTCGATCGACAGAAAACAAGTTTGGAAACAGTTTTGTTAATTGACGAATTGTTTGACTTTAGGGATGGCGCCGTCGGTCTGTCCTACACTTTGGTTCAGACTGTAATCTCAATAACTATTGGATGGATTAAATCTGCTATGGTACTCAGCCGATGAATCATAATCACTTTGGTGATCTCCTGAACTTTCACAGAGCCTAACAGAGCTGCTAGCAACTCTTAGTCATCAAAAAAATGCCTAAAATATGCTGAATCCAGCCTCTCAAAAGTGAAGATTTCCTGCTTTTACTCTTGATGATAGAGACTGAGTATTTTGAGGTTTAGGATTGTTGTTTGGACAAAAGCAGCACGTTAAAGAAATTCTGTCATGTTATACACCAAAAGATCTAATCGATTAATCGACAAAGTGTTCAGCAGATTAATTGATGATGAAAATATTTGTTAGCTGCAGCCCTACTATGTCATCCCAAAGGTGACACTGCTGTTGAATCGGCTGTGCGTTGGGCAGATGTGATGTCCACACTAATCATTTGAGATGACAGCAGCACTCCGGTTAACAAGGTAAAAAGAACTAGCCCCCCCCTCCCCCTCCCGCAGCAGGTTCAGACCAACGAGAAGGAGCTAATGGACGAGCAACAGGGAATGACAGCGGTCGGCTCGGACCGGCCAGGGATGCCAGATATGGGAGGGACGGTGAGGAGGGAGGCCATTAGCAGATAAATCCATAAAATTAACAAAGAAGGGAGGGTTGGGCGGAGAGCAGGAGGAAGGAGTGATGCTGTAGAGCGTCTCGAGCGAGGTGTGCTTCTTGTTTTTTCCAGTTAGTCGACCAAAAACAACGGCTGTCAGCTGAGAATAATCCTGACCAACAATGGGGGTAGAAAGACTGCAGTAAAGAGGTGGTTGTTGACATACTGTGCTGGCACTAAAACCCCGCTGCAGCTCCTGATAAAGAAAGCCGCTTTGACCTTCAACTGTCACCAACTTCAGTTCTTTCTCAAACAACATGACCCCGGGGCTTCAAACAATCGAAAGTGGCCTTTAATGCTTGTTCATTGCCTTTGGTACAAAGCAGCTCGCCTCTTTCTCCCATCAATGCAACCAGTACAGAGCCAGGCTGTTGCTCTGTGCTAAAAACAGCCGTGCCACTCAGGAAGATCAAACTATCCAATGGGTACGCTCTCCTGTGCTGTTGCTAGGCCCCCCTCTCTGATTCTCTCCCTCTCTCTCCCTCTCCATCTCCCTCCTGCTCTGGAGGACATAACACAGAAAAATGGCTGAATAATAAATTCTAACTCAATAAACGAGGAGACAGCAGCTGCGCTCAGACAGAGAGCCCCTTGTCTGGGTCTCACTTTTTCTCTGCATGAAAGCCCGTCGAGCAAAACACAAACGCCGATACAGCAACAGACTATTCTCTATTTTAACACTATCGGCCACTGATGGTCGTAGCTCTTGTAAAACGCAGTAAAGCATAATCACTTTTCAGACTGTTAGTTTGCTGCGTATGAGTGGAGCTAGTGTTGTGGTTCTGCAGCTGAAGTGATGTTGAAGCAGCACGATCCTCAAGCCCACGTCACTGATGGACGGACAGACGGCCGGCAAAGTGGCTTCACCAGAACCTTCCATCACGCCTGAGCAAAATGGACACATTAAATATCTTCATAACCAGAAGACTTTCCTCTGACATTGTTATACGTATCTATACGTGTTTATTTTTAGAGAATGAAACGTTGCCTAGTTAAATTTATACCATGGTCACGGAAAATTCTCAATTCTGATTGGCTGTAGGGTGTGGATTAACTTTTAATAACCAGACATGACAACCGGATGTCTATGATGCAGATGTTTGATGGGTATCAAACTGTAGGTAAAGATAGCAACAACAGGGCTTAACTGAAGAGCTCGGAGCTAGGGTTATTTGTGTAACCAAGAGTGAGTCTGGACAGTAGGGCAATTACCACAATTACCATCACAATACAACTTGTTGGGTGTATATAAAACATAAATGTGTCCACCATCAGAGACTTTTCAATACCATCTATACTGCGGTAACTATCCCTTTAACATAACTATTTGTATTACATCATTGCAGGAATGTTGCGATTAGCAAGACTGCTTTATGGCAGTAAAACCTCTTTCTTTCCCTTTTCTGTTCGTCTCTCAAGAATATGCTATCAAATAAAGAAAAAATAGGTACCTTGATTTGTCAGGTGTCACAGTATAAGCCAAAAGCAGTCACATGTAGATATTTCATCAAACGTTTTCAATGAACTATATAATGATATGCAGTATATAGCTATCTTAAAATAACTTTGGGCGATGACAGGCCACAAGGTTTTTTTCCAGATGGCATTCTCAAGATATCTGAAAAGAGATCATTCTGCGAGATACTTTTAAAATTGTTAACAAGCTTGTTTACCATAATTCACGATATTAAAAACCCCATGATCAGAAGGATATATAGATGAAAGAAGAGGAAGTCTGAGAAAATAGCTTTGAAAAATCGAGGTGGGGGTAAAAGGGGGGGGGGGGGGGAATCAACTGACCAACTGACATATTTGTAAGGTTTCCAGGAAATGTTTGAGCTGAGGGGTGAGCCACCCGCATCCTGACGCATCTCTAGTAACAATTTATGTAGTAGATGACACCCTAAGCGATAGTCACGCTTATTTAACATATTTACAGCGAAGGTGGGCCACCTCATCTGAAAAAAAGACCTCTGCTATAAAACAAAACAGGAAGGTTTGTGTGTATCCGTGTGTGTGTGTGTTGTGCGTTGATATTACGCAGTGCCAAAAGGCATCAACTACCTTAATACAGCTCACAATGCATGTGTCTAAACAAGCAAGATGTGTGATGTCTGTTGCGTTGTTACCTTGAGTGAGTCAAAGCAGGCGATGACTCGGCCATTCTCCACATGGCAGCTGCGGGAGGGGTGAGCAAACTTGCACTCGGCATCACACCGCGAGCAGGTGCCTCTCTGAAACTCACGACACACTTCCAGGGTCAGCCATTTGGTGTCCCGTCCCATGGTCATGCTGACAGCCATCAGAGTCGCTCACAAACACCGAGTGGCGGTGAGGGCAGATGGACGGAAAACTGTGTGACGGGAGCAAGGGTGACTAATAGTGATCCAAGAAAAATCCCCAGCAAAACAGAAGCAGAAAAATGTTCTGTTTTTCCTCAGTGCAAATAGGCAGCGAGTCCTTCTGGTTGGTGTATTTTAGGGAATGTTTGTAAGTTCTTCCTGGGAAAAGTGGCAGCTGAAGTTTGAGATAGAAGGGGCAGACTGTGAGCAGAGGCCAGCTCTGTCTCCAAGAAAGAAAAAAAAAAAGGAAAAACAGGAGCTAGTCTGAGGACATCACTCTGGCATGTGACACTGAGCGTCTGTGCCTTCACCTGAATCGATTGACGCCCACCGTAAGTCACTGTTAGGTTCACGTCAACATGGCTGGGGCTCGAGCAGTCACTGTAGTTAGGTTTGAACGGCCTGAAAAAAAAAAAAGAAGAAGACTTCTGTAGAGCAGAAACAAAAGCAGAACCTTTTAGGGATGGTGTCCTTACAGTGATGAGACTCTGTGGCGGCTCAGCTCAGGCTATGTGCGGACTGCAGCTCAGCAACGTGGGATGGATGGCTCTGTGGCTGTCAGGATAAAATATAGCCTCCATTCAAGGCCAAACACACTGAGCCACGTCCTGCTCTCATCCAGCAGCTTAACAGCAGCAGACGACCCCTCGCAGTAGGCACTTTGGAGTTCCACTTCCTTCTCTTATTTCAGTCTCTTTCTCATCCCTCCTTCGCCGTTGTCGATTATTCTGTTGTCATCCTTCTCACTTGCATCTCTTCTGCATGTCTTTGCTTGTCGTCTTGCTGTGGACTGTAAAATAATAAAAAAGAACATTCATTTAAAGCAATGACGAAGAAAATAAGCAGCCTGTTGAGGAGAAAAACGTTAATGTGAAGCTACAACCTTGTGTGGAGCTGGTTTAAACGGAGGGTGGAGAGGACCACGAGGCAGGAGCGTGGAAGGGATAGAGCCAAAGAGAATAAAGCGAGGACAAACAAATAGCGGAACAGAGCATACGGGAGGGAGGGAGGGAGGCAGCAATGAACAGGAAAGGGCAAGCTATGTCTTGATTAAGTGATACAAGAGAGAGAGGGAGAGAGAGGGGATGGAGGGAGATTGCAGGCAGGACAGAGACGTCACTTTAACTCCCCTGAGCTCCACGGAGCAGAAAGTAATTGACTAACTTGGAGTGATTCATGCTACAATATGCTGTAAAAAGCGGTGTCCTTGAAGTCGCACCGGCGAGCACGTGTGTGGTCGACACTGATGATTCCCAGACAGTTATTAATGTGAAGGGGAAGAAGTAGAAAAAAGGAGAGACAGGGCAGAGATAGAGAGGGAGGGGGGGGGGAGGTAGTGCTTCACAACTGCAGCTGCTGTGCTCAATGCAAGGCTCCAGCAAATCGGACAGACTTTTGCTGGCATGCAGAGCACATCACCGACCAATGACAGGGCAGTTTCTACAGCGGCTCCTCCCTCCTCAGAGCCCGTCCTTGTTCCTCCCAGGATTTTTTCACAGTCATGGCTGAGCCACATGCTTATATTCATACTGTACAACAACTCTGACTCTGAACAGCTTCTCACAGATGTTGAGGAGTAAGTCATGTCTCAAACAGTGGACTATACTACAGTGTGATGCAAGGAGAGGGGATGCATGCAGCCTTCTGCGCAGGGAGCAGAGCGACGTGTCCGGACACTAACTGAATACAGATAGCAATCAGTGAGGGTGGCTCAATAAAGACACACTCAGACAAGAAACAACAAATTAGCTTCACAAGAGATTGCAAAGTCCAGCTGGTAAAAACTGAAGAGAAAAGAAGGCTGTCCTGGATGAAACATGGTAGTACATTAAAGCACAAAGTGAATAAACAATAGGTGAGATGCAGGAGAGGAGGAGTACAAAAAGTAGGAGGAGGAGAGGGGGGCTGGAGCAGATATTATCGGTCCCTGCGTCTGATGGCGGCAGACACAGACGGAGGACACGACGGGGGGGGGGGGGACGAGAGTGTGTGTGTGTGCATGCAGATAGACAGCCCAGAAGGAGAACACCGCAGTGGAGTGGGAGAAGGAGGGATAAGGGGGAGGTGGGGACTGAATTGATACACCCACCTTCAAACACAAGAACAAAGACACATCCCCAGCCCAAAACAAAAAGAGAAGCAGGAATGAGAGATGAGCAGGTACAGCAACTGCTTTGCTTGCTTAACCATTATGCTCGTCTGGTCCTTCCTCCTCCTCCCAGCCTACCTACAGATCGATAGAAACTTTTCTCAGGGGGACAAAACAAGCACTCCTCCTGCAGCGTTGCCCGTCCTGCATTCAGGTCCACATCAGTGTCAAGCGCCCTTGCTTACGCACACCCTGACGACGCAGCTCAGCAATATGCAACCCGCATCATCAAAATGCTCCTCAGCAACACCACTCTCTTCCTCGCCACACCAGACACCAAATGGCGCACAGTTGCCATTACGACAGTTCTTGGAAAGATGCGCAGCCAGCACTGGCTCTCCTCCAGGGCTGCTCTAGTTTATACGGCACCCTGCACCTTGGAGTATACACGGTAATGACCTTTCACTTGCCGATTTGAACAGCTGTGACTCTGCTTTCCAGTAGATTCACACTCAGGAAAATTTCACCGACTGTTTAACCAAGTCACGCCTTGTTAGCTTTCCTTTTGGCCTCTAGCTGGGCCTTTACGTTTACTGGAAGACAATGAGGGCAGTTCAAAATAGAAAAGTCATGCCATGGCATGATGTGCACTTTGCCCACTTTGGGGTTACCCACTTTGTTACAGCATGTTCATAAACAGACAAAACGACAAGTGAGCGCCATTAGTAAGCTAACATATCTGACATTCAAGCTAAACAGTAAGTATGTTTAATCAGTTAGTTTGTCATAAGTGGGTATAACCTTGACTGGGTGTCATGGCCAAAGTCTTCTATTACCATATGAGTCATTTCGTATCTCGATATAACATGTTTTCTGGTAATTCAATACAAAAATTCAACTAGATTCAACATCTGGTAAACCATGAATATACAAACTTTGTGTCAATCCATCAAGTCGATGTTTCACAATATAAGTCACAAAGACTCATCCTCTGGGGACCATGAATGTTTGTAAAAAAAAAAAAAATCACGGCAATTATTTCATCCAACAGTGAGATATTTCAGTCTGGACCAAAGTGCACACACAGATCAAGCATTCATAAAGCCTCACCACTAGCAAAGCGTTCACCCCACCAACAGTTTGGATTGACTCCACTGTGCAAGTACACCGTGAGACTAGTCTGCACATGAGTCAATGAATACTTCACCAACAACAGCAGACTGGTACAACCACCAGATTAAATCCAACAGCACAACGCCTTTGTAAAACTATAGAATTTATACAGAGGACTGTGTCTTCAAAGATGCCACAAACCTGTAAGAAACCATCGATAGGAACAAAATAAACGATACAAACATTTTTGCCAAACATGTACAAAAATAACACTCGCATGCATTGTCTGCTTTAAGCAAAATATGTCTCCTTGCATTTAATGATGTTATAATCAGCAGTTTTTGTTTTTTTTAAAAGAGAGAGCACTCTTTGGAAATGCAGATCCTTCAGTTTGGAATGAAACCCAGATTGCCAAGCTGCAATATTGCACAACAGTACTCTACCTACCACAGCACGATAAAACACGAGGAGGTCAAAAGTTACACCAGCATAACAAACAGTTAAGAAGCCAATAATTAAGAGGAAGCGAAAAGATAAAAGTTAAAGGTACTCTTATAGCAAAACACTGCTCAAGAGCTCTGTTATTAAATAGAGGATTGAAGCTACATGCTTGAGGCCGCATTATTGTGCCGTGTCAACCCACACAGCTCAACTATCTCAGTGTTGTTCCTACGACAGGGATGATTGGGTTATGGTTCAATAACAAACCACTTATAAGAAAGGATGAAAATAGGCTTTACTGTAGCTATATGTCAATACACCATTTAATCTTATGATATGCACAGTATGGTTGTTTTCATCCAGAGAAAAATTCCCATAATAACATTTGAGAAGCTGAAACCTGAAACAGTTATCCCCTTTTATTCTTCATGCTAGTAAACTGTCTTAATTGTCTAAAATTAAAAAATGAAATTAAAACTCAACTTTATTCCCACATAGCTATCGGAGAACTTTAACAAAGTGTGTACATTTTGAACAGAAATAATCCTGGCCCACTGAACCTGTCTGACCTTTACGATGCAGCACAAACAATAATTTGCATGGCTAATAAATATAGAGCGCCCCAGTTGTGACAGCCATTATGCTGCTGCCGGTCAACCGGGTGTCTGCAGAGAGAAGAGGGGCTCCAGCAGTCAGTAGGCGGGGGTCAACATGTAGGTGGAACAGGATGTGGGGGAAGTATTAGGAAGACAGAGGGGGGTGGCTGCTGTTGACTCCGGCGCACTGCGTCCATCATCAAACACAGTGCACCAAAGGGCTACCGACAGTGTAACCTTCACCGGAGCTCTGACGTCTGCATTATGGCTGGTGTGCAGGCTGGGTGCCACCTCGACAGACAGCCCTGCACCTTATCTGCTCAGACAAATAGATAGCCTGACATCGATAAAACTGTTTGGCATGCATTAAGTCAAAGGTAAGGTGACACATTAACTAATAAACAAATACAAAACCCATTTTATTTCTCCTCTTAGATTTTTCCATTTGCACAATCGTGGTATGGTCAGGGGGGGGGTTGTGAAGTGAGTTTCTTGCCAGCCAGGGGCCGAAGGCAATTTTGGGGGTGTAGAAAATTAAGAGCATTCGATAAATATGACAAATGTGACTATAAAGTGTTATAGGGTAATACAGCAGGTTGACAGAGAGAAGAAAGGTATTACAAAACTAGAAAAGGCCATATTTTCAGAAAGACACATTCATGTGTGCTACTGCTGAAAATGTACAGATAAAAAAATTGAAATAGTTCAGATAATTAAAGATGAAGTGGCAGTACTGAAAATATCATATTTGGATACATGAGCTAAAATGGAAGAGGTGAAAGACATTAATATGAAGTGCGAGCGGAAAGTGAATTGAAAATTCAGCTGAACTTCAAGAACTGAAAAAAGTTGAAATGTCTGTTCGCAAATATAAGCTTGCTTCATTATTGCACTTGTGAATTACTGTTGTAAATTTCTCCAGATAAAGAGCATTTTCTTAATATGTAAAATTGTGTTGTAGGCTGATACAGCTGGTTGACAGGGAGAACATAACGATCATACAACTATGGAGCTCAGTGTTTCACCAACTGGGGGAAACACATTGATTGATTTTAGCATTTATACACATTGGAAAAGAAAAAACACTTTGGCTCATATCTGTGAGTCAGTTTGGATTCTCGCGTCAACCAACTTCCCAAAATCTTGAGTTTCCCCATTCCCAAAAGCTTGGCTTGGCGAGTCTCTTTTTAGGGGCACAGGTAGTTGTGTGACGAACATTGTAGCTATATAAAACAGAACTCTGATCTCCAGCTATGATTCTTGTTTAGTTCACCAGACAGTCAGCTCTTTTTGGGAGCATCGACAAGGACAAGGTGATCGACTAAAAAGCACAAGGTGGAAGATCCATAAATCACAATGAGAGTGAAAGCTAGCAGCCAGGAAGGAGGGAGCTAAATAATTGGGTTAAGTATTAGTAATCCTTTCAGCTCATTAAAGCACCACAGTTCCTATTCAAGCAAACATACAAGCCTACTCTATCGCACAGGACAACATAGCCGGCACGAAGCATGCAATACTTGCAGTTTAAGTTTCCTGTTGCACTTTTAATTCAGAAAAGAGTGTTGTGAGCTGGGAGTTTCCCATCCCTGTAGTGAGCTCATGAAAGTTAACTGTGAGGAAAAACTGTAGATATCAAAGTTAAAACAACAACGCGTCATCGGCATATTATTTCTGATTCGTTATTGTAAAAAAAAAAATTGAGCTTCCCAGGCAGTTAATGTGTGTCTGCGTGAGAGGGGAAATAAAAATAAAAAAACAGGTTATGTTGGAAATGTGGCTGCATGCCCACGTGTGTTTGCCAGTGTAAAGAAGAACTAGCTAGACTGGTGCAGAGTCCACATCCTGCAGGGTGCTGAACTTGTCTTAACTGGCTGTTTTATTAAATGAGCCAGGATGATGGCACTGGAGTAGCTTACACTATAGGAAAGTAGTGACAACACAGTATGCTATGGTGGCATTAGTGTCTGACCCCTGAGGGCCAACAGTGACTCAACCTCCCTGCACCGCATGCATGCATGCATGCATGCATAGAGGCTGGCTGCAGACACACAGATAGATAACCAGGAAAGGAAACTGCAGGCGCTCTTCACTTCTGCCAACTGTAATGGAATTAAATATAGTATTACACAACAACTTGCACTTGAAACACTGGCACTGTGAGAGACATCCAATAAAATCCCTGCACATTGCATTCAACCAAACCCTTATGTGCAGATCCCACACTCAAATATGATATTTTTATCCACACAGCCGTCAGCGCTCAGCGGACCTACCCAAAGCATTTTACACGCAATATTATTTCGGTTGCGCCTTTGTCTAACACCGACATTACGCCCGTAATTAACAACAACAAAGGCAGCTTCCACGCAACAGGCAGAGTGGAAGAGGCATTTGAAATGACTGCAACGCGGCTTAAATATAAAACTAGGTAGCAGTATTATCGCTGCAAACTGCGCCAGACGTGCTCAGCCTCTTACCTGTGTCCAGTCGGATTCAGATATCTTCTCCTGTATTAACGTCGGTTTCAATGGCTATTTTATGGTAATTTTTCCACAAAAAACACGTTCTTAGTCTGGCTAAGAATGATAAAAATCCATGCAAGTAAAAAGAATTAAAAAGCAACGTGTTACCGCCGTGGAGTGAGAGAAAGACAGAAGGGGTCTGGCTGGCTGCTGATATGTTTGCTGCAACTACATTTGCTCGGCTGCAACACTGACTGAACACAGAATAACAGATTTGGAAAAAATAAGAGGGAGGGGAAAAGCTGGTGAGGGTGGAGTTGGGAGAGACGGAGCGTGTTCGCTTTCGTTTTAGACAACGTGATTAGCATTGAGGAGAAATCAAAGTCACGACAGGTTATCATCGCGGTAACAGTTCGGCTGACCATAAACACGTCGCAGGTGAGTTTAACCACCACGGAAGGTAGTCTGCGGGTTTAAGATTACGCTCATTTTAAGGATTTACCTGGTTACAAATGACTCATTATTATGGTCAAATTAGCCCCCAAAAACCACACCCATATCACAACGGAATGTCATTTAAGATTATTATTTAACAGATAACTGTTTAAGTTAGTTGTTGTTTTTTTTTTGCAATAGTTAACGTTAACAACATTTGAACGTATAACGTCAGCCTGACGTCAAATTAAAACGGGTTTAAGGTTTTTCATAATCAGTTTAAATTTAAATATACTTCAATTTAGTTAATCTATCTGTATATAGAATTAACAGCATGTACACTGTTCATACCCCTGAACCATCTCTGCCAATGCAATTGTACTGATTTAAAAAAAAAAAAAAGGTAATACATCTTAAAACAATCCTATATTTTAGTATATTGCTGAATTCAAAACATGTCCCAGCTGACCCCTCTATTAAATCCACTGAGGATCGCACTGAAGATGGTCTAAATCTGCCCAAATTGTAGAATAAACTGTGGCATCAACTACCACCTCAGTATCTCCACCGAGGAAGTTTTGATTTTATTAAAACTATTTCAGCGCTCCCTGCTGGTGATCCAGAGGTTTGCAAGTGCAAAACAAAGGCTTGCAGCCTTTTGTGCACATGATCAGACAAAAGAACATCAGACACAGAAAGAAGATATTTGACAAGAGTGCAGTGAATGTAAAAGGTTTTTTTTATATAAAAAAAATATTCATACTTCAGACAAATTCAGGATTTTACAAATTAGCAGTTAATGCTACACAATGAGGTATCTATGAAAATGCCACTCTCCTTTTCTGTTACTTACATAAGACACATAAAAACACAGGTATGTTTAAAAATGTACACATTTCAGACAGGACAACATTTTGGCAAACATATGGATTGTATATCACAAACAGTAGCATATTATTTATAGACACAACAAGTATTAAATTGTTCTTTTTAGCAAATAAAAAAAAATAAAACACCCCCTCATTCCAAGCTACATCACAAGAGCTCAGATGTGTTGTAAAGCCAGGAGAACAATCTAGAAGGCTTGTGTGATCACTGAAAGGTAAACGCATTGCAGTTACCTAAACAAGCCTCTCTTTACGTTAAAGAAATGTATTCATTAAGAATGTCAGTTGTGGAAAAGAAATACAATCAGTATCAATAAATAAGTGTGTCATTGGTTAATGAGAAAAAAAGACAATTTAGTGGAAGGCATATACTAAAACATCTTTGATTAATTATCATTAACAGACAAGGCAGAACATGGCCCACTTAGTATTAAGACTTGTTCCAGTCACTCACTTCCACTGCTCCACATTGTCCGTGTAGTCCTCCATGGTGCCGTTCTCATCCAGATCCCACCAGTCTGGGAGTAGCACCTCTGACTCCTCACCGTCTCCGCCAGCCTTTCCCCTCAGCTGCCCCTCAGTTACTATGGAGTGGCTCAGAGGGCCACGGGGAGCATCTGTGGGCTTCAGCTGCCTCCCTTGCTTTGTTGTGATCCTTCCTCGGAGCCGCCTCCTCTCCTGCTGCCGCCTCGCCCTGGCCTGCCTGCGCTCCTGCTGCCTCGCCACCTGGAAACGTTGCAGGAAGAGATCACGAGCATACTCGTACAGCTCCACGTCCCACCGGTTTAGCTGGAGGATTCTGTATTGGGTCTCATTGGGGACGTCAACGCCCGAGGCGCGCGTGCCGTTGAGCTGCGTGAAGGGCGCGATGAACTCCAGGTGGAAGGTACGCTCGAACAGATACTGGGTCTTACGCTGGTACTCTGTCAGCCCAAAAAAGGCCATCCCGCGTAGGTTGCGTTTGGCGCTCTCCAGAAGCAACGCCCAGCGCTCGTCGTCGCTCATGGTGGAGACGTTGTAGCAGCCCACCAGGCTGAGGTCCGCCAGCATGCGGGTTTGCCGGTTGTTGGCCAGGTTGTAGGGGCAGTCCATGAACTCCTGCAGGGAGCAACCGGACCAGTCGTCTCCAGAGTAACAGCTTGGCAGCTCAGACAGTGTTGGTGAACGTCCATCGCACACATGTAAGGAGGCCCTCCACGTAGCACCACGTTGCACGTGACGCCACTCGCTCAGGTAGCGTGATACTGGGTCTCTTAAGATGGTTATATAATAATAGTTCCTACTGGAGAGAAAAGACAACATTAGTTCTGTAATAAGCCAACTTAAGAAGCCTTGATGTCACTACAAGTAATAAGAAATAGTGCTGCAACTAATGTTTTTTTTGTTCATTATTAATTCATCTGTTGATTTCATTTAGTCTACTATTCCAAGTAAGCATTTGATGTAACAATCTTAATGTTTGGTTAGATTAATTTGGCAAGAAGCTCCTGCAACTGTTTGGTTAGTGTGTGCCAAAAGTGTTTGTGAATTAGGTTAAAGGAAAGTTTAGGCACTAAATATTTGTTATGAAGATTTATTCAAAAGTACATCTTCTGTGACAAAGCAAAACAGTTTTTTTAGAACCAGGTTTTCACCAGGTGTCACATTCACACTCTCTTCACTCTATGACGGTGGACAGCTACCTCAATTGAGCAAATTAACAGAAGCAAAGTGTTCCATTAAACCTGTATTACATTACCAGCTGTGGCATGCAGCACATGTAATGTCGAACCGTGTTATTACATTTTAGATCACTAATATGTAATAATAACACCCTTAAATTCCCATCACAAGTACCCTCCTACACCAACCTGGGCAGGTCCACGGGAGCCTCTCGGGAGTCCATGCGTGACGGGACGCAGCTGGTCAGCTCGGTCCAGTCCGCATGAAGCCCGCAGCTCCAGCCGGTGGAGAACCGGGAGAACAGCCAGGTCTCCTTTTTACCAGGCCGGTAACAGGTACATTTCTTCTGACCTGCATGGCACTCGCAGGGCCTCTCCAGCTGAATATTACGCACCAGGTGTCGACCAAACGTTGTGCCACCCGTTTTCTGAATGTGCAGAAAGACTATAACATCATCTCCTTTGATGTTGAAGTCCACGACGCGATTTAAATCAGATTTGGTGAAATTGAAGCGAGGGACGAAGCGGACCAGAGCACCATCTTCTGCGATGTACGGATCCTTTTGTAGCCCGTCCAGGATTGTGTTGCCGCTGCTCCGGGAACCAGTTGCACTGCCGTCCTTAAACCACGTCCCCAGCTGGTGGAGTATCTGGCACTCAGACTTGCTCGGGCAAACATACTGGATCATAATGACGCCAAAGAGCAACACCATGAGCAGGACGATCAGGACCCGGTGGTGGCTGCTGCTGCTGCTGCCGCTGGACTTGTCATCCATCTTCCCGGGGCGGACAAAAAACCATCACTCACGCAGTCCGAGCCCCTGCCTCGGCTGGGGAACCTCGGGTGATCGTGTGTTATGGTCGCCTACTGAAGCGAAAACAATAACAATGCAGATGCTAGCCAGCTAACGGCAGCTAGCTCGACTGAGTCTAAAAAACGCACGATAGCTCATCATAATGTTCGCAGTATTACAGGACGCAAGGCGTGCACGTCCCATTTTAAATAACAAAGCAGTTTGTTCCTGTACCAGTAGGTTAGTTATATTTAAGAGATATGTCTTGCAGCAGTAACGTTTAATCCGTGCCTGCCTCGGCCATCGATTCTTGACCTTTCTTCCCAGCAGCCTCTGCGATTAAAAGTGGGCGTCAAAGTGACGTCATCCGTGTGGTAGGCACCATCGATCCAGAGCAACGGAGATAAACAAAAGTTAACCCAACAAGCCGGTTAAAGCTCTTTCACGCTTTAAGGGTTGTAAGGGTTGTGTAGCCTTTAATAGATGATCAATCAGGTACATCGTTCGTTGTTGTTGTTTTTATACCACGTACGTGGTGTGTATGTTCTATCGCCGAAATAGCTCAGTTGGGAGAGCGTTAGACTGAAGATCTAAAGGTCCCTGGTTCGATCCCGGGTTTCGGCATTTTTATGTCGTCATATTTTGGAAACCAAATGTAGCATGGCCAATCTTTTTCAAACAAATCAAATGTTGCTAACCACTGTTGATGTAAGCTATTTGTGTACCGGCTTTGTTTCTAGAATGGCAGCCTGCCCTGTATAGCAAATGTATGTGAGTGTCACAGACATCATGTTCATTCAATTCTGTGGTAATTCAATCAGGCACTAAATGAGCAAGGTTCTGCATTAGAGCCAGATATAGGTCTCGTACTGACTTACCAGTTATCTCTGGTTACCATGTTTCTTTGTAACCTTTAAATAAGACTTTTAAAACCCTGCACTAATTAAAATGTTGTACATTTTTACATGTTTCTATAGTATAGCCAGTATATTATGAGGCTATATTTATGGGCTTTGTGGTAAAAGTCAATAGTAAGTGCTGTTTACAAATTAGACAAATCAAACACGTTTTTCAGCTTCTCTCATTTGCATCGTGTGTTCTCGTCTCACTCAGTAGTTTTCAATGTTCTGCGTCCACATAATTTAAGATGATTTTCAGGAAAATGTGCATCACAGCTCCACTGATCAGCTTTGGATGGGGGGGGGGGGGGATAGTTGACTGGTCTTTTCCACAGGGAAGAATTTCACCCCCAGCTCCACCCACCCACATTCCTGTCTACCAAACAGTGGCCTCCAGTCTGGACCCCCCTCTGGGAATTAAAAACACTTATTTAAATGCAGTGTGGACCTGAGTTCTCTCAACTAATCTCTGTGTCTGTAGTGAATCCAGTATGACTTTGGGATTCAGGATCAGGAAAAGTTTGCTCTTGTAAGAACTGGTAAGCTATGTGCCGTAAAGATTTTAAAAAACAAATGTGTATCCTGTTTCTACTGAACAAAATGAGCCCACAATGACCCCCTAAAGTGCTTTCGAGTCTGATTAAAGTCATTAATCAGCCCCTTCATCAAAGAGGTCACCCAGCTGATAAAAAGAGGCCTGTTGGTAAAAACAGACGTCAGATCGACGTCACTACGTTACTGCTGAAGTTTCTAGCACCAAAAATCGTTTGTGTGAAAGATGTTTTCTCTGCTCAATAATAAAACGACCTCTCAGATCCGTATTTTAAATACTGTGAGGTGAAAGAGGAGTAAAATAAATGTAAGACATTATAAACCATTGCCATATGATTTTCTGGATTCCTTCTTTTAAGATATTTTTAAAAAATTGACAATTTATTAAATATTTACTTCTTTTTAACTTTAACTAGATTTTTTGGTCAAACATATATAATAATTGGTCGCTATTTTCTCATGGGAGTGGCTTATATGTTAACTTAAATACATGAGCCTGTATGTGTATTATGCTAATACGATTAGCATTGTATATATTGTGCATTTTTATATTTGCATTTTTTATATATATATTTTTTTATTATTGTTTTTAAATGTCCGCTTTTTAATTAATAAAGTAACTATCTATCTAAATTTACATTGATTCAGCAATAAGTGGTTCCGGCTAATATTCATAAATATAAGTTCTAAATGGAAGGTTTATACTGTGATCATCATTCAATATAACTACTTCCAATTTTTTAAAAGTTATTATTATTATTATTTTGACAAAAATGCTGATGATTTATTTTTTTGACGGAGTGAGACCTCTGAAGGCCCCTCCCCCTCTCTGTGGTGGGCGGGGCGTTGTATAACGGCTGAACTACGCCCTGATTTCTGTAAATACCCACAACAACCACGGTGAACCGTTGCACGGTAAACAAACGGCGATGTGCTGAACTATTAAAAATATATTTGTTTTTAATTAACGCATGACTTTCATCGTTAAGTTCCTCTTTGACTTGTAACATGGAGCTGGACCGGCGGCTGTTGCTGGCCCACTGTGCTGCTCACACCCTCTCGGTCGTGGCGGGCCTGCTGGTGGTCGTCCCCATGGCTCTCAGCGGCTCTGCCTTCAAAGGCCGCTGCGCGCTCTTCTCCACCGGCTACTGGAGGACGGAGGACCGGGAGGAGCCGACGGGACAGCCGGGAGACGTCGCTCACCTGGTGGTGCAGCAGTGGGGCCCACCGGCGGCCTGCCAGTTCGCCACCTTTGTGGGTATTTTCACGGTGCTGTACGGTGCAGCGCAGGGCTGGAGGAGCCTCTTCTATCTGCACGGACGACACGATGAGTGAGTAGGGCACAGATAACTGATTACTGATCTGATTACACTGCACTTACTTCTGTTATTGCACTACTAATGTTCTTTATTTGACTGTTTCAATGTGATGGTACCTCATACTGACGCTCCACTACGTTATTGAGGCACATCTTTTACTTTTGACTCCGCTACATTTATTTAAAAGTTCTAGGAAGAAAAATAAAACTACATTTTCATTTTTTAAACTACCCAGCAGTATATTTAGTAATTGTAATTAGCTCCACCAGGTCCAATATTAGTATTTAGACATTACGCATCAATAAGTATATCCAGTAACGTTAATTGGATCATTTAATTTAATTTAAAGTTATTCTGAAATGGGCTATTCTGTATAACTCAATGAGTACTTTTACTTTAGTAAGATGTTGATGTTACTATATACCGTAGACATGTGTAAATGCTTTATTATGTAAACAAAGAAGCTGAAAATACATTTTTATCCATCTCTTCATCCCAGTTTAAGTGGGTATGATTAATGATTCATCTTGTCTATGAAATGAGAATAAATTGTGATAAAGTGAACATCAATATTTCTTAAAGCCCATGATGTTGTCTTCAGATGCCTTGTTCTTTTCTCACCAACAGTCCAAAACCAAAATAAATTCCTTCCTATCAGATCTGTTTTAAAAAAGCAGAAAAGCATCGCGTTAGAGTTGCAGGAACCAGAGAATGTGTGGCCTTTCTCCTTGAAAAATGGCAAAAATGATTATTCAGTTATCAAAACATTAATTCCAGCCCTAGTGTATATGTCTCCCCACATACCCTCCATATATAGCTTTTAATCTATGTTGGTATTAATAGCACCATATGTCTGATGGCTGTCTGTCTGTGTGTTTCTGCTCAGCACCCTGTTTTCGTCCTTCCTGACGGTGCTGCTGAGTGTGTGTGTGCTCTTCCTGTCCGGAGGGGCCAGTGTGATCCTGTCTCTGGGACTCGTCTCCTGGTGTGACACCGTGACTGATCACAACTCACGGCCATACAGGTACAAATCTTCTGGTGGTGGAACATCCTATATGTCGATATTTTATGTAGAGATCTTTCAGTCAAGAGTGCTTCCAAAACATACTGATGTCCAAAACCCCGAAACAGTTAAAAGTCTGTGTCTCATCTGTTTTTGTTTGTTTTCAGCTGTGCAGAGTCCCAGTCTGTCCCGCTTTACCTGGATGTGAACACCTCCTCTTTCTACACAGAGCTCAGTCTGGCACAGGTACGAGTGCTCTCACACACACACACACACACACACACACACACACTAGATGTACAATACATAGCCCTTTGACTAGAAAAGGTATTTTCTCACTGGGGTTTTCCTTTTATTTGTCTTTCTAGAATGCTGAGATATGATACTGACTACACACACAGACACACATCAACATTCGTAGCCTATGTTTTCCATTCTAGAAGTGTGATATAATAAGCTTAATTAAGCACGTGTTGGGTCCTCAGGCGTCTCTGTGGGGCGTGACGGCTCTGTGGCTGGCTCAGTCCATTCTGGCGTTCCTGCGGCTCTACCACTCTCACAGCCAGCACATCAGCAGGCCGTGTCGTCCTCGAGAGAAGGAGCTGCTGCTGGGACACAGTCCGTCTGACAGCGGCTCCCCCACACCTCCACATCCTCCAGCAACACCCACCATCTTTGTCTAACTGAGAGAGTGTGAGGTAGTGATGAACAGCACTATAGTTAACATGTAGAATATGGGCATGGCAGTATGGCTTGGGACATCATATTTAGTGTATGTTTCTATTTTGATTTAATTTATTATGTTATACAATAAGAGCCTGGATGATAAATGGTATGGGCGTATATGTCAGCTGATATGTAACGAGAAATGCCAAAGAAATGTCGTTTAGAGTCGGTGTCTCCATTATATGTTTGTCCTCCAGAGAGCACTGACAAGTTTATTTTTACCATCCACTACGCGGTCAGGCTATATTATGTAATGACATGATGACTTTTGAGCAGGGCCAAAATCACTCACTTTACATTACACTGCCATCACAGTCGGCCATGTCTCACTCAAGCACCACAACTTAGAGTTACACTTTGGGCCTCTTGTATTTATTACATTTGAGTACATTAGATTAAGTATTCAGTTTGATTAAAGATAAACAAAGATTTTAACCCATTTCCTTGTCTAAATAGCCAGAAAGTAACAAAAAGCAGTTGTGGATGAACTGCTCCAAATACTTAACGCAACAAAAGAAGCTAATTAAGTCTTCTTATTTTGGAATAATGGAATGTATTCCTGTTCTTCCCATTCTGCTGAAATTCCATGAATGCAGCATTACACATCTCCTTGCTTGTTTTGTGTGACATAAGAAAAATGTCAATGCAGTAGAGCCTACAATTCAAGCAAGGACATCGTGTCATTTCCAGCTACATTTTTTTGGATTAGGAAGTAAAGTTTAAACTTTGAAAACATCTTTATTATCACGCAGCAGACTGAATGTTTTCATGTATATGGTTAAAAGAGACTAAATTATTCTCTGAAGTGTTGGTAAACAAGCTTCTGTTTTTTTCAAAGCTGTGTGGGAATTTGTTTATTTTTAGCTCCAGCGTAATGAAGATGCATGAGAGCCACTAACTGGGACGGACCTCAACTCTTTGCTGGAACAAAAGGGATTTTACTGTATTCAGTCATCTAATATCAACAGTGTTATTCAGAAGCTAATAATCATTCTTGTCATTTGATGGTGACTTTGTGAATTACAGTTTATTCACGTCACTCAATGACTTCACAAGGAACCAGATGGTGTTTTTCTTTCAGTCCGTTTTGGATATATTTAATATGCATGGTTATTTACATGTCTGCTGGAGAATGACGTTTTGCACAGTTGTGTCGTCATCAGGGAGAATGCACTTTGTTGACTGAGTGTAAAGTTCAAACGTAGCACTGAGGCGCTTTTATTGTGAAGCATGTGGTGAGAGTGTGACTGAGCCACCAAGTACCAGGCTCACTGTGTGAGCACGACCCCCCCCCCCGATGTTCTGTTGTGTAACGGAAAAATCACTGCTGACCGTCTCTCTCTCTCTTCTTGTGAAGATTTTTGTTATGATGCTGTTTGTCTGGAAGCAGCCGCTCTCAGGGCGCTAATGAAGCGGTCAAATCGTCTCAGATGACACTTGTAGAGTTTGCAGAGTGTAATTAGGAGGTAAACCCTCACGGATCGGTGCTAGTTGTCATCTTGAGAGAGATTTGTGCGGAGCCCAGAAGGGTGAAGTGAAGAGGAAAGAAGTTACTGACTTTTTTGAGTTTTTAAAACAAATGATTTGAAGTTAAACTTCTCTCCTATTATCATCGTCGACCGAAGTGGCTGCAATGACACACAGACAGCGGAGCAGGAAATCTGAAGTAAAGAGAGATGAGACAGTAATGTCACTTGAAATGATTTGTAATATATGAAATGTTTTGTATTATAACTGACAGTGGTCTTGCTTTTTACCTCTTATACCTGTTTTTGCTCATTCACATTCATGTTTTTTTGCATTTGTCTTCTTTGTCGGAAATAAAAAGCTTCCCATTATGAAATAATGTCTCAACGCACGTACTAAAATATGAACATCCATACACAACAACACTGACTGATATGTTTGCCTTTTTGTAAGTGGAGAATTTCCTCCCACTAAATGACACACTTAATATCTCCTGCCTTTTAAAGAAGGAACATGACTAGAAATAACAGCGTGTTAATATGCCAAAAGTAAACAGTCGATTAGGTCAACAAGATTGATATGTAAGTTCATACAAGTTATTAATTTACAAATGTTAATATGACCTCTACCTCCTCACATACACACAAAAGTCTAAATAAAATGAGTTTATTTGCATTTTATTCTCAGCTACACATGGGCCCATTTTTCTACAGAAATGGTACTTTAACCTCTGAAAATACTTTTGGACTTTTTTTTTACATTGTTGGCTGTTGTATTGGTACAACTACTTAAGTGAGGGACCAGAATACTTCTCCCACTAATTTTAAGACTGACAAAAACAATTGCTTTATAACAGGATCAGTCTTCATCAATTGACAGCACAATTAGCCTTCACACTTTAACCTGAACAGCAGTGGTGGAAGCTACATTTAGTGAAGTACTGTACTTAAGTACCTATTCGAGGTAGTTGTACTTTACTTGAGTATTTCAATTTTATACTATTTATCAATTCCACTCCACTACATCTCAGCGGTAAATATTGTACTCTTTACTACATTTATCTGACAGCTTTAGTTACTTTTCAGATTACAGTTTTTCATCCAGTCCAGTGCTATAGATAAACATTCTTAACAAACTGATTACAAACTTAACTAACTGGTTATAAACTTCACAAACTGGCTACAAACTTCACAAACTGGTTACAAACTCAACAAACTGGTTACAAAACTTAACTAACTGGTTACAAACTCAACAAACTGGTTAAGAAGGCCGGCTCCATCATTGGCTGCAAACTGGACAATCTGGAAAAGGTGGTGGAGAGGAAGACACTGAAGAACCTATTATCCAACAGACTCCTCCAGCTCCTCTGTCACAAGGACAGATACAGGAGAACATTCCTGCCCACTGCAACAAGACTTTAAAAATATATACGTTATTGTGTTCACAGTTTTTAAGTTACTGAATTGGAAAGATGGATAAAGCCTCACAAAATGTGGTTGGATCATCCATGTTTTACTGGTACCACCAGTACCATTTTAACCGTTTGGTGGCAGTAAAAGCTCCTGCGAGTGTCTAGTCTGCCAAGAATTAGACCAAAGAAGAAGAAAAGAGCCAATCACAAACCAGAGCACCATATTGAACCAACGATCCAAACCACTGCTCTACTGTTACAGTTTACTTTGGCAGTTTACTTTAAGTCCGTTTTTCCGCACAACTGGAACAAGAAGACAGCTGAATCTGTACTCTATCGGGAACAATGAAGCTAACGGACATGAAGAAGTTGAAAGTGCCCGAGCTGCGGTCCAGACTTAAAGAGCTCGGGCTGGACCACAAGGGGCTGAAGGCTGAGCTGCTGGGGAGGCTGTGGTCCGCGTTAGAGGCGCGACAGTGTGGGATAGACGTACAAGAGGTACAACTACAACATGACCGCTCACTGACGGCCACAGCACCGTCTATGGACGTCCACTCTCCGTCCTCATCCCCGCCGACAGCAGCTGGTGTTACTGAGCGATGTGAACCGGACCGCACCCGTGAGTACGCACACAGCGCCACACAGACAGAGACGGACACCAGTTTGCCGCCACAACAACACGGCTCTGAGAGTATTTCAACGCTACAGCGAGGCTCCGAGAGTATTTCGGAGTGTGTACCAGAGTACCAGGCGGAGGAGAGAGGAGGAGGTGCAGGGGACGGGAGACCTCTGTCCTCAGAGGAGATGGGCAGAGGAAGAGCTTTCTACGAGTTCAAAGAGGAGATACGATACAAAAGGTAAGGTTTACCTTTTGTATCGTATCTCCTAGGCACGATGTTCGTAACGATGTTACGAAGGCGAGATAGTTAGTAGTTTGGTACGAAAGCATTTAAAAGTTTCAGGATCAGCCAAAATATACACTTAAAGTATAAATTGGGATTATACTACAGTTGTTTATGGACTGTTAGATAGGGGCAGAGCTGGAAAGTACAATTTTAAACCCCATTACTTATTACATGTTACATGTTGAAATACTCAATTATGAAATAGTGGATTTTGATAGACCAACGTCCCCCATCGTTTAAAAAAGAAGGTCGCAAACCACACTTCTTATTAGATTTCATTGACTTCATGTACTTTATATCTTTCAGTTGCACCAATTCTAGAAAAGAAAAACAATGTAGAAAAGATAGGCCTGTCTGAACATGCAGATGAGATGGTATGGGAATTAAACATTTCAACAGGGTTTGGGTTGAAATATAGCAAAACTATACTAAACATGGGTCTTTTAAAATCTGTTTAGGGACTTTTTATGTAAATGTTGTTCTCTTTCTCCCCTAAAACTAGAGCCAAATCGCCTCAACCTCCAGTGGACAGAGAGGAGACGGAGGCGGAAGATGAAGATAAAGTCAGACTAGATCCATGTAAGTCTTTGGACAACACGCACCACCTCCCTGGTGGAGGAACATGAAACAAACTTCATTTAGTTAAATGGATTTAAGCTATGATAAGCAGGTTGATTCCCTGACGTTCTGTCTGCACAGATGACAGTCACCTGCACTTTGAGGTCGGTCCCGATGGCGCATGTGGACAGCCGCGGTTCTGGGCTCGATTCTCCTCACTGTGGTCAGGATGCAGGCTCACCCACGGGGTGCTGCAGGGCAAGGTGGGCTTTGAAGTGAGGCTGGAGAGGAAGTTGTTGACTACACAGCTGGAGGAACAAGAAGACATGGAACCGTGTGGCCTGAGAGTGGGCTGGTCTATGGCCAACACCTCTCTACTGCTCGGTAAGAATTAGGTTCATTTTAGGAGAATTGATTTGAACAGAGGCACTTTTGGAGATGTGTTTATTGTTGTTAATGTCCCTTTCTTTCCCCCCCCTATGGCTGTCTCATACCAGGTGAAGATGACTTCTCTTATGCTTATGATGGGCGCGGTAAAAAAGTGTCTGGTGGGAAGGAGGAAGTGTTTGGAGAACTCCTCTCAGAGGGAGATATCATTGGCTGTTATGCTGTAAGTGACACTTCTCTTCAGTTCTTCTTCTATTTGGAGTCTTGTCACACCAAGATCTATTTTGGTGAAGTTTGAGGACATTTCTTTTTTTTCTAATCCCAACTGTTTGTTTGTGTTTGTGTGTGTGTGTGTGTGTGTGTGTGTGTCATGTTTACACATCGATAGTCGTTCTCCACAGACGGTGCTGTTGAACTCTCTTTCCATAAGAACGGTCGTGTCATGGGTGAGGCCTTTTCCCTGGAGTCCTCTGTGCTGAAGTGTGGTCCTCTGTTCCCTCACGTCCTCTGTAAGAGCTGTTCAGTCAGGGTTCTCCTGGACCCCACAGCTCCTCCCTGGTACCCTGGTCCTCCAGGGTTCACACCGCTGGCAGCTCTCTGTGCTAGGCAGAGGGTGCGCAGCACATTGCCTCCTACCTTCAGAGCACAGTGTGAGGTGAGAGACGGGAAACTATCCATCCAAAGTGTTTGAATTCACAAAGGATAGAAAGAACATCTTTAAGTAAATAAAAGTATTCATTACAAGTTGTTGCATTTTAATCTTTCGCCTCCTCCCTCCAGGTGTTGTTGATGGTTGGTCTTCCTGGGTCTGGGAAGAGCCACTGGGCCAGGACTCACGTGAAGCAGCACCCTGAGGAGCGGTACAAGCTGCTGGGCACTGAGGAGCTGCTCGCATGTATGATTGTCAGTCAAAACTCCAGTTTTCACTCTCGTGCTTATGTTCACATTCAAAGAGGATGTTCAACTTCTGACCAACTGATCCAAAAATGTTTGACGTGTGTGTGTGTGCGTGCGTGCGTGCGTGCGTGCGTGTGTGCGTGCGTGCGTGTGTGTAGAGTGGTGGACAGAGGGACAGCAGGCTGCAGCAAGCCTCTCAGTGTCTAACTGATTTGATCAAGATGGCCGCTCAGACTCCGGGCAACTACATCCTCGACCAGGTGACTTCCCTACTATACACATCAATTTAACTCTAAAATCACCTTTTTAAGTCTCTGTATATTAACTTATTTTCAAAGATTTGTTCCACTGTGACATTTTATTCCACCTCCTCAGCTCTCTTAACATGCTCTCTTTTTCAAATCTCTCTTTTTAGGGCAACATCCTCTTCTCTGCACGGCGTTACAAGCTGCAGCTGTTCGCGGGCTTCAGGCGCCGGGTGTTGGTGGTCTTTCCCTCAGCGGACGAGTGGAAAAGACGACTGTCTCAGCACCAGATGAGCAACGGGGAGCAGATCCCTGAGACAGCCCTGCTCAAACTCCAAGGTGTGACTTGTGCACATGTTATAGGAAGTATAACATATGAGTTCATCATAAGAAATTGAGGGACACAGAAGATATGGGTTAAACTGGTGTCAGCAGGCGATCTGAACGGACTGGAGTCTCTGGAAATGCTGACAATCAGATAAACCAGGGACAGCACAGTCATATGAATGGATCCAATACAGACTGAACATCACATGCATGAGTTTCCGTGTTGTACTACTTGAACCGTCCCTCTCGTCTCCAGTGAGCTGCAGTCTTCCAGAGCAGCACAGCAACCTGCTGGAGGAGCTGCAGTACGTGGAGCTGCCTCAGGAGCAGGCACAGGCGCTCCTGCAGGAGTACAGCGAAGAGGCTCGCAGACTGCTGCCCCCCATCCCCAAACAGGAGAAGAAGAAACCCCGACATCACAAGAAAAGACCCCACCCTCACGGCCCTCCACCCTCACACAGTATCCAGTGGACTGGACTTCATGGTCAGCGTGAGAAATGATGGGCAACATGTGGGGAGACTTGATATTTTAAGATGTTAGTTGATCTCTTTATGGTCCTTGTAGGCTGGAACGACACAAGACTCAACATGCAGCCAAGATATGTGAGTGTTATACAACAAACCTCACTGTGACTTCATTTGGAGCCGTTGCTTTGTCGTTAGCTAAGCTGCACTTTAAGGTTTAAGAGGTTCCGGTCTCTTGAACCTCATCGTCTTGTAGAAATCAACCAAGTTTAGTACAAAGGAAGAAACACGCTCATGAAGGAGATAAGGTCAGTAATGTATGCTGTCATTTTAGGCTGTAATGTAGTCAGAAGAAGTAAATTATAGATGTCTTGTAGGACCAATTTCAACTGCTATTTCAATCTATATATTAATAACCTTAATTGCCATTCCTTCTTTGTTATAAGTGTGGGTTAGCTGTGTTTCAGCTGAATCTGAGCAGTCGGATGCAATTTCTTAAACCGCTGAAAGGTTCTAATTATCTCAGCAACAGCCACTTTTTAAGTTTTCCTTTTAAATGAAATCTCATTGTCTTTTTATGTGCTTTCCATTTCAGTGGAGTGTGCCTCATCAGGATCAGGGCTGCTACTACAGAGACGTCGGCTACAGTGGATATGAAGGTTACTGGTGAAGAAACAGATGCTGCTGCACATCTGTGTTTACAGGGACAATCGTTCTACTGATGCCACTAACTACATCAGCAAGACATACTATAAAGAACTACGGTATATGTTGCACTCGCTGCTTTGACCAATCAAAGATAATCAGTGTTGTAGTATTTAATCATTTTACCGGCAACAACCAGATCACTTTTCAGGATTTTTTTATTGAAAATGTTTAAAAAAATTCAATCATGTTTTTACTGTGCAATTTACAAATGATGGAAAATACACCGTGTTTTGTGATCACCAGTGTTGGTCAGAGAGTCTTCAGAGTAATAAATCCCTCAACCCTTTGTGTTTGTGCACATTTGATCATGTGGATGTATTCTCTGCTATCGGCTGAGCGTCGTGTCGTCTGCTCCGGCCTCGCTCGCTGTCTGGCTTCACTGTCTGATAAAGCAGCACGGCTCCTTTAGCTGAAGGACACAGCTCCGACCACAGAGGGCTGCTTCTGTCTAGCTGCAACACCTCCTACAAAAAAATCAGGGACAACGATATGCAGTCTTGTGTGTGTACATGTTTTTATATACCGTACTCTGCTTCTAATGAAAGTGCCAAAACAAGAAAGCTCATTCCTGAGTTCCTATTCTGACATTTAAAACATCTGTAACTCGAGTTTACTCACCGTTCTGCTGAGAAAGATAATTTCTGTGGACTCGCTGGCCTCTGCTCCTCCTTTCCAGTACAATGTTCTGACTTCATCAGATGTCAACGAGCAGCTGAGGACATACCAATGACACAGACTCTGCATTATATATATATATATATATATATTTATAAAAAGGTTTTCAAGTCAAACTTCCATCATATAAAGTGAGGGAATGAGAACCTGATGTAAAACTCAGCACTGGGTCTGCCAGCGCTGGTGTGATTCAGAGCGACACCCATCAGGACCGGCTCTCCGAGGGAGCTCAGAGGAATGTTCACCTGCAGACGGACAGACGGACGACGGGATGAAGGAAGTTTCTAGTGTGAATATGGTCGATTTTCTCCATCATTGCTAAGTTGTGCTAAAATGCTTGCCGGGCTCTTAAACATATTGGAAAACATGAATATTGTTTCATATTTTCTTTAAATTAATTGAAAGTTATTCTTCATTGTTTTATTGATCTTATTGACTCAAGTCATTTGAGTTTTCCTTCTACCTGATTTCTTAGTTTATCACTGAAGGACTGAAACAATCCGACCTTAAACCTGCTCAAACTAGTGCTGAAACTGTTGATCTGCACAGTATCGAGGAACAACAACTTTCATAAATAATGAATCGTGTAGTTCATTGATTAACAAAAATAAATCTAAATATTTGCTGGTTCTAGCTTCCAAAATGTGAGGATTTGATGCTTAACTGAACATCATCTTTTGGATGGTTGGTGAAGAGATTTTAAGATATCTTGGAACGTTTTCCACTAATTTCATAGACTAAATGATTAATCAATTACAAAATAAATCAACAATATTAAGAGATTACATTTTAGCCATTTTTTATAATGGGAGTGAAAATGAACTCATTTATTTAACAATAAATCGGGACATAAAGGAGCATTGAAAGCTGCACTTATTTTATGCCAATGTAGAAATGCAGCAGCCTTTTGTTTTCATTCTATTAAAGGAACAATGTGTCGTATTTAGGAGGATCTATTGGCACAAATTAAATATATCATTAAGTATGTTTTTTTTAAGTGTAAAATGTAATGTAGTGTAAATCACCTGAAAATAAGTAAAGTGTTTTTGTTACCTTAAAATAAGCCGTTTAAATCTACATACTCTTAACGGCGCCGGCCACCATTTTTCTACAGTAGCTCAGAACGGACAAACCAAACACTGGAAAGCGACATTTGTGTTTTTATGTTTTCACATTGGCCACTCTAGTTCTCCTACACGCTTGGCTCACGGGAGAAGTTTCAGTTTGATGCAATCTGCAACCTCACTGCTAGATGGCGCCAGATCCTACACACTGCACCTTTAATCATTTAACTGTAACTAAACATCAACTTGACATGAACTAACAAGTTGAGAGTGGACCTTTTTCCCCCCTCACCTCGTCTCTGATCTCGGCGCACACAGACGAGAACAGCTCGGAGACGACGGGCCTCTGCTGCATCATGTCCACACTGATCTGCTCCTCACACACAAGCCGGCCCAGATGCTCACACACCACCTGAAGAGGTGCAGCGACGGTGTGAATAACACATATTAAATTACACTTAATCCACTTTATTTACTTCACCTTTGGCTCTGGGTGACCTCCGGGGATGTCCAGGAGCCCCCCTGCCTCTGCCACCCTCTGGCTCCTCCTGATCAACACCACCTGACCGTCGTCTGTACACAGGATGCCACCCACACCCAGAGGCTGAGCCAGCAGCACCAGAGGATCCCCGAACTGCTCCTCCCCGCGCTGACGAAGCTCTGCCACTCGACACGACCAGTTTGTTCCCAGGTAATCTTTGTAGCAGGTAAGGCCAAGTCTCAGAGTGAGGAGCGGCGCCGCCTCCTGATCGTCTGTGTTTTTGGAAGGACGTTCAGCTGTGGCGCTCTTAGATTCACTGTATATGGAGGACGCTTGTGACAATGCTCTATCTTTATTCTCTATATGATTGACAGGTGTGTTTCTTTTGTCCAAACTGCTCTGGACAGAGTCATGCAGAGAATCATTGATGCACAAATTCTCCATCTTTTGTCTGCTGTGTTTTAATTCCCCTTCCTGTTGCTCTGCACAGTCTAAGAGGGGCATGTGGTGAGTGCAGGGTGGGTGTTTAGGAGAAACAGAGGAAGACGAGGTCAAGCAGAAAGAATGCAGTCTGAATTTGGACCCGTTGAAAAGCCACGGCTCCTTGGACACTCGCTCTGTCCACACCTCCTCTATTTGATGCTCCAGGGACGGATCTGTCTGCCTGTTGAATCTGGGAAGACGGAAAGGAAATGAGACAAAATCTTCAGGTTAGTAACATTTTGTCCAATGTCAAACTGATGTATTTAAGGACACGGCTGGTGTTATTCTATATTCTTCTTATCAACAAATCCCATAAAAAAAGTTCCTACCATTAGCCCTGTCACATGATATTTACGTTATCGACTTATCAGATAACATCTCCGGTGTGGAAACATTGTTGATGTGTGTTGTTGATTTAATCTAACTTACAGCTAATATGTTCTTACTTTTTGGATAACAAATGTTCTAACCATTGAGACTGATTGGCAGGATATTGCCTGTTAAGGCATGAATGACTCTTTATACCCCTGTGCCAAATATTTAATATTTAAGTGCAATTTTTGTGAACAGAGCTCAAGAGTCCATTAATTGTTTTGGTTGTGTTGTTTCATTTAGAATATATTTTTCATATTCCAATGTCTGAATAGTCTTAACATTGGCATAAAATGGTCTTAAAAAGACAATAATATTGTTTATTGTCGTTATTTTTTGAACAATATGTGAAGTAGCATTCATTACAGGCCTAATATGTCTGTGGCCAACAATGTAATTCTTTAAAAATGATTCCCAAATCCCAATATCTATGTCACATGTTTAAGCCATTGTGTCTTTTAAGTAGAAAGGCCGTATAATTACATAATTATATGGTTTTAACACATGTCAGAGGCCTGGTTTCTTGTTTTTCTACCTTTCAGAGAGCTCCACTTGTACTTGAGGCTGCAGCAGGCCCCTCCAGGCTGCACAGTGCAGCAGCACCGACACTTCAGAGTCCGTCATCTCTCACTGTGGATTGTCATTGAAGTCTTTCGCTTGTCTCTTCACTCACACGGCTGCAGCTCTGTACCTGTTTTCAACTGTTAATATATCACACAGGGAAGAAACAAAAAACTGTCAACATGTAAAGAGCTGAAACAGAACCCAATTAAATGCGGTAAATAACTGTAACGAGGTCAGGAAGTAGACCTTTTTCAGGCCTCTGCCTCCACTCCTCATACACAGACACACCAAGAACACACATTCAGAGATTAAAGCTGCAGAAGTCTTTGTGTTGATTCATTTATAACAAGCCAGCCAGCAACAAACCAGTTAGTGTTTTTCTGCACAGTTTAATCAAAGAAAGACAATACGATGAGCCAGTCTTAGTTTGTCATTCATAATGGTGCTACAACTTACACCTTTAATGTTGTAATGAGCTATATATTACGACAATAACTTCAGCAAAAAGAAAAAAAAATATTGTTAAAACTGCGACACTGTGCACCCAATTAATTTCTATTTATTTATGTTGACTGCATGCTTAATGTTACTTTATTTTATTTTATTTTATGTTTATCTGTCATTTGCTTTTGAATAGATGCAACTATGTTTTCTTTATTGTATGTATTGGTGTTTATTTGTCATTTTTGTATTGTTAACCGATTTAAAGTTTTTTTTAAAAACAGGCAAAACAGTAAAAACACCTGCAGTGACATCACCAGGTGGGCTGTGGCCAGAAGTGCAGCAGTGTGTGCTTTACAGTTTATATTACTATTAAAAAACATGTTATTGATTATACAGCTTTCTAAAAGTTGGTATAATGCGAACTAGAACTGTTTAATTGAAATAACTAAAATATTTTGTTTCCGTTTTCAGGCGAGTGTACAGTTTCTCATGGATCATCACTCAGATGTGACTTTGCGTTAATGTTACAAACTGTTCCGACTGAGACGACCTACTTTCAGTTCATCCAGCAGCTGAGCACAGACACGGAATTTAAGTACAAATCACAAGTTATCATGTAACACGATACCGCCACCTGTGTTTCACTGTAACGTTGCTAAAGTAGCACGTGTTACTATTATAATATGTTAAATCTGGGCACAAAGGTTGTTTTTATCTTACCTTCCTACGTGGAAGTGTATGCAATGTGAAAATGAGCCAAGTGTAGTTTCTTCCTCTTTTATATACGGACGGTAAAACGTGTTCATCATCACCATCCAGTGACCAAGAGTCCGAACAACACGTCGACACGTCATCGGAAATATAGTACTGACATCTGTAGAGAATATACATTATTATGTATATATATATAAAAAAAAACGTACACGTGTTTTATTGTATTGTACAATATATAGTGATACGATAAATAAATCATGTAAGTAACCTCTGTAGGTGAATACGGCAACGACAGGGTTAAATCCTGTGAAACGCGTGCACGGGGCGTGTTTGTTGTTGTGTTTAGCTGCCGAGAATCAACGACAACTTCCGGTCATTATCAAAATAAGATTCCTGGGCAACGCGTTGGGAGTACAGTCTATGGTTGTAAACTAAACTTAAAAGTAAATACTGTATAAGAAATGTTATTTTGATAAATATTATTGTTTGCTTGTATAGTTTGATACAGTTATAGTTTATCCACGTAACACTTAACAAAATAGATATGTCCTATAGCTTCTGGCAAAAGTATAATAACATTTATCTGCTCTGTTGAATATATTTATTTCACCAAACAGTACGATGTGTCCCTCTATGAACAGTCGTTGAACACCCTTTAGTGCAGGGGTCTCAAACTTATTTTCACTCCGGGCCACATCAGCATCATGGTCGCCCACAAAGGGCCGGTTGTAAATGTAACTACTCGTAACATATTGTTAAATAACTCTCTGCATTTGATTATTGTTTATTCAAGTGTAAAAATATTGTACATGCAGTTATATAAATGTAAAATATATTTAAGCACATTTGTTATTATAAATTAAATCCTTTTAATTTAGGGTTAAGAAACCCACATTACTCTATCAAAGATCAAACTATTAAAGAAAATAGCAAACACAAATATCAAACACAAGTTATTACAATAACTTTGTTCAAAGCTTAAAATCCTTTCAAGGGTGCGTTTGCACAATCCCACGTGAAGTATTTCATGTGTTTTAAAGCCAGTTTAAAGTAGTCTTCAATGTACTCATAATACATGTCCATGTCACATGTACAGTAACCAGCCAAAGAGCTTTCTATCATAGTTATGACTTTCTATCTCATAACTTCGACTTTCTATCTCATAATTTCGACTATGGGGATATTTTTATTGTCAAGTCTAACTTTAAAAAAAAAAAATTGCTGGCGGATTCGCGGGCCACATAAAATGACGTGGCGGGCCGGGAGTTTGAGACCCCTGCTTTAGTGGTTAAAAAAATGACGCTTTATTTTGAAGGGTACGTCTCCTGTATTTTGGTTTTATTGTAGCTAGCTTGAAGCGGCTGAGTTTATGCAACAGGCCCACAGGACACCTACTGCTGCGGAACTGAGTGCTGCTGGTATGTCACTCTTCTTTGTTAAGTATCCGGCTTTATAGCATTGTTCAATGTGTGTTCTTCACCGCTGTCTAAATTACATAATTATTAGCAAGCTAACAATAGCACAAAGCAGCTGACGGACAGCTAACCGCGGACTAGCGTTAGCTCTACTGCACAGGTAACGTTAGCAGAACAAAGTGTCCCAGTAGCACTGTCTGCTCTTTATTTGAACGTTTATGTCATATAATGAGTCGTGTGCAAACTGCAGTTGTCTGTAGGTGGTGGCTCATTAAAGTACCTAAAGTACTACTTTTTAATTCAAAGTATGTTAAAAAACTATATTATATTGTTTTGTGTCAACACGGCCCCAATACAAAGTAGCACGATGTCACGAAGTAAATGACGAATTGTGTTTTAAGCTTCAGTAGATAATAAGGTCCTGTGACCAGCTGCTACTATAGTTTGATTGACTTTAGCCCTTGAGCAAAGATATTTACTCACCTCGTCCCGTTGTTGTCTTTATTCAGGTCACGTGTCAACAGATGCAAGTTGCTGACTACGTCATTGTCAATGGAAACACTGAAAGGTAAAAACAGGAAGTGTCTTAATAGCAACTTTAACCTCCTTTTCCATCATCAGTGTATCTCTTTATTTTTAACTGAACTTTATCAATATGTTTCAAGCTTAAAATATATATATATATATATATATATATATATATATATATATATATATATATATATATATATATATATATATATATATATTTATTTATTTATTTATTTATTTTTTAACATAGATTACATCTTAGTTTTTGGATTGCTTTTTTGGAGTATTTCATATATTGCTGTTAGGTCAGGCCAGTAAAGGCCAGTTAGTCCATACAATCTATTTAACTGATGTCCATGGTTGGATCTCTTACCATTGTGGTGAAGTTGATGGACAAGTTTACAAAATGTGAAAATGATCAGCCATTTTTTAAGCATACTGCCTCCAGTGTTAGTTTTGTCCTTAAGAGTTCCTTTGAATAAATCTAAACTTTAGATTAATAAATACCAGACTATGTCCCTCCAACAGATGTAGATTTGTAAGATTTATATATTCAAAGTCTATTGTTTTGATATGCTGTGAGGGTTGAGTCTGGAGTCATAATTAGTAGAAACATTTAAAATATCTCCCTGCTTCTCCTGTAATGCTCTTTGTATCATTGCTGATGTTAACATCTGCCCTCTTTGCTCAGGTCCTCTTTGTGGAACCTCAGGAAGTTCCCATCATGCAGTTGGAGGCTCAGCTGCGTCTTTGTCAGAGTTGTCTTTGGTGCTGCAAGAGCGGGCTGCGTCTGCTCTCCCAGAGCTATGCACACAGGTAGACGTATGTTTGTTGAATTGAATCAGAATTACTGAATCTTAGTGATTGTGTTCAGGTTTTCTGCTTTGTGGATTATTTGGTTTTGAGTTCTTTGCTTTCTCAACTACAGAAAAGCTGTGAGTTACTACGATCTCCTGGGAGTCAAATCCGACGCCTCCTTGGAGGAAATAAAAAATGCATTTATTGACAAATCTAAAAAGGTAGGTTACTTACATGAATGGCCACATGAGGGTAGCCTTTCACAGCTTAGTTTCTACTTTTTAACTGTTCCCACAGTGGGCTTCCTGACTGTTTGTTTTCATGTCGTTGATCCCAGTGTAAATAAGGATATGCATGTGTATTTACCTTGTGTTTTTGGCGTAATTTAGGGGTGAGACAACTCACCCTTTAGAGAAAAAAACATGGTTGTATGTACAACCATACATTTAAATGCATTTGTGTAATAGAGAAACATTTTTGTGTGTCGATGAAAGTATACATGTCCCACTTAGCACATGTCTGCACCAGAACATCTTTTGGTTAATTGTTTGGTTTGGTTTAGACCTCATTACTGTAACTGACCCATTCATCATGCAGCTGCACCCAGACAGTGACCCATCCAACCCAGCGCTGCACGGCCAGTTTGTGGAGCTGAACGAGGCCTACCGAGTGCTGAGCAAAGACCCGAGCAGGAAGGAGTACGACTTCAAAACCAGACATCCATACGGCGGGGGCCAGGCCTTCAGATCTACCTCCAGTCACACCAGCTACAGAGCCAGGTGAAGATATACGCAATCTGTCGGTTTGTGCTTGCTAATTAGTCTTACGTAACCTGACCTTCCTCCTCACTCTGTAACATGTTCATGCAAAGGGGGAAAAGACGATTGGCGGATGGTCTTCTGTGTAAAGAGGACATGCCGTTTCAACTTCAACACTGTGGCCTTGTGGGATATCTTTTGTAACACTCTCATTGGACATGCTATTTTTAAGACTTAGCTGGATCCTCAAGTGCTGCAGCAAAGCTGAATGAAGAATTCATCTTTGTACCTTCCCAAAGAAGGAAAACTACCCATGCAAGATTTAACATCTCAAGTTTTCTTAGTTTTTGAGAAAAAACAAATCGGTGAGAGTTTACTGCCACACAGCCAAGTGGAAGAATCGGAACTAGAAACGATTTATTTTTCATCACAATATGGTGCAAATTTACTACTTAATAATCCTTCAGACCTGCCACAGTAACGATTAAGTTAAGCCTGTTTTTAACACTTGTACTGTCGGTCACACCTCCTGTTTCTGACATCACCAATCCTTAATTCTTCTTGAACTACTTCACCATCAGCACGGACACCCAGGAGAGCTTTCGTTACTGGGAGCAGTTTCGCCATTCTCAAGCGCAGGAGATGACGGCAGAGGAGTGGCAGAGGAGGAGGAGGAGAAACTTTCACCTGGTGGGCTACTGCTTCATGACTATGTTGTTCAGCATCGGGGTCCACGTAGTCTTCTTCAGGTACAAAACCGGCACACGATGAAGAAACTGTTAAAGGCAAACAATAAAGCATTTTAAAAGGTGAATGTTAGAAAGACAACAATATCCATAACATACATAACTTCGTATCAAACTTCTCACTGCGGTCTATCCTTCTTACTTCACTGCAGTTTTTCTTTGCTGCACGTTCACATCCAGAGGAATAGGATTGTTTGTGGACATGTCTCTGTGCCATGTGTGTTGGTACAACCTCATGGCATGTGACCTTGTATTTGTTTTCCCACTCTGCCTCTGTGCCATTTCTGTTTGGGGAGATTCGCTTCTTTGTGATCTGAAGAGCTGTTATAACAGCTGTACAAACTCGTAAAGACAACTGAGCATGCAGAGTGCGTGATGGGCGACGAGTTTTTAGGCTAAGCAAAGTTATACGACGAGCTATGGCTTAACTAAAGTGTTTCCCCGACTGTCTCAGGAAACTGGAAGAAGTTCACATTAACTTCATGGACGAGAAAGATCGAGTCATCACAGACATTTACAATGAATCCAAAGAGAGGGCCAGGTGAGTGCGCACACTTTTTAGAATAAATCTGTGGGTTTTTTTTTTTTGATGGCACATTTGGGTGGTAGCAGTACATTTGTTTGGGTTTTGTGATGCCTGACCGTGGAGCTGAGTGTAAAGGTGTCGTCTGTGCTGTTTCTCAGGGCCAACGGTTTTAAGAAACAGACAGAAATCCTGCGGCAGAAACATGCAGAGTTTCTGGAGAAATACAACATCCGCAACGATGGAGACGACAAGTAGGAGAGTCTCCGACTGCGCTCAGTGACGATGGAGTTTGATACTGCCAGCAGGTGGAAGGCGGCAGACTGGATGTGGTACTTGTTTTAGGATTTTAAAGTGTATTTATTGAAACGAAACATGCTGATGTGTTTGAGGACTTTTAAGACACACAGAACATGGGTGTGATGTGTCAGACTGGACCCGGTCTGTCGAAGCATTTACTTACTGTAGAATATTTGAAGTGATGTAACGGTCAGAAGGATCCACCTACAGCGTGTACACAAACTTCTCCAGTATGTGTCCAAAGGAGCCATAATGAACACATGTTTAAACTGCCTCTAATGAACTCAAAGGGACTTGATCTCTGCTGTCCTCAGCCTCATTGCTGTGTTAGTGGGGCTCACCAATTTACAGCAAATTAACACCAGATGATCTCGTCAAGACGAAACACACCAGCTATAATGCCAATATGTTTCTTGCTGAAAGAGACTGGTATTGATTAAAATCATATATTAGTTTGCACACAACAGGATGTTTCCGTGATGTCCTCTCAGGTTTGATGAGGCTGTTCGGGGGGGATGATCTAGGAGGGTGAAGTGCAACATGTCCAAAGTCAAAACGTTTTTCAAGCAAAGTGGTTGAAACATGCTACAATGCCCGTTTACGTTTCACAGTTATGGATCTTGGGACATCGCCGTCAAACTCCTCATTGTTCCCTCTGTTGACCCGGTGTGTTTCTGTAGAATGCAACACCATGCCTAATAAAAAGTCCTCCATTTGTTAGAAACAGAGTCAGAGAATAAGATGATCGGTATTATGACTTAAAAAGAGTGGTGCTGAGTAATTTACATATAGTCCAACTATTGTGTTAAAAAACGAGACTATGAAAATGTTCCCTTTAAATGGAAAGAAGTTCACCGGTTATTTCAGCACTTATCGCCGATCCTCTCAGTTTTTCGATATTAGAGATTGTCGCCTTACTTATTCCTTGAAGGGATGTCGGAGGGAAATGATTAAAAGATAAACTTTTACTCATCAATCATTACTTCTCTTTGTTTTGTCTCTCATTCACATACTGTATGCTTTGGCTCTTGGTTTCTGTAATACAGAACAGACTACAGACACTGCGTGTTTTTTCTGTTTTCATACCAATAAATGTACGATTTTCTTTGGAAAAGGGACATTAAAAGTTAAGTAACCATTTCAGCGAAAAAATATTTCATTGGAAAGGATTTTCTCCAATAAGTTAAAGAGGCTCAGACATTCAGATGTAGACAGTGGCCTTTTAATGAGCAACCACACAGATGAGTCGGCACTATTGTAGTCTGATAGTAATTAGTGAATCATTGATCTGCCCTACATCATGATTCAGAAGTTTATTTTCCATTATGCTCTTTTAAAGGGAATTTGAAAAGCCCTTGTAAACATCCAATCTCACATTTTGGAGCTGCAGATGTGATTAACTGGAAAACTGACTTCACCAATACAGTACACAGCATGTTTATTTGCATATTTACATTCACATGAAAGCTCCATTTCATTTTGGTTATAAGCACATCCTGGGTGCGCAACATTTGTTTGCTGCTGACATCATGGAAAAAGTCTTGGTTTCTAGTTGTTTTTTTAAAGAATACATGCAGGACTTATGAAACTACCGTACAGAGCTACCATGTGAAATGTGTTTTAAGACGAGATATTGCCTTTTTTCCTTCTCTGTGTTCTTGTCACCAGCTTGTCCTGAGACTTCAGCTGGAGATAACATATCCCTGCATAGCTTACAGACACCCTCACCCTCATGTGGCGTGTGAGTGCCCTGTCGTAACCCAAACACACTATAAAGACTGGGATTCTGGCATGTCTACACACACACACACCCAACCAGCTGTGAAGACAGATTTAATTGTCTTTTATCTTCAGTTTAATGAGCTGCAGAGGTGTGTCAGATCACGCTATGAATAATACTCTGTGTCTGACATGCATGCTCTCTTATTTATCATTTGGAAAGCAGTAGATCGTGATATGGAGTGGAAAATAAATCATAGAAAAGTGATCCTCAGACTTTTACACCATACTACTTTATTTGATATAATTCTGTCCCAAAACAAACATTTGCAATAAGTTTAAATTAAATAAGTTGATAGGTAGGTACACTTAATAGTGTTCACATTTAGAGCATCAAAATATTATGCAAGTATTATAGTATTTACTCACCAGGTCCGAAGCAAAGGATGTTAGAAATACACACATCTCAATATCAAACCATCTTCTGACATCAAAAGTTTCAAATTATTCATTATTTGAGAATTACATATTTTATAATTACATGGCTCATGTCAGAAAACTTCCTCGAAAATTCTTTAATATTCGGTGAATTTATTTGAGAACTTATGGACTATAATGTGACACACCACCCTCTCCATACTGCCAGTATACTGTAGTGGTTAAATGCTAAGTCCTGTATTGTTTCTTTTGCCATGAAGCTGCAACTGACAATTCTTTTATCGATTTATTATTAATTTTGGTCAATGAAATGTCAGAAAATAAGGAAAATCCCTACCAGAGTATTCCATGTGACATTGTTTATTTTGTCCCAAACCATATAGAGCAATAATAAAACCAGAAATATTCAAATTTGAGTACCAGTTCATTTGTGGCACTCTTTCCTCAACAGATGACTTCAACGATTTATCAGTTATCAAAAGCTGCAGATCCATTTTCTGTGAATCGACTCACTGATTATTCGACCTATTGAACCAGAGTCATTAGGAGAATACAAGCCCTTGCTCTAAAAACCCCAAACGTGCAGAAATAAAACCGAGGACATGACCTCATTGTCCTCAGGGGCAGCTATACGGCCCTGTTCCCCACATACAAGAGGCCCCTGAATACCCCCCCA